>NC_051160.1:111733706-112097190 GCF_013339745.2 Dermacentor silvarum | reverse complement strand
AGTATTTTTCTGGGATTTTGAGGTCTAGAACGCAAGGTCGAAAATGTTACACCAGTACTTCTTTAACTTTCTTACAGCAGAACGATTCCTGGACGGTGCTTTGCAAGTTCTAGCCCATATCCAAAATTTTTGATGGGGCCTGGTGAGGCACCTTTTAATTGCCAGTGTAAAACGGACATCATCAAGCAGTCTTTGTACCACCTGTTTAATCTCCCACTTCTCAGGTGAGGAGATCCTTGACGCCGGCGGTTCAACGTCGTCGTCATCAGGGCGTGTAAGAAGTGGCAATGAGCAGGGCCGATCTGGGCGGGCCGACTCGGTGCATCTGTGTCACCTGCTCGCCGCACTGGATTGCGAATCCTCCCCAGTGTCCTGGTCTACGTCCTACAAACAGAGAAAGGCAGTGATTCACATTTTCTGCCAAACATTACTCAGCAAGTCTGCAGCAGCTGAGGTCCTCGACTATTCGATAGGCTATACTACTACTTAGCCATGACAGCTTGACTTTTCTATTTCTGAGCATGCATGAAAATCTCAGTAGATGTGCTATTAATTTTAATCGCCCTAATGGGAAATAATGTCATGGAAGTGACAGACACAGAAAGCGGCAGGCAGGATAGTAAGTGGCAATTAAGTTCAAAGATGGAAGCTCTTGTGTTTGAAAACCTTGTGACTGCAATCAGAAACAATACTTGGTTGCAATAGTAGCAAATACAGAAAGCATGGTCAGCGGTCATCAGATTGAATGAGTTGGTGAACAATCGCCCCACATAGCATAGGGCAGTGCCGTGCAGTCTAAAACAACCGGGAGTCACTGCAGAAAAACTGTACAATGCACCAAGTGCATTTTTTTTTTGCGAGAATGAGGGCACCATCGTTATTACACTCATGACAAAGCATACTGATGCCACATGTGTGTTTGCACAGAAATGAAAGCATGATAACACAGATAACATGCACAAGTTCACAAAAAGCAAGAAAAAGCATTGCAAAGAACTTGCAGCAACATTGGTTCATGAATCAAGCTGATGTAAGTTTCCATAAAAATGGGAGACCTTAAGGGGCCCTGAAACACTTTTATTGAAGTCGAGAAATGCATTTCATGTTAAAGTGGACAATTTCAGAAATACTTTGCAGCAATAATTACTTCAATGCGTTTAGCAGAAGCGGAGTTATTGGCAATCTAAGATTGCCTTTGATCCCCTTCATGGTGACCCGCTCCTCCTCCAATACCTTGCACTGTGAAGGCTACGGCAGAGCAGGGCTGTGCCCACAACGCTAACCTACTGAATGTCACCGTCGCGCATGGTGTTCAAATTTGATGTTCGTGTGCATGCCACTACTTCAATTTTGGCATCTACGACATGTCAAATTCGAAGGCTATTCTCAACTTACAGTTAAGTTCACAGTGCCTCACAGGTGTCTCATTTCTTTGCTGTGCTACAGTGTACGAGATAGCTACACACAGCTGTGATTTCTAGCACGAGAGGCTTGAGTAGCACATTTCCTTTCGTGCTTATTCTACGACAATCACACATTTCTGAGGGTCGAACGAAATGTCTTGATGTTTGCCTGTGCGAGTACGTCGGCAGTGCACACATCGACTTAAAGGCGTGGCTATAGTCCGGCCACAGCCAGTCTGGAGTGCATGTTTCCCATTTTGGCCGTGATCCGGCATAACGCGGACGTTGGGAACTACAGTCAACTGCACGCGCGGCCTTTAACAACCGCCATTTGCATCACCTGGAGCTCTCGGTCTGCTAATGCTGCCACTTCTTCTCACAGAGTGTTTGACTAAGAGGTGACTTTGACCTCTGCTTGTGATCCCCATGTGCCAAGCAGAAGCGCAAAATTTGGCTGCGGTGTTCACAGCAGTGTATGCTATCCGCGGAAGGTGTTTTTCACCAAGCCCTAGGGGTGGTTCAGGGCAACTTTAAGGCATGTTCTTCTATAGCAACTGCAGAATGAAATGCACCCTAAGTGAGCAAGATAGCGAATTCCAATAATTGAATGAGAAACTAAATTTGCATGTTTAGCAACCAGAAATAAAGAATGTCAACATTATGGTAGAACAGTGATCATATTGACTCTACATGACTGCAGAGGCCACTGGTGGCCATTCTGCTACCAGATGGCTTCATCCAGTTCAAAATTATTATGAATTCCATAAGTTCTAAATTCCAACCATGAAAAGAGCATAGATTTACCTTCATGGAGAGACTGGTTTTCGCCGGTAAAAGACAACACCTTGACTTTAACACGCTGCCCTCTGGTGACCACATCCCCGACATTGGTGATACGACCTTCTCTCCTCAGCTGCACAAGAAACACAGACACAAGAGATGCATTGTTAGAGGGAATGGGTAACCAACTCTATGCACTATCATCTCCACAAGCCAAATGCCTCATCAGAAGGCTTGCAGAAAACAGATGCACCTTACCTCATAACAATGAGCACAATCACTAGTACAGGTTATTACTGGTATAATGAATAACATACCTGGGATATGTGAACAAGACTTCCCACCGCTTAGGCAGCCCTTCTAGCTGAACAAAGCATCCAAACTGCATGATGTTGGTCACTTTCCATTGTAAATCTGAAAAAACAAGAAACAGCACTTGTACCAGAAGTATTGAGTAATAATAAAAATTGCACTTGAAACTATCTGAAGAATAAGGAGCCCTAAAAGTGAAGAGTTCCTCTTGGAAACAATGGAAACAATTAGAACAAGGAATTAATTTTCATTAGTTGCAGACACACAACAGTGACATCTTGATGGAAAATTTTTAACATGGGAAGAAGACAAAAGCTGTGCCTTAATGCACGGCATTTGCCAAGCCAACCTTGAAATGCCCAGCTAACAATCAGTTGTTTTCACATTGCTCAAGAGCTTTGGACAGTGAGGCACGATCTTACCCTCGCCCTACAAAGATGTCTTGTGCCAGTTCCATAGGTACTACATGACACAGCCATGACTCAGCAACGCTCAAGCTCTTGTGGGCCCATTCCTCTGATAAATGAACTACCTGCTCTCATTGACAAACACACAAAGTAGCAGTATATGACCTCATAATGATACCACTAATGAAACTAATGAAACAAGCAGCAGAAGATTGAATGCTGTAAAACTAAATTTTCTAACTCTGTCGTGGCAGAATTGCATAATTAGAGGCATTAACACAAGAGCAAAATGGTTGGCAAATGCCTAAGAGAGTGCGGAGACAAATGTTCAGAAAAATCCCAATCAAAGAGTCTGACCCCCCCTTGATTTCTTCTATGCTTGCGAACAGCTTTTACTTATATAAGCCTTTACTTAAGTCTTCAGTGTCCTACTTGCCTTACTGTCACTGTGGAATGTTGAAATCTAGTGGTGTACAAAAGGCATACATTGGTACGTGTTGGTGATTCATCAGGGGAGGCCACAACTCCCAGCTGTATCTATAGCTTTGCATGCCTTCGTCACCGAATATTCGCACTACACACCTTCTCACTGTTCAAATTGTGAAGTCAGAATGTGCACTTTTAAGACTGCTGACAACAGTTGCAGAATGCACATGCTTCCACTCATACTGTTCTGAAGCAAGTGCTCAGATGGGGTCACAACTGTCTAGTGTGGATTATGGCCGCACCCAAGAAGCCCTCGTTGGAAACATCTATAAACAGCTAGCTGAAAAGCCTGGCAAAGCTACTGTAGATACTAGTATACAACTTCTAAAGTACTTGACCAGAAATGTAGGAATAAGCGCATGGATACACCATGTGGTTGCCTCCTTGAACTGATGAGCACACATAGCCTTGACAAAAAGACCCTCGTCTTTCCTAGTCCTCTTTTTTTTTTTTTGTGTTGTATGCTGGGTCAATAATGAAGCCCACCAGAAAGAAATGACAGCCCAAGCACTCCATACAGTGATGTTAACCAGTGAAGCTGGAACGTGCAGCCCAGTGTTATCACTGGATTAATCCTGACGGTACAGTAAAGCCTTCCTCAATTATTGGTTACATTGTGTTCCTTAATGAGGTTATACACACGTTCGGCTGCGACGGAGAAAAACGACGTCACTGACAGTATGCCAGCAGTCCGCCGTTGTCGCATTGCCGCTTGCAATTCTTCCAAATTAAATTTCTTCAAAATTAAATCTGTCCGTCACAGAAGAAACGAATGGCTCATACCCCCGTAAACGCGCCTCCCATTACGATGACAGAAGTGAAATTCCACGCTGGAATGATGAGCGGCAACGCAGCCAGCTCTGGAAGACAACGAAAACGACGAACGCGGAGCAGTGGCATGAGTGCGCTCGCGAGGTTGCGTCGAGGTGCGCCAACAGGCCAGCTGTGGAAGACGACGATGCCCGAGCTATTGGTGATGATGACAGTTTCTAGGTACAGGTGAAAGACGGACGACTCGCCTAACCATATACAGTTTCACTGTAATAACTCTTTCAGTCAAACCAGTGGTCCATTTGCACTAAAACTCAATGCAGAAGTGGCATTGTGTGATGCATGTTATTAATACCAAGTGATCCAGGACCTGCCTGTTGCATTAGGGAACAACGCAGAACTAAATGTCTTGGCAGTTCTGCACAAAAAGACAGAGAGAGAGCGGGAATTTCTCAGTGAATGAATAATTACATTATCTGCCATAGGAAGGTGAAATGACTACCGCAGAGATAACGAAACACAAAGCAGTTAGAACACAGATGATGATTTATTGGCCTCCCTTTGAAACGGTGCGGTGACAAATAGTCACCCAGCCTGCTTGTGTTAATCAGGTTATGCTATACATGCTTTTCATTCTAGCATTTTTGTATACATCTCTTTATTTAATCTTATTTCTGTTCCTCAAAACTTCTCTAACAATCGAGAAAAAGGAACACTTGTGCCACCACTCCAGGTGGCGCAAGTGTCCCTCTACTGTGATAATCTACACTAAAAAAATAACTGCATATTTCATGTCTGTTTCAATTCATACACCAATAACACAACATATGGCCAGAAGAGACATTTGTTTATATCTAACTCCCTACTAATACAACATGCTGTACAAGGAGACTAGGTACTATGAGGCTGATCTGCGGTACTTCATCCCCCCGCCTGCGTGTACATGTTTGAGAACAAACCAGAGAGCAGCGACCAATAAAGTTGAGAATAGTAGTGAAATGGGTGATTGGTGTTGGTTCACTTTAGAAAAGGCATATAGAATGAAAGACAAGGCAAAGACGGATGACACAGCGCACGTTCCCTGTGTTACTTTTGTACAGTTTTTTTTTTTTTTCGATGTGCTTTTTATTGCCACACTCTAGACGAATTTCTGCCATTGTTCTCGCCTTGACGTTTCGCATAATCTACACGTACAACAAGATTGCGGACTCGCGCCATATGCTGCAGGTGCAAGGAAAGCATGAGAGGGTGTGGATGACAGCTTGATGTGCACAATCTCTCCTGCATGCAAGAAGGACGGGGAGCGCGTGCTAGGAGGGTGGAGGAAATGGGGGGGGGGGGGGGGGCGCAGGTTAGCACACATATCTCTCCTAAACCAGCGTGCAACTGCGTGCTAATTTGGAGGTAAACTGTGGTGGGTACAAACGTTAGGTTAGATGAGTGGCTGATGGCTTCGTGTGCGATGTGTTCTTGTGCACTTAGTTGACGCTGAAGCAAGAACCTGCAAGGGGAATTCGCTCCCCGCTACTGCCACTCTTCATCATGCCAGCGTTGTGACAGTGAGTGTTTGTGGTCACGAGTGAGATCTGTTCATGTTTGCCATGTGCACATGACCATGTTAACTTACTTAGTAAGTGAACGTGTACAGCAATTTATACTGCCAATAAAACTATGAGCCTCGCTTCGTGTAGTTGTCTAATAATTTGCTATCCTTATCGATGCTTCATTTTTCAGGTGAAACTACAACTTATTTATTTAATAACCCAGTCACACGGGGAATTCGATCACAATCGGGCCCGATCGGGATAGAGCTTAGAAAGCGCAATTGGCTCCTTTACACAGCTTAACGGGGGATGTGGCTTTGAAATCAACTTCCTTATTCTTCATGGATTTTGATGAAAATTGGCACACATGTTATGTCTCCCTGATGCTTCCATAAAAGTTTCAGAGTGATACCTTGAGAACATTTTATTGGGCAGAATTTTTCTCCCTTGAACATTCTGGAACTTTCTGGAGGGCCTGGGGAGCTTAAAAAAATGCGATGGAAGGCTCGTTGAGTATTGACTGCATAGCTAAATGCATGCTGAAAGTCATGACAGTCTTGCTTTTTTTTTTTTTTCGCAACACAACATTTTTTTGAGTTGCAATTTTTATGTTACCTTCGCATTAAGCGCACTTTCGGAGTGAACGAATTGCCATGCACAAATTTACAAAAAGCCAAGATAAAGAAGGGAGACTGTCACAACCTGCACTGTAGCCCAAGGAATGTGGCAAAAAAAAAGAAGAAAACTGTCAAAATAGGCTAAACGGTAACAAAGAAATCAGCGCCAGAAACCGGGCAGAAAGGCAAAAAAAAAAAAGTCTTGAGGAAAACGGCTATCAATGTTTCCCCTTCTCTTCAGTTCTTTAAAAGGCTCCAAATTTGTAGTCTTTGGTGTGTTTTGTGACGGCTTCTTGGTCATGTGGCCTTGGTTTGGTGTGCTTAATTCCCTCCCCCCTCCCCCTTTTTTTGTAGGGCATTCTTTGCTGCTCTACAAAGAGCATGGTGCCTGGGTTCAAACCAAGTGAGATGCAGAACTCTGTATGGACATGAATATAGTTCCAGTGTTGTTGATAGCAGTCTCCAGAGCAATCAGTGAGGCATGTTTTCTTTGGTAGAATCGACCATGTTACTGAATAAAGGCTCAGCAGCCTTCCGAGTCATCTTCCATTGACAATGGCCTGGAGCTTAGGACAGAGAGCCACTGATAGATAGGCAGCAATGCTGCTGCTAGGTGCTTTGCTGCTTGTACTTTTGTATGATATGCCTCACTTCTGCAGCAGGTGTCTCTGTGCCTAGTGAAATGAGCTCATGTAAGGTTCTCTTTATGAAGGGGTGGCAAATTAGGTAGTGTTACGAGATATCGTGACAATATGATAATGGAGTCGGTGCGCGATGTGCTTGGTCGCGGGTCCAACGTGCCGTTGCGCGAAATGCCTAGCTGTGGTTACGAGAAGTCGACGCTCAATGAGCTTAGTCGCGCAGTCCGAGTGCCGATGCGCGAAATGCCTAGCCGCGGGTCTGAGGAATCGACGCTCGATGAGTCGCGCAGTCCAAGGTGCCAATGCCCGAAGTGCCTAGCCACGGGTTGAGGAGTCGACGCTCAATGTGCTTTAGTTGCACAGTCAGAGGCGCGATTCGCGAAATGCTTAGGCGAGGGTCCGAAAAGTCTGCGCGCGATGTGCTTGATCGCCGAGTCGGAGACGCCTGTGCGCGAAATGCCTAGCCGCGTCTCCAAGAATTCCGTGCGGAAAGTCCGCATCACCGAAGCTCGGAATGCTTAGCCGCGGGTCTGAGATGTCCACAAACGGAAGAATCGGTCACGGTAATGTGATGTCCGCGTTGCCCACCATTTGACACTCGTCAAGATTAAGGAGACTGTTCAAAGCTCGCGAGGTGCAAAGACCACAAAGAGCCGAGCAGACGACGCCACCACGGAGCGGAGCGAGCACGGACCAATGGCGAACCGCGATGGAGTCACATGGCGGGCGCGGCCAATCGGAGACTCGGAACAACCTTCAATCATTTACTTTTTCTGCGGTTGTTTCTGTATGGAGACAATAGCTGAAGCGGCAAAATTTGAAGACGAAGAAATGCGCTTTCCAACGACACCAAGATGTAGCGCTCGGTTGGCCGTTCCGGAGATATTATGGCTCGAAAAACGCTGTCTTTAGTGATTTCCGCGCAATTTTTCGCCAACTTGGTTGATACAACAAATTTTTGGGCACTTCTACGTGGTTTTCAGTGATGATATTTGGAATTAGATAGAAAAATAGTTACAGAAACAGAAAATAGGATTTTCCAAAAATCAATTTTTTGGCCATTTTTCACGATGTGAAAGCCGCAAAGGAAAGCCCTTAAAGGGAAACTGAATAGGTTTCCAAAAAAATCGAGTTATAAGCACCATTTGATATCTTTTGAGCACCCTGAACACGAAATCGACAAGAAATTTGACATGGCGCAGCCAAAAACGCGTTATTAGCAAAAAAACTCCGAGCTGCGACTGGGCGGCCGCACGGCGATCCGGCTCGCATCGATGATTGGTGGAGCGCACCGTGACGTCAATCCATGGGTCCACGAGACCCCGCCGCAACGTGACAGCTTCTCACCAGGTACTGCGACTACCTTCTAGACGATTTCGCACGGTTCAGTTACTGTTATGGATAATTTTGATCACTTAGGGGTGATTGGCGCGACACCATACGCGTTTGAACCAGTGGCCCGACAACGAGAAACACCTACGCCAAGCGCGAGCGCGATCGCCAGCGCGGAAGTTGGAATGGCCGGAGCCCGCCGGATCCGAGGACCTAATTGCGACATTTGCCATTGCGGCATTTGTGCCAGACAAATATACGCCGCACGGAAGTTATTTTCTTTTTGCAGTATAGCTGCGCTGTTTTGTGACCCACGGTGCTAGAAGCAGCATTCGACATTGCCTTAGCAGTCAGAGTGAGATTGTATTACTTCATACCGGGCGTCCTTATAACAGAATACGGAAATAAATATTCTTTTTGTACGCAGTAGAGAGACTCGTTTTGTACACAGTGCATTCTAGTGTTGCTGGTTTGCAAGTAATAAAGTGCGACTGCCGAATTGCCCTGAAGGTACACATCGCATGGAAATTATTGTATTTGCAATATAATTTAATTCAGTGTAGATATTACTTCCACAGATGCATTCTGCTGTGCTGTGACCGCAACAAACAATGCGTGCAATCATTGCTGTATTCTATCTTGCAGCGAATGCGGAGACGCACTGTCAGCACAGTGCATTTTGCAGTTACCAAGTTACTAAGATAACAATACAAGGTGCAGACGTGCCAGACAAATATACGCCGCACGGAAGTGAATTTTTCTTATTTTGGCACTATAGCTGTGATGTTTTGTGACCCACGGTGCTAGAAGCAGCGTTCGACGCCGCGACGGCGTGCTTGGGCTGCTTGCAATGTCGTGCGGGAATTTGACTAAAAACAAAGTGTGCCACTGCACGTTGTTATGCATATCTCTGCGGTTTACTGTAGTTCTATTTTATGCTTTTTGGCCCTCGATTCCCGGTTGTGTTGAAACGATCAGAGGGAAAAGCCCACTCCTGTCGTTTCACGCTTTTGAACAATCCGCCGCTTTCCTTAAAGCAAGTGATGTAAGCACTCAGCCGTATGGGCACTTAGGTATCCGATTGAAACTTTATTTTAGGTGTCTTTTCTACGTGACGTATATTTCTGTTGCGACAGGTGTTCCTGCATGCACTGCAGTGCAATGGAAATAGAAGAATGTTTGTGCTGCCAGGAAGTAAACGAAATTCCTGCAAGACAGAAAAAAACAAAGTGTATCACAGAAGGCTGCTCTCGGTGGCGGCGATTCATTTCGTTTATGAGCGAAGATCGATGGCACCGCGCCTGGCCTTAGTCGACCAGATTTCACCGGAATTCCCATTGCACGCATCAGCGACAAACTCTGATGGTAATCACTGTCCCAAAAATGTTTTTAACAGAGAAGAGTGGTTCTTGAAGGTTTGAAATTAATTCGTTTCACCGCTGCGACCCACTGAGCAGCTTGTTTTTTTCTGCCGTGGGAAATTGTGAAAGATGACGTCGTCTCGGCCGCCGTTGGTCGTACAGCCGTAAGCAGCGCAAAAGGACGGCATGGTGACACTGTATGCTTCTTAGACGAAGTTCTTGCGGTAACAGTCCTTTGAAGCGTTAGCCGGAAACGCAGGGTGGAGATCTTGATCATTTGCGACAAAGGCCACGGATACAACCCGACTGACGCGCAAAACCTGCACACGGTTTCCGCGCGGGTGCCTGGGACCCCTATATTGACGTCATTTCCGCTAGCTTTCCCTTCCGCCGCCGCCGCGGGCTGACTCGCGAGCCGCGGTGGGCGGAGCATCGCTGCGATTTCAATTCTTAATTACGCCGCCGATACTTGTGTGATGGAAAAACAAAATTTCGTACCGGGGATTTCAAGTGTCTGCGCTTCAGAAAAACGTCACTTTTTAGAAATCTAAAACCTGTTCAGTTTCCCTTTAAGGGAGCACAGAGTGTATCGCGTGACGCGATAAAGCAAGACGACCGCCTCGGGTTGCTTGAGAACGAACGACTGCCTTTATTCGAGTGCGCTTATATACATGTCGGTGGCAAGGGTGATAGCATGCGCGGAACACCGTCTGCGCATAGCGCGTGCTCGGTCCAGATAACACTCGATACATCCCCCTCTGTTTGAAAGGAGACAACACAGAAATTAACATAACACACTCGATACATCCCCCTCTGTTTGAAAGGAGACAACAAGGAAATTAACACAAGAAACTGCACTGCGTAGATTACGTGGATGGTTCATCTGTATGACAGTCCCGACATTGTTAACACAGGTTACACATCTGCTTCACGGCACTTGCACAAAGTTTCGGTTGTAAGTCAGATGGCGAGGGGGTCTACGTTGCCGTAGCGACCTCCTGAGAGCCGGAACAGGTGACGCACAAGTTGGGGCTTCGGACACAGTAGGCGTTGCGGCCCTTGGCACTGGTGACGCTTGTGTTGAACTGCCTTCATCGTCGCATTCGACAAGCTCTGGAGGATCTCTATGAAAGGCTTCTTGAGTGGGTAAAATGTGTTGCCGGTTACGTCGCAGAAGCCTACCTCCCTCTGTGAAGACGTTGTAGGACCGGGGTTGAGCCAACGGCTGTATGACCTTTGCTTTAGTAGTCCACGTCCCGTTCTTCACTCGTACGACGTCTCCTTTCCTTAGAGGAGCCAGTGGGCGCCTGTTGGTCTCCATTTGACGGTGCTTGAAGACCGGGTTTCCGGGCTTCTTTGGATGCATGGCAACGTCGAGCGCAGGATCCGACCCTGGAGCAGCTCCGCAGGCGATCGGCCGTCGGCTTCCAGCGGTGTAGTCCTGTACGAAAGGAGCCCCAGCCAAACATCTTGTTTAGCTTCCATGGTTTTCTTTAAGATTCTCTTCACTATCTGTACGCCTTTTTCAGCAAGTCCGTTGGACTGCGGGAATCCTGGGCTGGAGGTAACATGCCGAAAGTCGTACGCTCGTGCAAATGCAGCAAATTCCTTGCTTGCAAATTGTGGGCCATTGTCTGTACACACCTCCATGGGGATACCATATCTGGCAAAGATAGCCCTGATTGATTCAATGACAGCTCTCGCCGACGTTTCTGTGAGCATATCTACTTCGGGAAAGTTTGAGTAGGCATCGTAGGCGCAGAGGTACGATTTTCCGCCGTAGTGAAAGAGGTCTATACCAACCCTATACCAGGGTTGGTCTGGCACAGGACGCATCTGCAGTGGCTCTCGCGGCTGGCAGTACGCATACTTTTTGCAAACTGCGCAGGTCTGAACAAATTTGTCAATATCAGAATTCATTCCGGACCAAAACACTGAACGCCGCGCTCTTAATTTGCTCTTATTCAAGCCAACGTGTCCTTGGTGGATCTTTTCCAAGATTTCTCTTCGCATGTTTGCTGGTATTATAATCTTGCAGCCTTTAAGAAGGACGCCTTTGACTTCAGACAGGCTCGCCAGCGAATGACTTAAGCTGTCCTTCGATAGGCAGGCCGGTAACAACGCTGTTACGAACAGAGCTTAGGTACGGGTCTTTGCTTGTTTCCGCTACAAGCCGGTTCCACGTGTCGTCACTGACAAGTGACAATACTAAACTTACAGCGTGCACGTCTGCATCGTCAGTCGTGATGTCAGCCCCGTCGTCTTTGATTGAAGCCCGTGATAACAGGTCGGCGAGCACCAGCTGCTTCCCTGGAACGAAGCACAAGTCGATGTCGTAACGCAATAACCGCAGGAAAAACCGCTGCAGCCTGGGCGGAATATCGCCTATTGCTTTTTTATAGATGGCAATCAAGGGGCGATGATCAGTTTCTACTATGACCTTGCGTCCGTATACAAAGTGGTCAAATCGTTCACAGCCGTACAGAATGGCCATTGTCTCTTTTTCTATTTGAGAATACCGCTGCGCCGTATCCGATAATACCTTCGACGCATATGCCACGGGTTTCCAATGGCTGCCATGACGTTGCAGAAGCGCGGCGCCCATTCCATTTTGTGACGCATCGCAGGACACTTTAGTTTCTTTTTGGGATCGAATATTGCTAGCAATGGGTGTTTGCCTAAAGTATCGCACAGTTGTTTCCACTCGTTCGCGTGGTTTTCTGACCATTCAAAAACCGCGTCGTTCTTGATCAAGCTTCTGAGCAGCGTTGTTTTCTGAGTGAGCGACGGCACGAACTTGGCAAAATAGTTTACAACACCCAGCATTCGTTGGACTGCCAGTTTATCGGCAGGTGGCGGCATTTCTATCATACCCTTTATTAGGGAAGGGCTGGGCCTGATGCCTTCAGCACCGATAACGTCGCCCAGGAATTCGATCTGTTCGACGCCGATTGTGCACTTTGCTCGATTGAAAGTTAAGCCCGCCCGTTCTGCAGCCTGTAGTGCAAGGCGCAGACGTTCGTCGTGCTCTCTCCTTGATGTACCCCAGATTAGTATGTCGTCAACATATACTTTTACACCAGGGACTGCTTCAAAAATTTCATTAAGCGTCTGCTGAAAGACCTCTGGCGCCGACGAAATGCCAAATGGCAACCTCAAAAAACGGTAACATCCAAACGGCGTTGAGAATGTACAAATCCTCGACATTTCTTCGTCTAACGGGATTTGATGGAACCCAGAGTTCGCATCCAATCGTGTAAAGACTACGGCGCCTGCGAGTTCTGCTTCGATATCGTCGCGTCTTGGCATTTCGTAGTGTTCCCGCTTTAGATTTTCGTTAATCTTCCGGGGATCAATGCAAACACGGAGCTTGCCGTCCTTCTTTCGTACAAGAACAAGTGGGCTCACCCAATCTGTAGGTTCCTTGACTTTGACGGCTATTCCTGCTCGCTCCATGCGCTGTAGTTCTTCCTTGAGTGGTTCCTGCAGGGCCAGGGGCACCCGGCGAGTTGTTTGGACGACTGGTTTTGCTCTCTCGCGAAGCACCATCCTACAGCGTCGCTGAACGCAGCCTGTGCCAGAAAACAAGTGGAGAAAGTCTTTAAGCACTTTCTCTGAGCTGTTTTCAGATACACTGTGGACTTGTCGGGACAGAAGTCCTGCTTGTTCACATGCTTGCAGGCCAAGTATCGCTTGACGTCCGTTGCGCACAATGAAGAAGTCCATTATGGTTTTGCGACTGTTAATTTCCACTTCTGCCCTGATAACACCCAAGTGTTTAATCAGACCCCCACCGTACGAACGCAAGACCGCACTGCTCGGTTGCAGTGGTGGCTTCGGGTGCATTTTTTTATAAGGTCCGATGGGCAGCAAGTTGGCTTCAGATCCCGTGTCCACTTTGAGTTGCACTGACGCATTGTTCACGCGTGCTTCTACAGTCCAGTCGCGTTCACTGTTGATCTTGTTAACCGAAATATCGAGGACGTCAAAGTCGTCTTCCGACTCTTCCAGTTCGTCGACATTAGCACTCGCCCTACAGCAAACTGCGAAGTGGTTCTTTTTTTTGCACTTTCTGCATGCCTTTCCGAACGCAGGGCAATTACGCGGCTCATGTGTTCGCCCGCATTTCCGACACTTGTAGTTTCTGCGCCTTTCAGTACGTGCCACAGGTCTTTGATTGCGCACCGGGTCAACCTGCTTTATATCTTGATCCCAAGCTTCTTGGTGCGAAGCGGATATTTCTGCCGCCTTGCAAGCTTTCTCGGCATTTTCCAAGGTAAGCTTGTTGTCTGCTAGCAGCTTCTCTCTTAATTTAGTATCCCTAGTTCCGAAGACAATTTGGTCTCGGACCATTGAATCAATCAATGCACCAAAGTTGCATGCTCGGGCTTGAGTCTTCAAATCCCTCAGGAAATGTTCGAAAGGCTCACCCGGCTCTTGGACCCTTTTCCGGAAGACGTACCGCTCGTAGACTTCGTTTTGTTGGGTGTCGCAGTACTCCTCGAACTTCTTGACCACCGTAGCGTAGTCAAGGTTGCTTTCGCCTTCCGCAAAGGTGAAGGTATTGTAGACCTCGATGGCTTCTTCGCCTGCGATACTCAGAAGAAGGGCACCTTTCGCACACTCCGGGCGAGGCTTCTTGTCGGTGGTTTCGGCCGACGCCAAGAACAGGTTGAATTTCTGTATGAACAACTTCCAGTTCCTACTGATGTCCCCTGTGAAACGTAGCGGGTCCGGTGGCTTTAGAAATTCCATCGCTGTTGTTTTCCAGGCACTTCTGACACCATGTATCGCGTGACGCGATAAAGCAAGACGACAGCCTCGGGTTGCTTGAGAACGAACGACTGCCTTTATTCGAGTGCGCTTATATACATGTCGGTGGCAAGGGTGATAGCATGCGCGGAACACCGTCTGCGCATAGCGCGTGCTCGGTTCAGATAACACACTCGATACAACAAGAATACTAAGTCAGATATTAGTTATTGCTGGCATTGTTATTATTAGCAGGCACTCTTGATTACATGTTTACTGTGTCTTCGTGTTCATGAGGCATTTGTGTCTGCGCACAAGACTGTTGGAATTAGAGCACGGCATTCAAGAGGGACCTAATTCTCAAGTGCCCAACATCATCTTTGTGTACTTGGTTTTGAGAACATTTATGCTTTGTGAACTCATGTGCTGTGTGTGAACACTTCAGTTTTGTGAGTATTTATGTTATGTGAACTCTTCTGTAGTGCGAACATTTATTTATATTTCAGTTAGGATTTTGTACGTTAATGTTCGTACATGTGGTTATTAGTCCAGTTTTGTGAGTTTTGACAACATTCCGAGGACAACTATCATGCAAGAGAAGAGGAGTAGCCGGCGCCACATATAGGCACCAAACTCTCCTTAAATACATTTAATAAAAAAAGCCAACTACCTCACCTTTCTTCTCTAATTAGCAGGAAATTATGGAAGCACCCGTGGGTTGCCTCCGTATTTAAAATGTGCTTGCTCCTGAAATTGTCTTTGTGTCCAGTGGGCACACGGGTGCTTAAGCACGTTCGACAGATGGAGCGTCACCATACTCTGATCCGTCTGCTTACGACGCGAAAAAACCTGCAGCAACGAATATTTGTTTAGGGCATAGAACTTATTATGAAAGACTGCAGGCAAGCAGGGAATTCTTCTGGATAGCAATTTACATTTTCAGACAAAACGTGCACTTCCGAGGGGGAAGTGTTGGTATTTTGTGAGATGCAGTCCGAATGTGTAAAACTCCTATAATGTTCTGACTAGGAAGTTCGTAGGGAGACTGCGTGGAATGCAAACATTACTGAAATACCACTAGGGTGTCTATGGCGACCGGCTTTATTTCAGTTATCTTATTCTTTGTGGCAGTGACCCCTTTTTTCCGTACATTGTTTCCCTGTATTGATTCGGTATGATTTACTGTGTTGTAAATGGTGGTGGCGTGGAACAGAGGTACAACACCCGGCTTCTAATCTGAAGTTCATAAGTTCTAATCCTCCTACTGTCCACTACATTTTCAGGCATGGAGTCGCGCCTGACACCGGCAAAAATATTTCCGAGAGCTAGTGGGGCTATATTAGTCCAGGTGCAACCAAATTAGGAAGGCCCACTAGGCTTCAACAAAGTCACTCCCTCACCAGAATATGAATTGGCCTCCCTGGTGCAGTATTCGGCCACTACCTCCCTCATGACTCCTGTAATTAACCTATGGCCCTCAATCTCCAGCGGCTGCGGAGCACCTGACCAAGGCGGCGGTCGGACCTGCGACGATGCAGAGGGTGCAAAGAATCTCTGGGTCTGGACAGGCCGCCACTGGAAGATGAACCTGGCAACGTTCAACACGCGCAGCCTCTCATGTGAGGCTAGCTTAGCAGGGCTATTTAAGAAATTGTCAGGCACAACCTGGGATATTATTGACCTTTGTGAGGTTAGAATAACGGGTGAGGCTTATACAGTGCTGACTAACGGCCACGTCCTCTGCTACAGAGGTCTTCCAGATAAGAGAGAATTAGAGGTAGGATTTCTAATTCATAACGAAATACCGGGTAACATTCATGAATTCTACAACATTAATGAGAGGGTAGCAGTCGTCGTAATAAAGCAGAATAGCAGGTATAGAATTAAGGCAGTACAAGCCTGCACCCAACTTCCAGTCCCGATGATGAAGAAATAAAACAGTTTTGTGAAGATGTTGAATTAGCAATGGGAAAGGTGCAAACTCGGTACACTGTAGTCATGGGCGACTTCAATGCAAACGTGGCGGAAAAGCAGGATGGTGAGCAAGCAATTGGCAACTACGGCATCGATTCCAGGAACGCTAGAGGCGAGATGTTGATCGAATTCGCGGAAAGGAATCGGCTCCGAATAATGAATACTTTCTTCATGAAGCGCAGTAACAGGAAGTGGACCTGGAAAAGCCCTGATGGAGAAACAAAGAATCAAATAGATTTCATGCTCTCTGTCGATCCCAGCATAGCGCTGGATGCAGAAGTGTTAGGTAGGGTAAAGTGCAGTGACCATAGATTAGTGAGGTCTAGGATTTCTCTCTCAATTTGAAGAGAGAACGACTAAAATTAGTCAAGAAGAACAGGTTAACCTTCACGCCGTAAGGGTGGAGGCTGGAGCTTGCAAACAATTCAGGCTGGAGCTTGCAAACAAATATGCAGCTTTAGAACAGGAAGATGAAGACAACATAGAGGTAATGAATGAAACGGTAACTAGGATGATCTCAGACGCAGCAATTGAAGTGGGAAGCAAGGCACCAAGGCCACCAGTACGTAGGCTCTCCCAAGTAACAAAGGACATAATAAAGAAACAAAAAAGCATGAAAGTGGCTAACTCGATAAATCAGATAGAATTCACTGAAGTGTGAAAACTGATCACCAAGAAGAAATTAGAGATATTCGAAATTATAACGTGGAAAAAAGTCAGGAAGCAATAAAATATGGACGCAGCATGATATCAGTGAGAAGAAAACTTCGTATAGGACAAGACAAAATGTATGCACTGAAGGATAAGCAGGGTAATATCATCAGCAATTTCGATGACAGTAGAAGCAGCCGAAGAATTCCGTACTGACCTGTACAGCACTCAGAGCAGCCAAGCTACTTTCAGTAGAAGTGGTGATGAACAAGATACAGAGGCTCGTTCTATAACTAGCAATGAAGTTAGAAGGGCCTTGCGAAACAAGACCAGGGGAAAAGCCGCTGGAGAATTTGGAATAACAGTCGACTTAATCAACGATGAAGGAGATATTATGCTTGAAAAGCTTGCGTCCCCTTATACGCAATGCCTCACGACTTCAAGTGTACCAGAAAGCTGGAAGAGCGCCAACATTGTACTAATGCATAAGAAAGGAGACGTGAAAGAATTCTAGAATTATAGACCCATTAGCTTGCTTACCGTATTGTATAAAATATTCACCAAGATATTTTCCAATAGAATGCGGGTAACACTTGACTTCAGTCAACCAAGAGTACAGGCTGGCTTCAGGAACGGATGTTCAACGGTGGATCATATCCATGTCATCAATGAGGTAATCGAGAAATCTGCGGAGTACAATGAACCTCTCTATATGGCTTTCATAGATTATGAAAAGGCATTCGATTCAGTAGAGATACCAGCAGTCATAGAGGCATTGCGTAATCAATGAGTACAGGAGGTATACGTGAATATTTTCGCAATTATCTACAAAGATTCCACAGCTATCTTGGTTCTCTAGAAGAAAAGTACAAAGAATGGGGTCCCGCAAGGAGACACACTCTCTTCAATGCTATTCACTGAATGCTTAGAAGAGGTATTCAAGCTCTTAGACTGGTAAGGCTTAGGAGTGAGGATCAACGGCGAATATCTCAGCAACCTTCGATTTGCAGATGACATTGTCCTATTCAGCAACAATAGAGGCGAATTACAACAAATGATTGAGGACCTTAACCGAGAATGTGTAAGAGTGGGGTTGAAGTTTAATATGCAGAAGACAAAGATAATGTTCAATAAGCTGGCAAGGCAACAAGAATCAGGATCACCACCCAGCCTCTAGAGTCTGTAAAGGAGTATGTTTACCTAGGTCAACTACTCACAGGGGACCCTGATCATGAGAAGAAAATTAACCCAAGAATGAAATTGTGTTGGAGTGCATACGGTAGGCATTACCAAACCCTGACTGGGAGCTTACCACTGACGTTGAAAAGAAAAGTGTTCAATCATTGCATTCTACCGGTGCTAACATACGGAGCAGAAACTTGGAGGTTTACAAAGAATCTCGAGAACAAGTTATGCACCGCACAAAGAGCGATGGAACGAAAAATGTTAGGCCTAACGACAGAAAGAGAGCGGTGTGGATCAGAGAACAAACGGGGATAGCCAATATTCTAGCTGACACTGAGCAGAAGAAATGGAGCTGGGCAGGCCATGTAATGCGTAGGATGGACAACCAGTGCATCATTGGAGATACAGAATGGATGCCAAGAGAAGGGAAGCGCAGTCGAGGACGGCAGAAAACTAGGTGACGTGATGAAGTTAGGAAATTTGCAGGCGCAAGTAGGAATCAGCTCGCGCAAGGCAGGGGTAACTGGAGATCACAGGGATAGGCCTTCGTCCTGCAGTGGACGTAAATGTAGGCTGCTGCTGATGATGATAGTGTGTTTAATTGTTGCGAAGGGGTATTGTTAATGCGAATGCCACTTCTGGCATTGTCAGACCAGTACTTTTCCTTGCTATATAACCAAAAATATGGCCTAACTCCGAAGATAGCCCAGTCAAAGAACGAGAGCTTATCTCAAAGGATCATCACCGTGTAAAAATGTGAGACTATATCGAAAGTAGCGCAGTCTCAAAATTTGGGCGTCACCTCGTTCAGGGCGCTGTTTAATGAAAAATATTCTTAAGTTAAATTTGCCTCATGCTTCGCGAAAACGCATCCGTGTCACACGGATTCTTCAAACAAAGCTGCGCTATGGTTTAGGGCACTGTGCCACGATTTCTTTTTTGCTGCGCCATGAAAGACTGCAGGGAAGGATAGAATAATTCTCAGTGTTCGCACGCACCATGGGCGCCGCGTCTCGGGGGGTCACCCCTGACTTCCAGGGCGCACCACTAGATGGCGCCGCTTGTCTAGGGGGATGAATTATGATCAGGAATTAGATCTTTAATGAACACACGAATAACTTCGTGGTGTCAGTTCAACAGCAAGTAATACCCATAGTGAAGCAATATAAGTACCTCGGCGTACACATAAACGAAGGAAAGAATTACTCAAACAACCACCAAGATAATCTGAAAATAAAGGGGAAGCGGAATGCAGCAATAATGAAACACAGAGCACTATGGGGCCACAATAAATATGAGGTGGTGCGTGGAATCTGGAAAAGAGTAATGGTGCCAGCGCTAACATTCGCGAATGCCATTATATGCTTAAAATCGGATATATTGGCGGGTTTGGAAGTTAACCAAAGATCAGTAGGCCGGTTGGCTTTGGGAGCACACGGTAATACGACAAATGAGGCAGTGCAGGGTGGCATGGGTTGGGCCTCTTTCGAAGTCAGAGAAGCACAAAGCAAAATTAGTTTTGAAGAAAGGCTCAGGAACATGGATGAAAATAAATGGAAGGCTAAAGTGCACAAGTATCGCTACATGGAAAGCGTGGACACAGAATGGAGGAAGAGGTCAAGGAAGTTGGGAACCAAGTACAAGATAATCGAAACTGTAAATAGACAACCAGGGGTTATCAGAAAGAAAGTGAGAGGAATAGAGACCGTGAATTGGATGCAAATAATGGAAACAAAAAGGACAATGGAGATTTACAAGAATGAGAAGAAAGAAATTAGAAGGGAAAATCTGTACGATAACACAAAGGCCAGTGCCTTGCTATTTGAGGCTCGAGCCGGTTGCCTAAGGACGAAAACATATCGGAACAAATATTCGGAACTAGATGAGACATGTGTATGCTGCAGTAAAGATCCAGAGGCCACTCACCACATCCTAATCGAATGCGACGGGATCCACCCAGCGAGAACCGTAGGTAACGTGCAACTCCCAGCAGCGCTTGGGTTTAAAGTGGAAGGAAACATAAACAGATCAGCCGTAGAGATCAGCAAGAGACGATTGGAGAACTGGTGGAAAAAATGCAGAGAAAAGATGGATACGATAAAATCAGAGGCAGCGGTAGAAGGCAAATGTTTGAAAAAGAAAAATAATGCGAGGTATACAAAAATGCTAGACAAAGAACATGTATAGTATACCTGATTAAATCAAGCAGGCTAGGTGACTATTTGTCGCCGCCCCGTTGCAAAGGGGATACTAATAAATCATCATCATCATCATCATCATCATCGATGTGCGAGAAATTAGTCCGTCTTCATGATACTCACCAGTGAGCCACCGGTGCGATCTCAGAGGCCATGCATTGACGCCCTTAGATGACGCTGCGTGTCCAGAAGGAAGCGCGAGAGAGGAGTGCAGCGCTGTAAACGCATTATACAGGACAGGTTCCAGCTTTTCGTATACATGTATTGTCATCGCAGGTAAGTTGTGCTGTAACTTTTTAACAGCGAAGCTGTTTAAGCCAGCCGTAATGTGTGGTTCGTGTTTCGTATCAAGAAACTGCCGCGCCGTAGCCATGGTAACCAAGAGGGCGGCGACACCCAGGAGGGCAGCGCGGTGCATGCACACGCGGTCTCCTCCTTGCCAGCTCCCTCCTATCCTGACCCCCGCCTCTCTTCTCTCCGCGGCGCGCTGAGCCAGGAGAGAGAAAAAAAGGCGACAGCTTGCATTAGGCCTCGCAAAGCTCAAAACACAGCGAAGCTGGCCGATTGATATCGAGCGGCTAACCTCCAACGCGTTCGGCGTCGACAAGCAACAGCGTTCTTGGCACTGTGTCAACCTTGGTTATAGCCTGCCTGCGTTTGTGGCAGGCCAGGAACGCTGTCGCTCGTAGGCGCCGACGCGTCCGGCGCTAGTCACGCGAAGTGTCGCGAAAGTGAAGGTACCCCCGAAAATGATCGCTTGAGAATACCTGCCCTACATGCGTAGTTAAACCAAGTTAAGATCTAGCAGCAACCAAGTTAGTACCAAGCAGTAGCAGCCAGTAAGACTTGAGGATCGACAGTTTTGCTGTGCCTAAGCTTTGCACGCCCGAATGCAAACTTGCCCGTTTTTACAGTGAAGCTGTTTTAAAGTACCTATCATAGCCAGCACATCTCTGACGCATTTTTCACAGGGCTAGGCATGGCGTCGAAGTAAAGCTATTGCGCAGCACGATGAAAAACCGCACAACATGCCGGAAGGCTATCGTAGAGGCTGGCATGCTTGCTTCGGATGTGTGAAGCATGATCTCCTGCTAGTGCTGCGGCTAATGATGACAGTGAAATGAGCATCTCCTGTAACATTGGAACGGGAGGAGGTTGCTGCTGCTTCAGCTGCTTACGAAACTGTCATCTCGTTAGGTAGAATCCTTCCGACTACATGGGCAATATATCATGAAGTCGGTGTCGTGCGAGAAGGATCTAAAGTGATCTTGCAATGAATTATTTACGAGGTACCTAATCTGCTGGCATCAATGTGGTACCACTAACCTTTGCGGCTGCTCTCCCCGCCTGGAGCGGTGTCTCACATCTTAAGGGGACGGGTTAAAATTGTATCGGAAGCTCACTCTTTGTGGGCCCCATTTCATTTGTCGAATATGTGATTGTTAAAAATATTTCCAGCGGTCCAGCGCGTTATGCGAAACAAAATGAATAGCTAGGGTTTTGTGGACACCCATTCCGTTTTACTGTATTCATTGTTAAGGGCAGGCGTTGATTTAAATGTATAACTGCTTCAGGTGCCAGAAAATAGATGCTCACATTGCCAGAGAAGAATACCCTTCTTTTAGTTAATTTCTTCTGCATTCTGTTCTACACTAAGCATTCGGTTTTACAAAACTGTCGCAGTGGTGAAGTGTGCCACAACTGCCAGAGCATAACACGAGCCAGAAGGCGTGCCAGTCTGGTAAGGCAAGAGCTATAAGCTATAAGGCAAGAGTTCCGTCACTCACAGTGACCGAATTAACAGTAAGTTGTATTGGGGTTATTGGTGACATGCTGAAATTTGTAGTTCTATGGGCCGTCAAATGCGCGAATCGGGTAAACACTTTCAAAGGTCTACACGGAAATTGAAAATACACAGCAGGGATTGTGACACAGAAACTGCTTTCCGAATGTAGTCATGTACGATCTATGTACAATTCAAGTCAGCGGAAACTCGGAGGTAAACGTCCAGGCAACGTATACAATGGATGGAAGAAAATCGCTGCAGTCATATATGCTTTTATGCGGCGTCATGCTGGAAAGATGCGTCCAGTCTGTTAAACTGTTGCGGAGGGGTATTTATTTGCTAATGTGAACAGCATTCTTTGCATTGTCGAACAAGTAGTCTTTCCCGCTATGTCTCCAAAAATATGGGCTAATCCCGAAGGTAGTCGAGCCTAAGAATGAGGGCCATTGTCGAAGTTATTGCCGTCTGATGAATGTGAGCCAATCTTGAAAGTTGTGCAGTCTAAATGTGTGCCAAACTTTGTTCTCGGGGCTCTCTATTCAAAAATTAAAATTTTAATATCCATGGTGTTTCGCGGAATTGAACCCGGGTCACACGGCGTACGGGCGTTTCTGCATGTCACTCCCTTCAAAATGCGGCCGCCATGAACTTCTATATCTCATGGAATAAGGTCTGCCATAACTCATGCAGTGTAGAAGAACTTCAATATCTGAAGTAATCTAGAAGAAATTCTATATCCGTTGCATTGTAGAAGGACTTCTAAACCTCATACAATGTAGAAAAGATTATATATCTCAAGCAGTGTAGAACAACTATATCCCATGCAGTTTAGAAGAATTTCTATATGTCACGCAATGTAGAAGTACTTCTATATCTCATGCAGTGTACAAGACCTCCTATATCTCACGTAATATAGAAGAATTTCTATATCTCATGCAGTGTAGAAGACCTATATATCATGCAATGCAGAACTTCCATATCTCATGCACTGTAGAAGAACTTCTAAAGGGTGTCCTAGCTAACGTTAGCCGAGCTGTTAAAAATAAAACAGAATATACGCAAATCCAACCAATTGTTATGAGCAGTGACGTATCGTACGAGGATGATTTCTCTTCATTGTTTAACTATGGGTAATAAGATTACATTATTTACGTGTTCTTAGTTACTGAATTGAGGGCGCGCATTTTGATAGAAGAGTTATAATTGCGTTTTGAATGAATTATTGAACTTTTATTTCCATTTTTTAGAAAGGGGAGGGGCGGGGGAGGGGGAGAGGGAGGCCTGTGTGCTCCAGTTTCAGCACCTTCTGCTGCCAGACGTACGCCTACCAGTCGTGGTAGGCCTCCGCTACCTCCTGCAGCCCACCTCAGGACTCAGTCTTGAGGTTTTAAAACACCCAATTCTGTTGCTTTTAGTGTGCTATGTCAGGCGTAATTTTTTTCGCCGTTACAAAGAAAGAGCGCGATGTATGAAAATAGCCGCATGTTTATGTGTACGCGCCACGGCAACAGCGGTCCCAGGCGTTACTCGGAAGAAATAACTCTGCTGAATGCCTGGCTTGCAGTCACGTGAAAGTGGCGAGGCATCGGTTTTTGCATTCGTCACCGCGAATCACGAGCTCACTTTTACGCGTGAAGTGCAACGCCAACGCAGTGCGCAGAGGCATTGAGGAGGAGAACAAAGGCATTGGGCAGAGTTAATGCGTCCGAATAACGCCTGGGACCGCCGCTGTCACGGCGCGAGGACGCTTAATCATGCGGCTATTTTCTTTCTTTTTTTCCCCTATTTCTTGCGCTTTCTTTGTAACACGGAAAAAATAACTACGCGAAACATGGCATACTGAAAGCCACTGAATTGGGTGTTTTAAAACACAATTATTACATTTATATCGAAATTCGCGCCCTCAATTCAGTACTTAAAATGTTCATATAATAATATAACCTAATTACCGATAGTTCAATTACGAAAGAAGCATCCTTCTGGTACGGTACCTCACTGCTGACCGACTGCTATTGGTTACGTCCTCGTATATTTTACATTTTATTTTTAGAAACTAGGTTAACGTTAGCTGCAGGACACCCTGCATATCTCAGCTACTGCCACGCACTACGATGGCACCAGCAGAATGGCGCTTTATTTAATACTTTGTTACGCTTGCGTTAATTGTGTTTTGGCTGTCGAAGCGCAAGACCATGCGTTTAAAAAATGTCCTATGCGTTTGCACATCGTGAATATTTTTTATTGCCATCAGACCAAACCACCGCGTCCCACGGGAAATGATTAGCAATATCCCGTAGAAGGCACCCCATTGCGAGGACGCTTCCATCGCTCTATGTCGTATTTTTTTTTTCCTCCCTCCACCTTCAGCCGATGAAAAATACAGCGAGATTTTGTCTCGGAGCTGTTGCCATGGCTCATCGCGTTCGCCAGTTCCAGGTCCACTTTCATGCATTTGTCATCCCCAGCTGGTTATCTGACGACACTCGGTGACTCGGATTGGAAATCGAGCGGGCTTCCACAGGATTTTCAAAGTCGCGTTTTTTTCTTTTTTTTTTTTCTTTTTTTTTTGCTCCCCGTCCTAGAGAATTCTCGCATTTATCATTCTACCTTGGCGCTGATTATTTTCTTTCTGTTCATTATTCCGCTACCAAATTTATTGCTCTCGACTTTGACAGAAAACTTCATTTTCCCCAATTATAAGCGCAAAAGAAGTGATGATATGCGGCGTAATACGGCTTTGTTACAGTGTTCTATAACGGTTTTTCATTACAATTTTTGCCCCGTGACCCAAGTAACATATAGCTGAGATACAGGAAAGGAACCTGTTGTGGAGCGCCTTTCTTAAACCATTAAGTACAGTGAGTGGGGTCCAAGGTCCAAGAAAAGAATAAATAGACACGCAAAATAAGAATGTCAATAACGACCGGAGCTCATGATCGTCGCGTTTCTTCTTTAAATTGGCAAGCGTTCCTCTTTCAGATTTATTTCATATTAACTATATATGCGCGGCATTTTGGTATCTTTCCGACATGGCACGCATGACAAGACGTCCGAAGCGGGGATGAAATTATTTAGAACACACCTGTTTTAGCGCAGCCGGTGAAGATGTCTTTGTGATATATAGTAGCGCTTACAAGAAATAATTCTTTCACGGGCTTATGCGTGATCAATACCACATTATGAGTTATTTGGTGACATAGAAGAGAACAAAATTTACAGATGCAGAGCTGAGATTCTCTAAAATAATTGCTGCACTAACCTTCTGCGATGCAAAGTTCAACAGTTCTTGCACTTCGGTGCAGGAGTGTCGATAGCATGCTGTTTAAGCTTCACGATCTTAGTTACTTGTGTGTGGTTTTATGGCACAAAAAGCAGCTATGAGGTGTCAACCACAGTGAATTTCTACTACACTCTAGAGGGTCGAGCAATAAAGAAGGTCCATTTTTTGGGAAGTATGCGGTGCAAATCAGACACGAACAGGGGACATATACGACAGGACGAGAGCCCGTTCAGATGATTTTTCAGATGATATGGAATCAGAAGAAATGAGTGCTTGAAAATACGGAACCAGCGATCGTGTTCCTACTTTTGTGAGTGCCTCAGACGTCACCATGTCAGCGTTATTGCTGGAGTGACCAGCTCCGCGCGACGAATGATAAAACAATGAGATGAAATTTGGTGGTACAAAACTCGGTCACGTATTAGATGTCTTCCATTACAAGTATTCTCTCTGTTACTACCCTGCCCTTTTTGTCTGCTTCCGTGGGGCAAGCGTGTAGCAAGATGGCACATCACCAGCTAGGTCACTTTATTTTGCATTACTTTTATTACCCTCAGTGTTTTCGCATTACCGAAGGGAGGGGCATAGAAAAACACGATAGCAAATGCCACATCAATAGTCCCAGCAGTAAAACTGATGAGAAGTGAGCAATTGACTTATGGTAGATGGTAAATACTCGTGCTCGAGCTAGACCTCATACGCCAGTGTTGGAAATATTCCAACATGGCACACCTCATGCATATGCATCAAATGCGTTTTGCAGAACCTTGCTACCTGCTTTGAAAAATTGTGAGCATAATTTCAAGCGTCCAAACTAACTCCAGGAAGGCCAAATAGCTCTCTACATCAAATAAATTCAGAACAAGACGATCACCTTTATTTATGGCCTTGTAGATTATGCCCGTACTAATTGAATTGCATTTGAGTTGAAATAACAGGTCTTGTAAATATATATAATTGGTTTGCTGAGCTATCCGCAACCAAAACATTTCTCTAGCCTGTCAAAAAAATTTAAAAGAAAACACCACGATGGCTTTGGTGTCACGTTTACCGCGTTTAAATCCGCTTTTTGAGCTATCAAAGTCAGCGTATCAAATTTAATACGTTGTGATTGGTGGGGATAAGACGCATGGCGGCGTGCTTCTATCCTCTTACTGCAATAACACCGCAGCGGGTCTCCGGGTTCAGTGCAAACTGTCTATGCTAAAGCTGTCTCGTTCGCTGTCTCGTTCATGCTTCTTCTTTCTTTCACTTTCATCACCCAAAAAACTCGATTACAAGTTCGCGCAGTTGTGGATTAAGAGCTCTGTGCAAAGACAGACCCCGCGGATTTATAGGACGACCATACCAAGAGGGGTAATCTAGAGCTCGTTTAATTAATTTTCACAGTCCATATTTTTCTTTCTTTCTGGAGCTTAGCCTGAACACGAAACGCACAAAAAAACACACTTTTAGATGACCGCAATGAGCTGCCCTATACGCAGGAGCAGCCGCAAGAGAGCCACATTCATTTTCTTGAAGGCTATAGCCGTAACCCCAGGCCCACTACCTGGAGTCGCTGTACGTAATGTCGTAAGCTTAAGCCTGCCAGAATGAGGGGTATCAGGCGAAAAAGAAAAGCCAATAATGGGCACGAGTTAGACGAAGAAAATGCAGAAACCGTTTGACAATGCCAACGGTCCTTTTCAATTTGTTTATATCGTACGCTTGTATTACTCGAAAAAAAAGCGGATTGTGGGTCCACATCTTTGTACAAGCAACATTGACGCAGTAATCAACTGCTATACCACAAATGAAGCCCAGGTATTAACTATCAACAACATGTGGAGGGAAATTTCGCCAATCATTGCTTGGTTAATTTACAAGAAAGTACTCAGCATCACGTACTCTTTCCTTGACGCAAAGTGTCCTGGTGCTGCAAATTAAATGCTATTTACCACGCTACGGAAGACATAATTCAGTCTTGCAATCCAACTGCAGTAGGGAACACGTTATAGTAGCAGTTTATATTAATATTACTATTATGGTTTTTTGCCGTTAACAATGCTCCCAACATCATGAACCTTACGTGAATGCAATCAAACGGCTTTTATTCCATTCCAAAGTTTTCATGGTTTGATAGGGAAACTTAAAACTTCATAAATAGTTTATCATTCTTTCATCATAGAGCCATACTTCTGACTGGAACGTACTTTTCACCAGCTGTATCTTCGGCAGATTACTTCAAGTATGGTTTTACGATGCGACAGGAACGTAAATCAGAGATAAAAGTGCAGCGGAGGCGGCATTTTAGTTGCTGTCGACAAATATGTCACTTGTTGAGCGGCTGTGGCCGGAAATGATGAACAAGTGTCTCTTTGAATTTAAGGTCACAACGGCAGCAGAGAATACACAGAGTGCATCAGCGAACACTTTGAAAACATTTTGAAGGTTGCCTTTGGCAGATAGCACAATTATAGTTCATGAGGTGGTCTACTAGAAGAGGCGGACATGACTTGCACAAGTAATTTGTAATGTATGTTTTGTATTGTAATTTAAAAGATATATCCTAAATCTAGCCGGCGGTGATTCAAGCAGACGTCGGCAGAACATAATGACTGGTCCATCTAGGGATGTTGGCGCACGTGTATCGGCCATTTCATTTAAAAAGAAACCACGGTGATCTGGTACCCATACCAAGCGCACCAGACGTAAGGTGGAAGAAAATAATGGTTCTAGTACAGTCAAAACTGTACTCTCCGAGGATGAGGTGAGTTTTGTGCACACTGAATACGAATGGGCCACTATTACAGCTGTCTAAGAATTTCCAGAAAGTTTTCGAAGATCTAAAGAAATTCATAATAAGTCTGCCGTAAATACGGGCGTACAATCAGGAAGTCGCATTAAATAACACCAAGATAGCGCCTCAGAAAAGTCAGAAAAAATGCCTACACCAGCTTTCTCTTCACACATTGATGCATCCGTTGCTATAACATTATTGATTTTTAATGGCAATAAATCTTAAATATCTAGTGGACAGGAGTTTAGCATTGGAAGGAAATATGCGGTCAAATTCAATCTTACTAGTGCTTAAGGAATTTTTTTTTTTTTTGGGGGGGGGGGAGGGGATGATCTCGCTTATCTATAGTTGTGCTTGCGCAAAAAGAACATACATATTGTGTAGACGGAACCACTTTTGGTCGAAGAACGCCGATTTTTCCTTAAGAAATACATACCGTGATTGTGTCAATGAAGATTCGTAAATGTTTGTGCAGGTTTTTACTGCTAGAATACAGAATCTGCAAACAAGTTTGGGCAATCGGGCTTCTTGATATAGTACATTATTAGCAACAAATTTTGGCAAACCAAGACAGATCCGCAGAGCCTATCGCTCTAGAAGAACGAGGGGGTTAATTTTGTGTGCTGGCCCACCAGGAATAAAACTCACCCAAATTTCAATTTCAAAAGATATATCATAATGAGCGTGTTCCTGCGCAGCCCAGAGCGGCGGTGACCGAGTTTGCGAGTCATGCGAACAGCGCGCGCTGCCTTAGACGTAACATGTTCGATGTGGTTGCGCCAGCTATGTTTTGGATTGTGTATAACGCCTAGATATTTAATAAAGTCACGCTGAGGAAGTATTTCTTCCCGATATTGCATAGAGGCACCAACCCTTTAACTGGCAAGATAAGAAAGATTGGACATAGAATGGTTTTATTGCTTTAGTTCTTTACTTTGCTCAAATACATGCCAATTGAAATATTAAACGGTGTCTAAAAACTGTGCGAGATACAGCAGGTCAAAATTATCGTTGGCCAGGGGGTGAACTGGTCTGTAGTGCTTGCCATGGCAAGGTTAATGTGTGTTCTTGAGATGTACCTTTATAAAGTTAAGAACTATGAGCTCGCTTAAAAAAGGGGGAAATTTTCGCATTGGTGAAAGTATGACCACCACGTGCGCTGAGATAACGACGAAGCCTTCAGGTTTTGTGACCAATACATCTGCTGCTGCTCACGCTAGACATTTCATTGAATACCACGGCTGAGCAGGCACACAAATAGAGATTAATTGAAAGGCATAGACTGATATTTTGATTTGTCTAGTTTCTTGCAGATACTTTTGTTAGGCCAACAATATTGTTGAACTGCCAGTTAAAGAATTAACAGGTACATTTAGGGGAAATGCGATCACGCCAGTTTTACTAACATTTATTCATATACGAACATCCTCAAGCCAATCTTCAAGTACTGAGAGATGTGATTGTAGTATTCTATTTGATGAGTGAATATCACCCGCTGACGCAAAAATGCAACGTCATCTGCGCAAACATACACCTGTAAGTCATCACACAGTGGAATTGAACTCATTAGATCATTAGAATATTGACACATGTACATATTTATCTTTTTCCCATGGTCTGCATTTCACCCGCTACAACTTAATGTTATGAGTCAGCGCAAGACGCTCCCGCGTGATTTCCAAATTACTGGAATGTTATCGTTGATTATTTCTGTTGCGTATGTTTTCCCCGAACCTTGTGCAATCAGATCGTATGCGCAGCAGGAATTGTGTAATACTTTCTGGAAGGCACGCAGGTACCAGCGATTATGCTAGAACGTTCAACCAGTCGAAACCAAACGTTCAACCAGGAGAAAACAAACATGGGGAAGTGGGCCAAGTATGCGAGAACGTATAAAAAAGAATGGGAGCAAGACCCCGAGCCAAAGTTGGGTTTTGGTTAATTTGATAAACTTTTCAGAGCGCAAACAAGAGACAAGGCACAAAAGGGAGGTGAAACACAGGAGCCATGGTGCTCTTACTTCTAGATGGTTTACCCGTAACTTCACGGATGCAGATACTCATTCTGCTAATATCAATACATGTTTGCCACGATGACATCAGTGCACCACGTCACATGAACACCCACCGTGTTAGCTTAGCTTGTGAGGTGCCGCGCTTCTGACTCGAGGACGCGGGTTTGATTCCCGGTCCCGGCGGCCGCATTTAGATCAAGGCGAAATGCAGGAACACCCGTGTACTTACGTGTACTTTAAAGAACCCGAGCTGGCCAAAATTAATCTGGAGTCCCCCACTGCGTCATGCCTCATAATCATATCGTGGTTTTGGCCCGTAAAACCCCAGCAATTAGAGAGTTTTAGAATAGGGGCCCCAAACGTTTTGGGGCCCCAAAGAAATATCGTCTAAGCCACTGCGCAGGCGCGAGACGCAAATGCCTTTGGGTTTTGCGTCGGGCACGCTATTTCACCGATTTAGCAGGAGCCGTAAAAGCTGCCGCAAAAGCTTTGCGTCAACAAACATGGCGGCACCCACCGAAGCGACGGCACTAGCCGAGCACCAAACTAGGCTCCATTCATGGTAACGCGGGAAGTTCATAGGCTAGGAAAAGTGACTGCGGTTATCGTTCTCTCTCAACTAACGTGTCTAAGGAAGAATGATTCATTAGACGCCGCTGATTCCAGATTCAGTTGTCGATTTCATGGCTCCTAGGCCTAACACGGTTTGACTTGGCTGGGTAAAGGTACGTAAAGTTGGTTACTCAAAACCACGGTACTCAAAACTAAGCGCAACAAGTTTCTTGCTGCTAATAGAATAAGTTCTAAATTGTAATTAAACGCGAGAACACGAAAATCTAAATTACTCTTCGTATAATAAAATGGTATATTTTATTTTAAAATTTATAGCAGCTTTTCTTTAATGCCGTAGTGACGCTGCAAGCGCAACACGCTATCCGCAAACGCAAAACGCCTATTCTAAAGCTCTTCACTCCTGCATGCCCCAATGCTAACACCCGCAAAGCTCTTGGGGCCCCAAACATTGGGGGCACCTATTCTAAAACTTTATTAGCACACCAACATATGGTTTGCTTTTTGACAGTAACCGGTTATCACAGCACTGTTATCAATTTGCTGTTTACCTTTGCACTTTGTTTTAGCTTATAAAAAAAGAAGCCGTGAGCACGTCGCAGATCGCTGGACAGTTAAACTTCTACGCCGTAGGCAGAGATGAAGTGAGAGATCGATTATGCTAAACATTATTTTGCATTCATGACCGCTAAAAAGCATAGTTCGTAGTTAATATTACTGTAAAGAACTAAACATTATAACTTAGTACTATCTGTCATAAAATAAAAGCATTGATTTCACCGTCTGCATCGATTCGCTCCAACTTAAGAGCTTCGGGGCCCAACCAAAAAGTGTTCTGTGCAAGCATGATGTCACTGTTGATGTCAAGGGCCGACCGTCACGGCGGCACGGTCATTTTGTTACGACGGGTTGTGCAAAAAAAGAATTGCCGTAGTCGAATGTGAAAATGTGTACACAAACAAAACTGCAAAAAATAGCTATATTTGGCTACGAATTTTTTTGCAATTTTGTGGGTTTCGCTACATTTGGGCTACAACTTCTCTAGCTTTTGGCTACGCCACCTCGTCGGACCTGGAAACACTGGTATTCACCCTCACATTAAAAGGTAATTGCATATTTCGCTTACTTCAGTGCATCGAATTACTTTTGCTTATGCTGGTTGTAACATATCGCAGTACTCTAAGAAACTACTTCGCCATAAATATCCTTGCCTTTTCTTGCTTCTCTGTCTCTACTTCCTTTAAAACACATGCAATGATGCGAAAAGCAGGCAAACACCTTGTTTTTATAAGCAGTAGATAACTCATTAAACAAAAGCAGATCAAAATTGTGCAGTGAAGTCAGCCGGTTGCATTCCTTCGTATGAATGATAGCATCTTTTCAAGTGTGCGTGGGTCTTGCATGTCCACAGCTCATAAAGTGTGCAGACTCATCACGAGGCATAGGTATTGCCCGTCAAGATGGAGGCAACATTGCTAATGAGTCTGCACTTACATGTATTACTGCATAAACTCGTATAACCATATCTCATCATTACTCAGTCGAGATTGCTCAGAGTGATATTCACCAAAATTCTACTTATCCGAGCTTGCTCTGATTCATATTCACCAAAATTATGCTCGGCCGAGCTTGATCTGACCAATATTCACAAAGATTCTACTCGGGCAAGCTTGCACCGAGTCATATTCACCAAAAATCTACTTAGCCGAGCTTGCCCTGACTCATATTCACAAAAATTGTACTCAACTGAGCTTGCTCTGACGTATATTCATCAAAATTATACTCAGGCGAGCTTGCACTGAGTTATATTCACCAAAGATCTACTTGCCGAGCTTGGTTTGACTCATATTCACTAAAATTATACTCAGATGAGCTTGCCCTGACTACCACATGACAATATTCACTAAAGGTTTACTCAACCGAGCTTGCTCTTACTCGTATTCACCAAAATTCTACTCAGTCAGGCTCACATAAACTCAGACTCATGGTTAGTTCCAAGCCTTAGTGAGCCGACGTATTAGTGAGTTCACCGTGCTATGTATACATTACATTATGTGACCTGTGCGGTGAATAAGCAAGCATTGCATATGAGTACATGTTGCATCGGGTGAAATAAGGACAACTGTACACAGTGCAGTTAGTTTTCTAGAGTTTAACAGGCCGTTGCGTGAAAGCTTCACCTCATGTCGATTCAAGCAAGTGCATTGGATCTGCACCATATTTTTTTGCCAATCCTGCTGGCTGTCCTGGCCATTACTGGGTGGCCACATTTTGTACATTTCAACACAAAGTTCAATAAATGACTGTGGTGCAATATATTAAAAAGATGCATGCATCACTGCACGTATAACAATCAGAACATGATACAAACACATGCACACAAGATGAACACAAATGATAAATACATAAACAGACGGAATCAGCTAGCCACCACCTATTGGAAAAAAAACAAAAAGCACAGTACTACGTATAACCATTTCCCTTGCCAGGTACATGGGCTTTAGGAGAAACACACGTGTCACCTAGGAGTTTCCTCGAGGTAGCAGCTATGGACGCTTTTGCATTTGCAGCTGGCCGCTCAACCACTCAAGTGTGTTAGTGTGTACTTGTACTTAGGCACACTTTTTATTGTCTATATCTCAAAAATTCATTGTGGCTCCTCAAAATTTTGTTGAGAATGTTTGGATTCTGAGGCTTGCAAAGGTAAATATTTTTATTCCATTCTCGTTCAAGGTGAAATCTCATGCAAAAGCTTAGAGATATTGTCAGTGCCCCTCACTTTCCCTAAGAACATAAGCAGTCTGTTATTGAGATTATAGCAGCATTTCTACAGCAAGAAAGGGAATCAGCTTCCCCTGCTTCAGCATTGGGTTAACGCAGGCAATTCAGGGAGGCATAAAGTGTTGCTAATACAATCGGTTCGAGAATACCAGATTAGATTGTACCTTGACGCTTTCCTTGCACTTTCGTATTTGGGTCAAATAATCTAGTTTGAAATGGCGCCAGTTAGCATGCTCTAACATTGGTCTAATATAGGTTAAGTACATGACAAGCTTAACAGACTGGGATGCTGGCTTTCATTTCCAGGAAAAGAACCATAGTGCTGCTCCAGTTGCATATGTTTTTCGTTATCTAGGGTTTTCAGCCTCACTTTTAAGATAATGTGCTCAAGCAGGTAGAGAGAGAGAGAAATAACTTTATTTTGTCCAAAATGTGGTTAGAGGAGGGGGTAATGACTAGAAGCCTACCCCGTCCCCCCTTTAGACGGCGCCCGGCAGCCCCTGAGCCGCGGCGGCGTCTTCAGCCATTTGGACTACTCTCGCTTGAACATCCGGGTCCGAGCTGAGCAACACGGCCTCCCATTGCTCCTCATTTCTTATTATTAAACTGAGTTGTTGTGGTTTTGAACAGTTATTGTTATATTGTATCTTTGGGCATGCCCTGATTATGTGTTGAAGATCTGCTCGGTTGTTACAATGCTTACATATGTCTGTGTATACATCTGGGTGATAGTGACTGAAGGCAATGGGGTTGGGAAAAGTGTTCGTTTGTATTAGCCGCCAAGCCACTGATTGCCACTTGTTTAATGAACATTGTGTGAATGATAGCATCACCAGGTGAAGCTGCCGGGTATGTAGCCCTGGCTATTCTGTAATAATCTGTGATTTCCCTAAAGGAAACCAGCCTATCTCTGCCCGACCGGCGGATTGCGAATGCGTCCGTGTTGGTGTTGGTGACGTCCTCTCGGTCTGCGAAACCTCGAGCCGCGTCATGCGCATTCACGCTGCATGGCTGGCCAGAGTAGGCTGGTGCCCAGATGATTTGTATTCCCCTAGCTCGGTCTCTGTGGAAACCAGCCAGGAGGATTTTTTGCGCCTTTGGCGAGATGTGTCCTTTAGCGTAATTTAATATGGCGGTCTTGGAATCACTTATTATAATTTTATATTTGGGAGAAGATGTCATTGCTAGTGCAATGGCGACCTCTTCTCCTACCTCTGGCGTTGTTGTTAGGATTGTGGCTGACGCAATTGCATGTCCTCGATTATTGACTACTGCCACTGCCATGGCATCTTGATGTTCGTAGTCGGCTGCGTCTACATAGAGCACATCTTTAGAATTATCAAACCTGCTTCCTAATGCTTTGGCTCTTTCTTTTCTTCGTTCTTCGTTGTGCGAAGGATGCATGTGTTTGGGTAACGGGGGGATATATAGGTGTCTCCTAGTGTCCGCAGGTATATCTGTTTTGATGTCAGTTCTGGGTTCATAGTTGATGCTCAGTGATTCCAGAATATGTCTTCCAGTTTGACTTTTGGAGAGCCACTCCAGAAGCACATGTATGCTATTAGCGGATAGTTTCGATAGCTTCTTACTTTACACTTGCCACTATGAATACAAAATTTTACGGTTCGATTTTGTTATCAAACGAACAAGCGTACTACTAACAAGGTATTTTAATGTTAGCCGTGGGGCTACGCGGCTGCGCTACGTACTGCAGAATATTGACTTAAGCTTCTTGACACAGATTCACAGCACACTAACAGCACGAGAAACAGGACGAGAAAATAGACGACGCCCATGTCTGTCAGAATGATATGATACTACGTACACAAGTGAATGCAGCTCCTTAAAAAAATGTGGTGTCGGCTTTTACGCCTTTCGAAATATTCAGAGAGCAATTGTATGAATAATTACAAAATACGCGCCGAGACGGACGAACCAGGCTGGCGCTAAGATTAACGTTCACAACACAAATTCCATTGCACGTTCAGTAATTAGACACAGATCATTTGCGGCTTCCTTCAGGGCAGACGTGAGCTTTTGGGTTGGTGCTCGCTGCTAAGTTTGGTGCAAGAATATTGCTAGGAGCAGCAACCGCTTATGCACAATCACGAGCAATACGCACACATCCTTTTTTCAGAAGCTGACGTTAAGCACGGGTAGCGCGAGGGTCTCTGCGTTGACATGACGACTTCGCTGCAGCCGAATTCCGAATACTGCATATGCGATGACAACAGCTATAGTGACTTGTTGATAGGTACTCTTGTAATTTGTTGCATCGCAGGAAGAACGACACGGGCATAAAACACACACGAGACAGCACACAGCGCTGAACGACCACCTGCTAACAGCTGTTTACGTCCGCCATTTCTCCTCGTAATAAACTTCATAAACCGCTGTTGCGCACTCCAAAACAAATTAAACTTTGAAGCGTTCTTAAATTACAATACGCACGTATTATTTGGTCCTAATAAAGCGAGGTCAATTATGTTATAACGCGCACGTCTTTTTCATAACATTAAAGGAATTATGCGGCGTGTGCGACAAAACCTGGCAGCAAGCAACCCTGGGCGTCGCAGCAGTCGCATTGTTGAAATCGCAGTCATGTGAATGGGCCCTCAAAAAATCGCATTGCGACGCGTGCGATAGCACCGATTTTTTTTTTTTTCGCTCTAGTCGCAGCATGTGAAACGGCCTTAAGACGGAGAACCACCGACCTCGACGTGCTTCTCGACGGTCACGCTCGTACATGTTGAGCCAGTCCTCGACGCCAAGATTATCTGCGCCGGAAAATATGCTAGGATGGCGGGCATGACACAGCGTGACGTACGTTGTTCCTGGGAAAACAGTCTTTGGCGGAGACGCCGTGTCGTCAACGTTATCAAGCCATGGCCTAACAGCTGCACGGTGTGGCCTCTGCGGAGTGCCATGGTGTGGGTGGGGAACCCGTATATCCATCAAAATGTTACGCGAGCGTTGGTGTTACGCAAAATGTTACTGGAAACTATTTACAGAGTATACTTAAGAACGGAAGGCAGCGCTGACCAAACTAGCAGGCAGGCTCCACCCAGTCGGCTAGGCTAGTTCGTCTCCTTCATCGGTCGACCGTGTTCATCTTTTCGAAAGCGAACGCACGTAGCAATAATTTAAAAAAAGACGCCTTTTACAGATAGCGTTATTGCACGTTTAGAGGTGTCTTGATTAAAAAGGAGGAAGGTACCTGCACAAGAATTTAAGTTTTCTAGGTAGCTACGTCAAAATATTCACTAATAAGCTAACTGTTCAATTTCTCTATTCATATTGTGGCACATGCCGCAACCACGAAATTGAAGACGAGCAGTCGTGAAGTCGTGTTTGCTAATCACACAATCTTACAGTTAGCGCTAATGTTGAGTTAATGGGCCTTCACGTCTGTTGCGAAATGCATCGGGAGTTCAGCTCATGGTTTCCGGAATGCGTGCGTTAAACAGTTCAATAGACCGTTTCACTGAAAACCGGAAGCCTGCACGGCTTCCGGTTTTGCCCACTGACGTAGCTGCTGAATTTAACTGGCAAAGAAGCAACCATGCGTCAAAGCATAAACCTGATAAGGCACGTGACCAGAAGTTTCTTGGGGGCGGCACGCTCGCTGCTGTTATCGCGAGCATGAAACCATCTATACATTCTTTAACACCAACTCAGTTTCCAGCCGATTGTGGGGATGAATATCGCCGAAAGTGGCGCTAGTCTTTAAAAATAAATTCTGGAGTTTTACGTGCAAAAACAACAATATGATTATGAGGCACGCAATAGAGGGGTATTGAGGAATATTTTGGCCACCTGGGGTTCTTTAACGAGCACCAAATGCAAGGAAAAGTGTCGTTTTTTCATTGAGCCCCCATCGAAATGTGGCTGCCGCGGCCTGGACTTGTTAGCGCAACGTCGTGCTTAGAAGCGCAATGCCAAAGCTGCTACGCCTCCATGGCGGCTACGCGTTTGTCTTAGCAATTCTGCCAAGAAGACTTCACTTCGGTGCCGCTCGAATTTAATCGTATAACTAAAAAATTACGTTACATTGAATTATGAGAAAGCTATTGCATCAATAATTTTAGACTCACATGAACTTTGCGAATTGTCGGGCAAATAGCTTCCACCTCTTCAGGTTATCAACCAGAGAATGTCGAATATTGCTGTATACTCCATGCGACATTCAAGCCAAGTTTTGTAACTAAATACGACAAAAAAAAACACATGGTCTATGGCAGTCGTGAAAGTCGGGGACATTATAGTGGTAACAATAGCGGTAACTTGTTTTGTTTAAACTACCCAAAAACGTTTGAGACGTTGTCGCAATCGCAAAAGACAGATTTTGCCATCATAACACTCGACGATGTAGTTTTACAAAGCTCGTCAACTCGATTGCATAAAATGGCACTGTCATGGAGTGAACGTATTTTCTTAGTTTTTTTAGGTTGATAATTATAAGTTTACGAGCTTTATCCATGCCTTTAGATGACGCCACTGAACTTCGCAATACAGCCAGGAAGAAAGAACAACACTGGGTTTTTTAGATGGAACCCCCTGCTGTCAAAGCGACACAATTTCGCTCTTCGTTTTTTTTTTATTAATTTTTTATGGAAACATTCTTCGAGATGGGCTTATCTTGAATTTTGCAACGCCGGTGTCAATTCGTTGTGCATACTTCAACGAAAGTGCTGTGGAAAGCAGAACACTGATGGCTCGGAACTTTATCACAGTACAAACACTTCCAGTGACCGAGAAGATGAAAGACACGAACTTGCGTCACCGAAACATGCTAACTTCATTCGTTGCTGTTCCTCCGTATGGCGTACTACGTGCCTTGAACTGCACATATTTCCCCTTTTTTCTCCCACAGTGCAACAAGGCTCATGCACCTGCTTTGTCCATCACTTGCTCGTTTCAGATGCTTTCGCTGCTTTTTCGCCTACTTATGTTCTTTGTATGCACATAGATTTTTTTTTCGCTACAGGAGCGGTGATAAAGTTAGGATATGAGGATTCACCTTACATGTATAACGCATTTAAGCGAGCCAGCTCCAATGTTTGAACGAGATTACTTTGCCGGTGTTCTGTTTGCATCTCGAGAGCTCTTTTTCCACTCTATATTTTTTTAGTTGCAGATACAAGATGTTCCGTCGTCGAAGCGCGCTCGGATTGGTTCATGGTCGCGCTGAGCAAGGCATTGAGGAGTCTTTTTTTGCAATTTCCAAATAATGATAACAAACATATTACATAAGTCTTGTTTGGAGCCTAATGCGACAAGAACATTTGCCGGCAGAAATTTAAATTTCACATCTTGCCAACTACGTGTCTAAGTGTTGATGCATCTGAGCAATAACGCACACTTGCACTTCAAATAATATTGGTTCTTATTATATGTTTACTGTAGTTCCCCACGCATTCTCATGCATATCGGCTTGGAAAGCGAGAGACCACGTTTCTTCGTCACATTAGGAACGCCCCATACCAGTTTATTAAGCCCACAAATCCTGCCTAATAATCCCTTCGGGTGACAATTCTTTCAATTAGAAATTTAGCTTGGCTCACTTGTTATTTCATCCGGAGACTCACGAAAAGCTTACGGCCGCATAAAGAGTTATTAATTTTAGATCGGGTACTGAGGTATGTCAACTTTTCATAAATTATCCATTGCGTTAAAAGTAAGCGACATCTGAAGCTTTTTTAAGTTATTAGATTTCCTGCGATTTGGCCCAGAATATCCGCTTCACATGTTGTACAGAATTTATTGCGTGACTATTCCGCAGTGTCATTGTGCTCCCACTGAAAATGATGAACAACACCTCCTTCTCTAGTTCCCACGACACAATACTGTTACAAATATTAAACGAGGACTAAATGGTAATGCAATATCGTTAGACCATGAACCGTTCTCTTTGAGAAATATTACTGCCTCTCGAAAAACAGTGGGGCTGCAGAAAGAACAACTGTAACTGCAAAGTCTTTTCGGAAAAAATCGAAAAATCTTAGGCACACACTATATGTTCATGTCTGAGCCCCCTAGAACAATTTTTAAAAGAATCACAGTTCCCACACGTCTGGTTGAAGGTGGAACTTGTTATATGTATGTGTAGGTGTGTAGACACGTCATTGTCTTCGTATGCGAAACTATACTTTTGTGCGTGTCTTTTTTAATAGATTCTCGTATGACAGTTTTCAGTAACTTCATTTGTTTACGGAATTCTGTGTGTTTCTGAATACCTCTCCATCTTTTCTGTGCCTTCCTTTATTCGTGTGCAAAACATCGAAAATGTCCGTTATATTTTACAGTCTTCGATGTGTTTAGTGCTTTTAGTTTTGTTGGACTACGAAGATGATTACGTGGCGCCGCGTAAAACGCCTGCTCCTTCATAATACAAATATCAATAAAGCCATGCAGAAAGTTCTCGCGGACTCCATCAGAATAACTTTCAGCACCAACATGAGACGTATCAGAACAAATAGTTCATGTGCAGCTTTCTTGGAAAAAACAATCAAGTCACTGCTGGATGTACAGTCAACCACAAAATATTAAGGAACACGAGATCTAAGAAAAAGCTGGATATCTGCGCGGCATCACAACGCAGCCTAGTATTCGCACTTACAGCCGCTTCCGGTATATGCGAACAACATTCTGATGTTAGGGTTTGCTCACTATTGTTAAAGCCTGCTCGGAAATTGGAAGTTTTGTGATATCCCGTGGTCCGTAAACTTTTGTGGTTCACGGTTCAAGGTCGTCCACTCTTAGGTGAAATACGACAGCGTGCGGCCCCGCTACGCCGAGTGCCAGATGCGGCTGCTGGACGAATTGCTGGTATAAGCGCGTTGAGAGCAAAAGGCAGGGCCTACGGTGTTTCGTCTGATAATGTGGCAGCGCACGCGAAAACTCGACTCATGCTGGCGGCGTAAATTTGCTAACATCACAGTGCAGCGTGCCCGACACAAAGTATTTGGTATCACCGAACGTAAAGCGCAGGCTGTATCCCCCATCGTAGAACAAACTGCTAAAAAGAGTGAGGAGGCGCTTGTATAACATGCTTTTTTTACGCTTTGCGCGTTTATGAGGGACCTCTTGGCATTTCTCGTGGCCGCGTTTGTAACACGTAGAAAGTTGGAGGAGCTGAGGCGCATATTCGTGCAATGCTTTCGTCGCTTCAGTTCCTTGCATGTCCGGTCTCCTTCGCTGTCTCCCTTGGCTTAGTATACTGTACCTGCTCAACCAACTCATTTATTGTAAAATCACAAACTACAAAGGCGCATTACTTCGCAGCTATAGCAGTGCAACGGTCCAGTTCTAATGACCGGATGGCTAAGTTGTGTTCTGCGGCCAAACGACCTAACGTGCAAATGCAAGTAGTTAAGACGCACTACATGTGTCACTGACTAGCCTCAGAAAAATTTTCGTCAACTGCATCGCTGTTTCCCGTTCCACACAAAGCGCTACCTGATATAAAATTTTCACTGAGCAGCGCTGATAAGTGTTTCGAGTTCACTAGGTACATTTAAACGAGTAGCACATAGGCACACCCGTCATGTATATGGCCTGCTGTCAAATATTGGAACAAATAACGCCTCTATAAAGAACTGCTACTCCAGGACTACTTGTTTACCTCTTTAATCAGTGTGCTGTGCCGCGTGCCATGAAACACTCAGTGCTTTTCGACGGTTGACACAGCGATGCATACAAAGATAAGGTGCCAGTATCAGACGAGTCTTTGCGCAGGCGGCCAGAATAAGAGACGACACGCCGAAGGCGCCATGCTTGGCTCTCAACGCGCCTGCGCAAGTAGTTCACCTGGCGGCCGCATGTGGTGCACGGCGGAGCGGGGCCGCGGTGCGACACATGCAGCCGCCGGAAAAACAACTTGCGCAGGCGCCTTGGAAGCCAGCGGCTCCACCCAGCGAGACTTTTCTCCACCGAGTCAGACCCGCAGGTAATGTACACCTTACAAAAGAGCTTGGATTTAAGGTGGACAGATGCATCAACCGGTCAGCAGTCGAGATAAGCAAGATACGTACAGACTATTGGAAGAAGAAAAGCAGGGAAGAGATTGATACAACCTGATTTGATCTCTTACAGCCATTGTTAGCGGTACAAGCCAGATAGAGACGTTTTGAGGAAGAGAAAAGATATTAAGGAGATAAGTACAAGATAATACAATGAAACCATGTATAACATACCCAATTAACTCAAGCAGGCTAGGTGACTCATTGCCACCGCCCCGTATCAAAGGGGATGCGAATAGATCACCATCATCATAAGCGCCCGCTTAGGTGTTTCCCCTAAGAGTGGATGACTCTGTAGAGCATTCTTAAATTCTAATAACGGAGTCAACGTGCTATATGGCGACGTACTAATATCGCAAGCAAACACACAGGCACATACTTTTCTGCTGGTTTCACTTATAAACCTTACAAGTATGTTTTCGAACTGGTATCACAGGTGTCATTCAAAATAGTTCCATGATGTTTGCGAAATATTTTGAAACAAAGTGTCAAGCCGAGAGTAGTAGTAGTAGTAGTAGTAGTAAACTTTGTGAACATAGCGAATGCGGAGATGGGTCAAAGAGCGATGGATGGATTCCTTAGCCCAGGCGTCCATTGGCCGTGGCCTCTCACTGAACTTGCTGGAGGTGTGTCTTCTGCATCCCTATGTCCGAGCTGGTGAATCGTTTTTGGGTTTACTGCGGGTTCGGGTTCAGGCTTGTGCATACTTACCGGTTCGGTTCCGCTTCAGCTCCAGAGCTAAAACATCATGGTTCAAAGAGGCTTGAACCCATTGATACGGGTTTATAACAGTTCGGAATTATGAAAAATTGCACCTTTTAAGAAACGTCGATTTCCAGCGTCAGTCACAATGGTATATCAGCAAAAGATGGTTTATTTCCACATTTACGTGATGTCGACGGACGTACGAGGCCCGTTTCGAAAGTTAATGCCATGAATCAGCAAAAAAAAAAAAAAAAACGCCAAACCTTGCACTCGGCCACGGAAGTCTGGAAACAGTGAAACTGGGTGATCGTAGGCTAGCATTTTCCGGAAGTGCGCGCTTACTTTTCATCTTATTACTCATGATGATGATAATATCTTTTCGCGCGTCTCGGGCTTACGGCCGTCACTGCGAGTCGCTTAGCGCAGCTTGCACCACCGACACCGCGTTCCACCGCGTTGCAATGCCGACAACGCGTTCAAGCAGACCCGCTTCGTGAATGCATGTCTCTCTCTCTCTCTCTCTCTCTCTCTCGTACTTACAGCTGTCACTGCTTGCTGCATAGCGCAGCTTACAACACCGACACCGCGTTGCAATGCCAGCACCGCGTTCCACAGCATTGCAATGCCGACAACGCGTTCCAGCAGACCCGCTCCGTGAATGCGTCTCTCTCTCTCGCTCTCATTTTCTTGTTGTCTCTCCCGAGCATAGAGCGCAAAACCTCTTCTTCACCTCGCAGACCATTGGCACGAGTGCGTGCGAACGCGCCAGCTGTGGACGAAGACGACGACGCTCGCCTTCGGACCGTGGGTACCGGGTTTCGAACCCCACTTCGGCAAGAAAGTTTTTATTTCTTTCTTCATTGATGATGATGATAGTGTTTTGATACGAACCACAAATTAAGGCTGGCTTAAACAGCTTTGCTGTTAAGAAGTGGGAGACTCGCAAGGGAAAGATATAGGGCCGAAACTTCGGACAGGGGAATTGTGATATAGGGCATAGCATTCTTTGTAATCATTACTTATGAAGTCTATGCCGTACCCTTGCAACCAAGACTGCGGTATATTAAGAGATAAGAGAGAGAGAGAGAGAAATAACTTTATTTAGGAAAAACAGGGTTAAGGGGGCCGGAGGGTGGGTTCTTAGTCCAGGACTCCAGTGGCCACCGCCACACGCCGTGCCTGGTCGAGGAGGCTCAATTGAGTCTCCAGGTCAGTCCGGGCGAGGATGGCTGCCCAAGGCTCCCTAAAGGAATTTTGTGCTATATTAAGAGATAAGGAACTGCAAATAATACTATGTACACTAGGACAATTCTCGCCGGTAAACTCGTTTTTGCTACCAATCCTTGTGTTTGGTAAATGCAAGAAATGTCGTTGTAGCGCTTTTTTTTTCTCATAATTTGCCCGCCGACACAGTCGCCTTTGTTCAAATGCGTGCTCTGCAGAAATTCCTCCCTGTTGTTGCAGACAGAATTGCCTACTGAATTTTTGCTGAAATTTTGGAAATAAAAAATGTTTCAGTAAAGATGGTGCCAAAACTGATAACTTCTGAGAAAAAGCTACGACGAAAATAATGTTGCATTAACTCGAAAACTTCAGAAGACATAAATTCTTGCAGTGGTCGTCACCGGCCACGAAACTTTAGTTTACGAATACGACATTTAGCTGAATTCACAAAGGAAGAAGTAAAAACAGTAACATCAATAAATGTAAGAAAATACGCGGTATATCAAAATAAGAATCAGATTATGTAGATCGTGTTTGTGAAGTGAAGTGAAGTTTATTCTTCTTTTCACGGCAAAGAGGGGACCGGGACAAAAGGCGGTAAGGCCTGACGAGGCCCCGGTACCCATACGGTTGGCTAGTAATAAAAAAAATAGAAAATGTGCATAGAAGGTGCCACAAATATGTCAAAAACGATGCTACAATGCGCACAGTGAAACTTAATTAGGGAAAAAGACAATCATGTGCAAGGTAATACTCAAGCATACGAAGTCATACAAGTACAAATACAATGCATACATGACTGGTGAATTCAGACATGAAATATGCGACTACAGTACTTGTCCACAACAAAGATAGATAGAGAAAAACATATATACATATATATAAGCAAACGGTGGATTACATTTTTTTACAGTTGAATTTGGCCTTCAATCAAACGTCATTTCGTGTTTTTCTTAAACACGTTTTCACATAAAAAGAAATCATCAGTAAAGGGAAACTTGTTGAGGGCTTTGGATACTTGAAAATTTAGCTTTAGTCTACCACAATTCGTGCGCGTTCGCGGAACTCGTAGTTTTACCTCGCGAAGGTTGTAATTTATAATCCTGCCAGTAACAGAGTACAAACGGGTTCGATGAATGTATTGCAACAGCCGTAATCTTGGTCAGCTTGTAGTATGCGATGTTTAACAAACAAGGCTTGTGTACGTAAATTTTGTGGTGCACCGTAATAGCCCTCAACAGCACGCAAGGCTCTTTTTGTAGCAGTAGTAGTTTATGCTAGTTTGAAGACGTAGTCGTACCCCATACAAGATTACAATATGACAGTTTTGAAAAGAACAGTGCGTTATACATTGACACCTTTAACCAAACAGGCAAGAGTTTAGAAATCCTAAAAAGCAGACCAACAATTTTGCTCAGTTCGGAAGCAAGTTTGGAGATGTGTACCGACCAAGAAAGATTTTCATTAAACCACTCGACGAGAAATTTTTGAGAAGAAACCCGACTCATTTTTGTATTATCATAATAAATCTGTATAGAATAACGTTCCACGGTGTTGATCGGCTTGAAGAGAATATACTTTGTTTTATTTATATTTAAACTAAGCTTATTTGCGTATAACCAATCACGAAGCTTTAGTAAATAAGTGTTAACCATACTTTGGAGGGCGGTTAATGAGCGGGAAGAAAGAAAAGATTTGTGTCGTCGGCGTACATTACCAGATCTGGAGAATTATGTATATCGGCTAGGTCATTGATATATGTAATAAATAATAAAGGCCCTAGTATTGATCCCTGCGGGACACCATGCATTATTGTTTGTGTATCGGAGGAGATGTTATTTGTTCGTACGTATTGGAACCTATTACTCAGATAACTTCTGAACAGGTTCAGCGCAATACCGCGAACCCCGTAGTCACAAAGCTTCTTAAGGAGAGTGTTATGATGTACGCAATCAAAGGCCTTGCGGAAATCTAAAAATAGGCCAAGCGTATATTTTTTACATTCAATATTATCTATTATTTTGTCTTTAACAACTAACAGCGCTTGTTCCGTGGACGTATTGTTTATAAACCCATACTGTGAATCAGCGTGGGTACTTTTCATCTATGTGTGTTTGTATTTGTCATTTCCGTGGAATTGCATTGTAGCAGTGAACTTGCAAGGTGTATCCACTTAAGTTTAACTTTCCGGATGGCACCAGTTTCAAGATAGGGATGGCCAAAGTGTCCATTGAAATACCTGGGCATTCCAGCTACTTGAGTGCCTCAATACATAAAAGAGCGTTTCCCTAAGAAATTTAAGTGGAACAACAGCGCATTTGTATCCCTATTTTGATGGCACGTATCTCGAAAGTCCTGCCATCCTCAAAATTCGCTCCACGTAGTAGTAGTTTGCCTTGCAAACTAATCGCCCATAGTTCGTAAATTTCATTACGTGCCGTCAGGTAATTATTTAGAAGGTTACTTAATCATCTCGTGCAAGTAATGTCCGCGTCATTGAAAATTCCAGCTCAAGAACCAGAAATAAGCAATGTTTTCGCGTGCGTTATATATCTTGAATTTCTTTCTCCACTGCACTGCGCCCTCAAGAGCTGTCGGTCAAGCCTCGCTCACAGACACTATTCAACGTCAGGTAAGCTCCACTGCAAAGATGTAGCTTAGCTGCGTACAGAGTGAATGCATTCCTTTCTCAGACCCTTCTTCTCCACGATATGTTGTGATAAGCAAAATTGCCTGCATTATACGCGCACGAGTGTCACTCTACCAAACGTGCTCAGTGTAGCAAAAGTTCCCATCCAGCCCGTCGCGCACTTGGGCAGGACGAGACGACCGTAATTATTATCTCGCCGCTTGCTTCGCCATCTTGCAGAAAAACTCACGTCTCTCTGGTAACAACGTTCCAGACGATTCGCTACTCGGCTCGCCTAGGTGTCTCTCCATAGGAGTGAGATAATTAGTGTAATCTTCTCCTGAATACAGCGAATGACCAAGTGTTCTGTGAGTACCTGTAGCGTGCTGACAGCTAATTAATTCTCGCGCATGCGAATGAAGGGATTGTCTGTCTGCGCGCTGAGGTGTTGACGATGAGAATAATTTATGGCGCTCACTATGTCTATATTCAAAGTGTCATCCCTATATCACGACAGTGAATGACTGTATACAGTAGTGGATTATTCCAAGTGTGCGCTCATCCGCTTCTTCTCGTTTCGTGGTGTGCTGGTCTTGCAGTAGACAAGTTTACAAAGCGATCATACTATTAAAGAGCACCACGAGCGTGCCGACTGCACCAGCACACGTGATAATGCAGAATCTCGTCATTTACGTAATATATAATGCCGGAGGGGTCAAATTAGGCCGGCATATATTACTACGTCATCGCACAACAAATCGACTAATCAATTAGTCAACATGAATATGGAGAAATGTTGCAGTTTCAAGTGCACAGAAATATGTGATAGACTCAATTGTCGTTCGCGGTGCTTGTTTTTGATGTTTGTCTCGAATATTAAATAAAGGAATGATACTCGCTTTGTATTTCGTGGGTGAGGAATACGCAGCTGTATACCATTGTTTCTATTACTGTACTAAATTTTGATGGTGTTCCGAGCTCTGCGGGAAAGACTAGAGGATCCATCCTTCCACACAGCCCACCATGCTTCTTTAGGTTTTTAGGATTTTAGGCATTCTTGCCGAAATCTGAGTTGGAAATACTGAGAAAGGCACCAACATTGTACAGCCGACCACAAAGAGATTTTGTATCTAGATTTTGTATCTTTTTGTGTCTTCGCCGCTCAGCCACGAACTTCAGTGCTCGATGTGGCGATGCGGCAAAGCCGCTACTCCATTTTTAAATTCTACGACAGTAAGCTCTGGCTTCGCTAAAGTTTCGTTTTCTCGCAGCACTCACGCTTTTAAATATTTCGCGGGTACATTTGATTAATGTCGTAAATTAGTTCGCCTGTGCAAAACTGATCCGTGACCCCACATTTCTTAACGCCCCAACTTTTGTATTTCTATGCTTAGCCCTGTCTTTAAAGGGGGGGGGGGGCGGAAGTACCATAACAAGCATTCATATGCAGGCTTCTTGCTCTCATTTGGCTGTGGGATAACCATCATGCTACGATGAACATAGGCAAACGTATTTTTTTTTTGTGGTGGCGAAACACATGCGAAACTCGGCAAAGGCCTGAATTTATTTTAATTTCATTGTCTGTCTACAGCCCATGAGCTGACGTGGCGCAGCACTAAAATACTTCTTGCATTGCAAATTTATTGACATAAGTGCTCGCAATACCGCTTTACCTGCTAGAACCAGCTTCCAGTATGAAATACAGGGCTTAATCGCACCTTAATTTGCTTCTCAGGACTAGCTTTTTATTATTATGGACAAGGAAGTTAACTTCACCACAATTATGACAAATAACTGTATTAATAATAACGCGAACATACAACCAAGTTCTATCCGCGCGATGAAAAGAAATAAACTCTGCATATGCTGCGTACCTATAAATGCACTATATCCGCAACATCACTTATACCTTCACTTTCACTTAAAACTTTTAACTTGTTCACAATGTACGACGAATGTTCTACCTGATATACATGAAGTCAAGAATTTCAAATCGCAGCTAAAAGAACGATAGTGTTTGTTCCTGTTTTATTAGTAAATTATTGTGATTGATAGCATGTGGAAGGTGGAGTCACGCCTTGTATACCTAAGGTACTGCTGAAGTCATTTCACATTCTTTAGTGTTTATACATGTCTCTGCGCGTCTTTCAGCATGGGCAACATACGATGTTATTTTGGTAGTGTAGCTGTTTTTTTTTCTTACTTTGCTACCTCTATCTCGGTAGGCTGTTTTTCTTCTCGAATATTTTGGAATAGCCAGCCATCTCAGTGAGCATACATCCATCGTCTACAGCTAATAAGGAAAAAAAAAAACGCTTTGCAAAGACAAAATGGAGAGGATAACGCGGACAGCGCCAAACCAGTTCGCGAACTGTTATGAAATTTATTCGCCAATATATGAGCTCAACCGTAACAATATTTTTAAGCACCTCAAAAACAAATCGAACCAACCAGGTAATTTCTTCCCCTTCAGCACGGTGAATGAATCTGAAGCCCCATTCTGGTGTGTTAACAATATTCAACATGCAATACAGCTCTCAGAAATGGCTCAATAGGTAAAGTCCACAGTCATAACTCAAAATAACATCATCATCAGCCTGTATTTATGTCCATTCCTGGACGAAGGCCTCTCCCTACGATCTCCAATTACTCCTGTCTTGCGGTAGCTTATTCCAACTTGCGCCTGCAAAATTCCTAACTTCATCACCCCACCTAGTTTTCTGCCGTCCTCGACTGCGCTTCCCTTGTCTTGGTATCCATTCTGTAACTCTAATGGTCCACCGGTTATCCATCCTACTCATTACATGGCCGGCCCAGCTCCATTTCTTCCTCTTAATGTCAACTAGACTATCGGCTATCCCCGTTTGCTCTCTGATCCGGCACACCGCTCTCTTTCTTCCTCTTCACGTTAGGCCTAATAATTTTCGTTCCATCTCTCTTTGTGTGATCCTTAACTTGTTCTCGGGCTTCTTTGTTAACCTCCAAGTTTCTGCCCCTACATGTTAGCACCAGTAGAATACAGTGATTGTACATTTTTCTGTTTCAACGACAGTATTAAGCTCCCAGTCAGGATTTCGCAATGACTGCCGTATGCACTCCAACTCAATTTTATTCTTCTGTAAATGTCTTTCTCATGATCATGGTCCCATGTGAGTAATTGACCGAGATAAACGTACTCCTTTACAGACTCTAGAGGCTGACTGGCGATCCTGAATTCTTGTTCCATTTCCAGGCTATTGAACATTAGCTTTGTCTTCTGCATATTAATCTTCAACCCCACTCTTACATTTTCTCGGTTTAGGTTCTCAATCATTTGTTGTAATTCGTCCCCATTGTTGCTGAATAGGACAATGTCATATGCAAATCGAAGGTTGCTGAGATATTCGCCGTTGATCCTCACTCCTAAGCCTTCCCATTCTAAGAGCTTGAATACTTCGTCTATGCATGCAGTGAATAGGATTGGAGATATTGTGTCTCCTTGCCTGACCCCTTCTTTGATAGGTGACTTCTTACTTTTCTTGTGGAGAACCAAGGTAGCTGTGGAATCCTAGTAGATATTCACGTATGCCTCCCGTCCCCCCACGGCCTTTCGCGCGACGGAAAAAGTCGCGTTTGCTCTCTATATATGGTGATTGTAAAGGAGAAAAGAGACGCTTAATTCTAAAGCCCTTCAGGGAGCGCGGCGCAGAACGCGTGTTTGCTCTCCGCAGCAACGTTACTAGAATAAACTCGAGTTTATTCTAGTAACGTTGCTCCGCAGTGCGTTCGCTCCCCGTGAAAGCGCGCGTCCCTCGCGCGATTTCACTCGCACATACAGCATACGGCGCGCGGCGACGATTTCATCGCCTTGACGTCATACGAAACCTCACGGCGACGGCGACGCCGACGGCAGAAATCCGCTTTGGAGTGTCCATATACTTGCTATCGCAATAAAACGTTGCGAGGCGAGAAGGTGGTAAAGACTTCCGACGCTGCTCGACGAGTGTCCCGTTCTGATCTCATCGAAAACCTCCGAGCCGCCGCCAGAGGCACCAACGCCGCGCGCGTTCAGTGCGAACGCGGCCAATACGCCGACGGCATCGACAACAGTTCTGCGCGTTGCTGGTGCTGCTGCATGTCCAAGTTTATACAGCTGATAAACTACTATCCTTACCCCGTATAGCTCTCTACTAATTTGCTATCGCCAGTGATGCTTAGCCTTTCGGGTGAAATGCGGCATTTTTTTTAATTCTCTAACGTCTCCCTTCTTATGGAGTAGTATAATGTTGGCATTCTTCCAGTTCTATGGTACACTTGAAGTCATGAGGCATTATGTAAGATGGGCCGCAAGCTTTTTAAGCATATCTCCTCCACCTTTTATTAAATCGACATTTTTTTCCACTTTCGCCAGCCGCTTTCCCCGGGTCTTGTCTTCCAAGGCCCTTCTAACTTCATCGCTGGTTATAGAAGGAGCCTCTGTATCCTGTCCATCACTACTTCGAATGAAAATAGTGTGGCTGCTCTGAGTATAGTACAGGTCAATGTTTAATTCCTCCACTGTTTTTTTTTCATGTCATTAAAATTGCTGGTGATGTTACCCAGCTTATGACTCAGTGCATACATCTTGCCTTGTGTTATGCCATGCTTTCTTTTCACTGATTTAATGCTGCGTCCATATTTTACGGCTTCTTCAATCTTTCCCACATTATAATTTTGAATATCCTTTACTTTCTTTTTGTTATCAGTTTTGCCACTTCAGCGAGTTCTATCTGGTCTCTTGAGTTTGACATTTTCAAGCTTTGTGTAGGGTAGCCAACCAGGCTCAGTCCTGGTTAACCTCCCTGCCTTTCATTAAATCATTTTCTCTCTCTCTCTCTCTTGCGTTGTCGTTTATTTAGTAGGTCCTTTGTGGCTTGGGAGAGCTTACCTACTGGTTGCCGTGGTGCCTGACTTCCCAGTTCAATTGCTGCTTCTGAAATCAGCCTAGGGCGCTATAACGTAAAATGATTCCAAACTGTTTTGATTCCAATTTCTGCAATCAGCCTCCACGATTGGTCAAAACATTTTCGGGCTGCTCCCAACTTCGCCTGTCTGTCACGCGACGTCACGAAAACCGCGATAGCTCCCCATCTGATATAACGTGTACACACTGATTATGCATGATTAAACCACACAAAAGAAAAATAATCATTCCTGATTCGATGTCTTTTCACCATTAACTCTCTGCTATTGGTCCAATGTTTTCTGGCTACGCCCACTTCGCCTGTCTGTCACGCGACGTCACAAAACCGCCAATACTCACTACGTCAAAGTGACGTATACGCGAAAAAAAATGCATTAATATGCCGAACAAAACTGAAAATTTTTCTGAATAGCCACAGACTGCCCCGTTCCGAAAGGAATCACAGATGGCTGCCCGCAGATCGCTCAGGCCCTCGCTACTCGCACCTGCCGGTGAGCATGTATTTATTTGCGCATGATAAACCTTTTTGCGTGGCAGTAAAACGTTATCGAGCCCTTTCGGCATGCATACGACATCGATCTGCCAACTTTTCCTTGTTGAGGATCCGTTTTAGCGGCATTCTTATCCTTCCGTTGCACGCCGCCGCGATTTTCGACCAGCCACCGCAAGCTAAATAAGGCGAAGCGGACCAATCGGAGAAGCCGGCACCACCCTCTTCATGCGGTTATCTATTTTCACTGTGCTGGCTCGGCCCCATCGAAACCCTCTCCACTAGAGCGTGCTCCTCGCCTCTTGTCAGCCAATTAGATAAGAAAAACCGCTGAGTGTAGACAATGTTATTGGTTTTGAAAGCGAACAAAGGTGACCTCCTATAAACTAGGAGAGTGTTTGATTGGGTTGTTCAGACAACGCTGCGGGTCACCGCCCGATGCTTGCGTCGGTGGTTACGTAAATGTGACGTCAGGAGTTTGGAATCAAAATAGTTTGGAATCATTTTACGTTATAGCGCCCCTAGTTACGGTTTCATTCATTGCCTCTATGTTATTATAATTTTTCTGTTCTAAAGATGCATATTTGTTTGCGAGCACCAGCATGAATTGGTGTGCGTCTAGGTTGGCCTGTTTCTTCTTGACTAATTTTACTCTTTCTCTCTTCAAATTGAGGGAAATCCTTGACCTCACTAAAATATGGTCACTGCAATTTGCCCTAACCAACACTTCTACATACTGCACTATGCTGCATGGGATCGCCAGAGTGTATGAAATATATTTCATTCCTTGTTTCTCCATTATGGCTTTTCCAGGTCCACTTCCTGTTCCGGCCCTTACTGAGGAAGGTATTCATTATTCGGAGCCTATTCATTTCCGCGAATTTTTTAACATCTTTCCTCTAATGTTCCTAGGATCGATGCCATAGTTTTTAATTACTTGTTCAGCAGCGTGCTTTTTCCCCACTTTTTCATTGAAGTCGCCCATCACTACAGTATACTGAGTTTGCACCTTTCTCATCGCTAATTCAACATCTTCATAAAACTGTTCTATTTCTTCATCATCGTGACTTGAGGTTGGGGCGCAGGCTTGTACTACCTTTATTCTATATCTCCTATTCAGCTTCATTACTACAACTTCTACCTTCTCATTACTGCTGTAGAATTCATCGATGTTGCCCGCTATGTACTTATGTATTAGAAATCCTACCCCGTATTCTCTTCCCTGCCTTTCCTCTCTCGCTCTCTCTCTACCCCGTATCCTATCTTATCTCGAAGATTTCGGTAGCAGAGGACGTGGTCGTTAGTCAGCATTGTATAAGCCTCACCAGTTCTTCTAACCTCACTAAAGCCAATAGTATCCCAGGCAATACCTGATAATTCCTCAAACAGCCCTGCTAAGCTAGCTTCACTCGAGAGCGTTCGCGTGTTGAAAGTTGCTAGGTTCAGTTTCCAGGGGCGGCCTGTTCGGATCAAGAGATTCGTAGGACCCTCTGCTGCGTCGCTGGTCTGAACGCTGCCTTGGTCAGGTGCTCCGCAGCCGCTGGGGATTGAGAACCATGGCTTAAATGCGGGGGTCATGAGGGAGGCAGTGGCCGAATACAGCACCAGGGAGGTCAATTCCTCTTCTGGTGAGGGAGTTCCTTTGCTGAAGCTTAATGGGCCTTCCAAATTTGGTTGCACCTGGACTGCACCTGCTTCGTTCGTCCTGCACTTATTCTGTTCGGCAACCACCACCTTCTGGGCGATTTTTGTCGACAAGCTTCATAATTTCGACATGGTGTTTACCACTGCTGTAGATGACACAGCTCGTCGCAATTATGAGTAAACATAAAGATGGGCGTATGCTACTTTCCCTGCTTAGCGTAGCACCCTGCATTTTGCAAAAGGTTTCAAACTGTAACCAGCCCCGATAGATCATCACTTCCGTCAAGACTACTCACACTCTTAGTCTTGACGAGTAGTATGTACTAAGAGGTGACAATAACGTCGCCGACAGTATGTGTGCACGCTGACCATGGTGAACGTTTTCTTAACAATGCACGCATCTGCCCACGATTCAGCGGAAACATCCGCTAAGCGTCACTTTCAAAATCATAAAGAGCTGGTCACCCTAGGCTATGTGTGGCGGGAAGAAACTTGAAGTCTGTATAGATAACGTCAGGCCTGTCATGTTTGCTCTTAGATCTAAGACGTCCATCGCCCGTGGGGGTCATCCACGCCCATTAAGAGCCGTGGCAGACCTTGTTTTCTGAGTTTGTGACGGACAGCCGACGCATCAAAAGCTACAACATTTTGGCAAGCACTTACTCGGTCGACCGCCTTGCAGCTCAATGGTCCAGCCAGCCTGATCTATGCTTTACCGCTCTTGATGAATCGAAAGAAGAAACAGTGAGCTTGCCTATATTTTGGGCACATAGTGGCTGCAGCCACAGAAGAAAAACGTAGAGCGGAGGACGAGTGGTATATGGTGCAAGTTTCCAATATACCTTTTCATTTCAGGGGTAATTGGAGATCACAGGGAGAGGCCTTCGTCTGGCAGTGGACATAAATATAGGCTGATGATGATGGTGATCTGCTGTCAACTATTCAGGGTGTTTCAGCAAACACTTTCTACATTTTTTAATTGCCTATGCCAGATAGCACCATTCTAGTGCGTGAGCCGGTCTACTTAAAGAGGCAGCTATTACAATTGAAATGCATAATCGACTAATTAGCAAAAAATTGCTAATTATGTTTTTCACTCGTTAACTTATCGCACATTTTGCAATTAATTAATTCTAGCAGGTTAAACTGCAACGTATATCCACTTGATTATTACTGTGTGGTTGACACCATTGCGGTAAAACTTGCCGTAAACGTGCACTGTGTGCCACATACTTTCTTAACAAAATTGTCGTTTTATGCACTGAAGCACAAAATAACTGGAACGCCGATGCATTTCTCCGTAAAGTGCGGGTATTAATATCTTGAAACTGGTGTCATCCTAACACTTCATTCCAAGTGGACCCGCCTGGCCAACTCCCAGGCTAGAATTTGTAAATTCCAATATTTGCCAAAAGCTTATTAGTTAAAACTTAATTAGTTATTTTTGTTTAGTCAATTATGCATTTATACTGTTTGTGCAAGTAATGTCCGCCTCTTCGAGAAGACCAGCTGATGGACTATCTATCCTCGTGCTATCTCCACGTGCTATCTACCACAGGCAATTACGTAAAAAACATTTGAAGGTGTTCGCTGAAACACATGGTATACAGTGTTCGAAGGGCTCTGCTCCTGCGTCTGCAGTCGATGGCCGCCATCTTCAATGCGCATGCCCCTGGAACAAAGGGATTCCACTAAAGCGTACTTAGTGATGTGGTGGTAAAAACTAATCACCCTATTTTTTATGAAAGATCGCTCACGGCCAATACGTTTCATAAGTCACTGTTGCAATATCTGAATGAAACGGGCCTGCATGCTTACACATAATTTCATTCCCACATCGTGGCTCGAGTAAACTCGGGTGAATACTAAAAATGAAAAACCGGTGCTATCTGGAGCAAGAATCTGAACAAAAGAAAAGGAACTTTTGAAATCAGAAATGCAGTCTACCTTTTCCTCGTGAAATCCTAGAACGCCTTGACTGCATAGAATGGGCAAGAGAGAGGCTAATACTTTTCTGTTTTGAACACGTGGTATAGTTCTGTACCAGCTATTTTTGGCGAAATGGTCCTTAAACATTTATGAATAAGAGTTGTATTTTGAATTTTCTGTCTTCCTTTTGTGCAACTTTACTGATTTTAGAGATTTCTTCTACTGGCTGCCATATTATTGGCTTCCCAATGATCTGTTTCTTTTTAAAACATCTCTTTTGTAACTGATTCGTTTCAAAACAGCAATTGATTTTTTAGAAGCTATCGTGCGCCATTATGTGCTTAAATGTTGTCCATGGCAAATTTAACATTTAACTCCGAAACATGGTCATTTCTATATGCTATAAATCAATAAATACTCTCCCATTTCCCTGACGCACTTTTTTCTGGATAATGTAATCAACTCTTGTCTTTTTTTCGGCTATGTCCTAGCGGTGCACCGGTTGTCAGATGTATTACCCAATCGTGCCACCCTATGCCCTTAAGAAAGTAAAATCACACAATGAAAAGGTCTATCGGAAACTTGCAAGATATACCACTCCTCCTCCGCTCTACGTTTTTCTTCTGTGGCTGCAGCCACTATGTCCCCAAAATATAGGCAAGCTCACTGTTTCTTATTTGAATTCATCAAGAGCGGTAAAATACAGATCAGGCTGGCTGGACCCTTGAGCTGCAAGGCGGTCGACCGAGGAAGTGCTTGCCAAAATGCGTAGCTATTGATGCGCCAGCTGTCCGTCACAAACTCAGAAAAAAAGGTCTGCCACGCCTCTTAATGAGCGTGGATGTACCCCACGGCAAAAGACGTCTTAGAGCTAAGAGCAAATATGACAGGCCTGATATTATTTATACAGACTTCAAGTTTCTTTCCGCCAGACAGAGCCTTGGGTGATCAGCTCTTTATTATTTTGAGAGTGACGCCTAGCGGATGTTTCCGCTGAATCGTGGGCAGATGTCTGCATTGGGAAGAAAACGTTCACCGTGGTCAGCGTGCACACATACTGTCGGCGATGTTAATGTCACCTCTTAGTACATACTACTGGTTAAGACTAAGAGTGTGAGTAGTATTGACGGCAGTGACGATCTATCGGGGTTGTTTACAGTTTGAAACCTTTTGCAAAATGCAGGCTGCTACGCTAAGCAGGGAAAGTAGCACACGACCATCTTTATGTTTACTCACAATTGGCACAATCTGCGATATCGCCTACAGCAGTGGTAAACACGTAACATGTAGAAATTATGAAGCTTGTCGACAGAAACCTCCCAGAAGGTGGTGGTTGCCGAACAGAATAAGTGCAGGACCACCAAAGCAGGTGCAGTTCAGGTGCAACCAAATTTGGAAGGTCCACTGAGCTTCAACAAAAGCACTCCCTCACCAGAACAGGAATTGGCCTCCTTGGTGCAGTATTCGGCCTTTCCCTCCCTCATGACCCCTGCATTTAAGCCATGGTTCTCACTCTCCAGCAGCTGCGGAACACCTGACCAAGGCAGCGGTCAGACCAGCGAGGCAGCAGAGGGTCCTAAGAATCTCTTGATCCTAAGAGGCCGCCACTGGAAAGTGAACCTAGCAACTTTCAACACGCGAACCCTCTCGAGTGAAGCTAGCTTAGCTACGCTGTTTGGGGAATTATCGGGTATTGCCTGGGATACTATTGGCTTTAGTGAGGGTAGAAGGACTGGTGATGCTTATAAAGTGCTGACTAACAGCCACGTCCTCTGCTACCGAAATCTTCAAGATAAGAGAGAACTGAGGGAGTTGATTACCTCCTCCAGAAAAAACTACGTCGGGGAAATGGGAGGATATTTAATTGATTTATAGCATATAGAAATGACCATGTTTCGGAGTTCTAAGTTAAATGTTATTGTTGCGATATACAACGCTTTGGTACGTAATGCCGCACGATAGCTTCTAAAAAATCAATTGCTGTTTTGAAACGCATCAGTTACAAAAGAAATGTTTTAAAAAGACACAAATCATTGGGAAACCAATGATATGCAAGCCAGTAGAAGAAATCTCTAAAATCAGTAACGCTGCACAAAAGGAAGACAGAAAATTCACAGTACAACTCTTATTGATAAATGTTTAACGACCATTTTGCCAAATATAGCTGGTACAGAACTATTCCTCGTGTACAAAACAGAAAACTATTAGCCTCTCTCTTGCCCATTCTATGCAGTCAAGGCGTTCTACGATTTCATGAGGCAAAGGTAGACTGCATTTCTGATGGCAAAAGTTCCTTTTCTTTTGTTCAGATTATTGCTCCACACAGCACCGGCTTTTCCTTTTATTGCGATAGCAATTATATGGACACTCAAAAGCAGATTTCTGCCGTCGGCGTCGCCGTCGCCGTCGCCGTCGCCGTCGCCGTGAGGTTCCGTATGACGTCATTTGGAGATGAAATCGTCGCCGCGCGCCGAACGCTGTATGTGCGAGTGAAAGGGCGCGAGGGGCGCGTCTTTCACGGGGAGTGAACGCACGGCGGAGAACAAACGCGCGTTCTGCGCCGTGCTCGCTTAAGGGCTGCAGAAGTAGGCGTCTCTTTTCTCCTTTACAATCACCATATATGTAGAGCAAACGCGCCTTCTTCGGACGCGCGAGAGGCCGTGGGGGAGGGGGAGGGAAGGGAGGCGACGTTTAGCTGCGGCACCAAGTGCCTATTTATATCAGAGGCTCCAGCAACAGTCACCAACGCCGCACGCATTTTGAGCTAACGCGGGCAAAACGCCGATGGCGTCGACAACAGTTCTGCGTGTTGTTGCTACCAAAGCCGCTCACCTTACTTCGTATGACATTGCTGTGTTGCTATCGCATTCATTGCTTCGCCCTTAGGGCGAAACTGTGACATTTTTTAGTATTCACACGAGTTTACTCGAGCCACGATGTGGGAATGAAATTATGTGTAAGCATGCAGGCCCGTTTCATTCAGATATTGCAACAGTGACTTATGAAACGTATTGGCCGTGAGCGATCTTTCATAAAAAATAGGGTGATTAGTTTTTACCACCACATCACTAAGTACGCTTTAGTGGAATCCCTTTGTTCCAGGGGCATGCGCATTGAAGATGGCGGCCATCGACTGCAGACGCAGGAGCAGAGCCCTTCGAACACTGTATATTGTCTATATACCATGTGTTTCCGCGAACACCTTCAAATGTTTTTTACGTAATTGCCTGTGGTAGATAGCACGATTCTAGTCCATCAGCTGGTCTTCTCGAAGAGGCGGACATTACTTGCACAAACAATTTAAATGCATAATTGAATAAACAAAAAATAACTTATTCAGTTTGAACTAATAAGCTTTTGGCAAATATTACACTTTACAAATTCTAGCCGGGGAGTTCGCCAGGCGGGTCCACTTGGAATGAAGTGTTAGGATGACACCAGTTTCAAGATATTTATCCCCGCACTTTACGGAGAAATGCATCGGTGTTCCAGTTATTTTGTACTTCAGTGCATAAAACCACGTTTTGTTAAGAAAGTATGTGGCACACAGTGCACTTTTACGGCAAGTTTTACCGCAATGGTGTTAACCACACAGTAATAATCAAGTGGATATACCTTGCAGTCTAACCCGCTAGAATTATTTAATTGCAAAATGTGCCATAAGGTAACGAGTGAAAAACATTGGTGATCTTATGCTAATTAGTAGATTAAGCATTTCAATTGTAATGACCGCCTTGTTAAGTAGACCGGCTCACGGACTAGAATGGTGCTATCTGGCACCGGCAATTAATAAAATGGTTAAGGTGTTCGCTGAAACACCCTGTATAGTTCGCAGCACGTCATCAACATCATCATCATCATCATCATATATTTATGTCCACTGCACGATGAAGGTCTCTCCATGTGGTCTCCAATTACCCCTGTCTTGCGCTAGCTGATTCCAACTTGCGGCTGCAAATTTCCTAACTTCATCACCCCACCTAGTTTTCTGCCGTCCTCGACTGCGCTTCCCTTCCCTTGGTATCCATTCTGTAATTATAATGGTCAACCGGTTATCCATCCTACGCAGTACATGGCCTGCCCAGCTCAATTTCTTCCGCTTAATGTCAACTAGAATATCGGCTATCCCCGTTTGTTCTCTGATCCACACACGCTCTCTTCCTGTCTCTTAACGTTAGGCCGAACATTTTTCGTTTCATCGTTCTTTGTGCGGTCCTTAATTTGTTCTAGAGCTTCTTTGCTAACCTCCAAGTTTCTGCCATATTATGTTAGTGCCGCTAGAATGCAATGATTGTACACTTACCTTTTCAATGACAGTGGTAAGCTCCCAGTCAGGATTTGGGAATGCCTGCCGTATGCATTCCAACCTAATTGGACAGCACGTACTTTCGACCCAAAAAGTTTACTGACCAAGGGATCTGACAAAAAGCGGAATATCTCAGCAGCCTCAAAACGCAACGTGGTATTCCCATTTCCAGCCTGCACTGGTATATGCGAACAACCTTGTGATGTGCGGTTTTACTGGCTACATTTATAGGCTGCTCGGATATTTAGCGTTTTCCGAGATCCCCTGGTTTGTAAACTTTTTTGGTCGATAGTACATGCGATGGCTGCTGTAGCGGCCACCCCCACCCGAAGTCTCCGGGAGAATCTTCCTTCACTTTGTAAAGTTTTGTAGTCTCACCTCTACTGCATCATCCTGGGTTGTTGCTGAATTTCTAGCACTGATTCATGCGTAAGCAGGTTTTTGATACAATCACAGTGACTGACACATGAGCAGCTTTGAACACGCTCGACACTAAGCAAGTCTCCGAAGTCGACGCTTCTCTCTAGGCCGACCTCTCCTCCCTTCTCTTCATTAAAATCTACTACTACTCCTCCTCCTCCCATTTCTACATCTCATATGAGCGGAAAACATTTTCAGCAAAACGTTTCGACACCTATCAGTACCAAAGATGCTGAATCTCATGATGAATTTGGGCACGTGAGTGGGACGTCATAGATTTCAAAGCATCTCTACGTATTTCGACCTTTGTTTCTAAGTTCCTGAATATAGCCAAGTTAAATTTATTGCTCAATCGAATACAATTTACTGTACGTTGAGCAATAAAACGTTAACCATGTCCGAAGAGACAGCGTCACGAAATTTCAAGGTGGCATCACCACCCGTCTTTAGTTTGAATGTTTATTCTTAACCAGGAAGCCTGTGCTGATAGTACGAGGGGTTTTTTTTTATTTTTTTATTTTTGTAAGGGTTGTTTACTGAAATAGTTAAAATATTTTTTTAGTTTCCCTTTAAATGAAAAGACAAAACGGTGGAGAGTGCTCTTTCACTGGTTTATTAAGAGACGCTCGAACTTTCGTTTTTCTTTCCCTCCTGTCTCTAGCTTTCGAATTTTGTTTGTCACTGTTCTACTCAGTTGCTCCATTGCGCTTGTGGTACGTGCTCGACAACGCAACACATAAGTATTTACATTTGAATTACCATTCTGAGGAAGTAAGCATTTGTCCTTGTCTTTTTCGTCGGTGTCATTGCCCGGCGCCTGTTGAGAAGATGTTGATGAAGTAATTTCGCCGACTCCTTTTAAGCAACCACACCGCCCATTGTCATTGTAGCATTCCCTCATATTCCAATACCATCACATTGCCTTCCTTTAACCAGCATCAAAAGATGTGTGCGGCAATTCCAATTGTAAAAAACATTTATAAACACAGACAACTAAGATACTTTCGACAGTTACCTTTATTCATTAGACATACAGAAACAAGTTAGATGTTGGAAAATCACAACGGTAGTTTCTGTATTGCGGCCGTTTCGCATATGCAAAGCCTGCACCCTCGTGCCGGCCTCACGATCAACATTTCAGTGTTCTTATAGATCATTTGACTAGCAGACGTAGCTGTATTTAATGCAGACTCTGCCGGTGAACAAAGCAGTTCTTACGCTATACTTGAAGTACATGTGTGCACATTTAGGGATTCCTCTGACTGTTGGATGTTTATTTATTCCGAGAGCAATTTTCTTCACGCGACTCTCGCCTCCTCTTAACATCGCCGGGCATGTTAAAGGCTATTCAGATTCGCTGAAAACTGACGCAAGTATGCGCAACGGTGGCAGCGATGGTGACAAAGGTGGCCGGATGATGACGACGCCGACTGCGTTACTGGGACGATAGCTATAAATATAATACTGTAATGGCGGGGACAACCTGACGGACATGTCAATGAAGGCGACCACGGCCGGGTGACGGAGCAAGTTACGTGACGAAAAATTAATAGAGGTTTTAAATTAGAGAAAACAGGATGTTAGCGTTCTTTATTATTTTGAGAGTGACGCCTAGCGGATGTTTCCGCTGAATCGTGGGCAGATGTCTGCATTGGGAAGAAAACGTTCACCGTGGTCAGCAGCTCTCGCCTCCTCTTAACATCGCCGGGCATGTTAAAGGCTATTCAGATTCGCTGAAAACTGACGCAAGTATGCGCAACGGTGGCAGCGATGGTGACAAAGGTGGCCGGATGATGACGACGCCGACTGCGTTACTGGGACGATAGCTATAAATATAATACTGTAATGGCGGGGACAACCTGACGGACATGTCAATGAAGGCGACCACGGCCGGGTGACGGAGCAAGTTACGTGACGAAAAATTAATAGAGGTTTTTAGAGAAAATTAGAGAAAACAGGATGTTAGCGTTCGGCTTGCATACGCAAGCTGCCCGATTTTAGCAGAATCCAAGAAGCGGCGTCATCACAGGTCGTTGTTCGGAACGCGCGTTCATTTTCGCCTCACACGATTGGCCTAGGTCCTGCCGACGTCGTCAGCCGCGGTAACGGCCCCATTTCTTGTGACATGAAACTGACGACACGCTCCTGTCAATCATTTTGAAACTGAGCATGTCATCTGCTAGGAGCAGAACGTGACGAGAGGTGTTCCGTTCGAGCGATCACGCGCTGAGTGCGAGACCAGCTTCGCATGACACGTCAGGTGGATTGAATTAGATCGAAACGGCGGCTGCGGCTGCAGAATGGCACGTTCGGATCCAATTCATACTCTAATGACGGTTGCATTATGGCGGTTGTAATGGCAGCTTCGGTTCTTGCGATGGCGTTGCTCGAGGAGGAAGGAGAGTGGTTAAAGGTGCAAACTGCGTTTGAGGAGACGGCATGAAGCGAATTTCGGCGTCGCTTTCGTTTCTCGAAACGAGCAGTGCGTTTAACTGCTTCCTCTGACATGCCGAGACCCGGGACCCAGTCGGCCATTGCGGTGCGACAGTTTTTTGTTCTTGCCCCTTGAAAAGTGCGCTACTGTTCCCGGCCATTTGTTTTCCTTGCTTTGCGAGAATCTACCTTGCGACACTGCGGAGGAACAAATAGTAACAAATTGTATTAGTCATACGTATTACTACTTGAGAACGTGTTTAAGCTTGAGAAGAAAAAATATTTTTTTTTTTCCTGTGAACATTCTATATATTATAAGGCGAGAAACATTACGTTGTGTAGTATATCGTCCCCAAGCAGACGACAAACGAGGCAAGTTAACACCAGTGAATTCACCGCTTGCTGCTTGGCTGCTCTCTACCTCCAGTTCTCACAAATTTTGCGGATCGCCCACTTTGTGGCGCTGCAGAAACCGAATACTTTATGTGCCGGATGAAGATCTCAGATTCCCCCTCACACTTAAAGCATTTAGGCAAGAAAGCAGCTTGCCTCCCTTTATCTAAGACTCCCTAATGACTGGTGTACTGAACGTCATGTCTCAAGAAAGCAGAAAGTCGAGCATCAGCTATTTAACGTGGGCGTACCGTCGCCAAGCGTCGCCTCAGAAATAAATGAACAGATGTCACAATGGGCTGAACCTGCATCGTGCACGCTACAATTCCTGTTCAAACCATGCTTAGGAAGATGCACGACGGACAAGTTCCGAACCCGGGTGTTATGGTGATGCGGTTTTCCGGTTATTTTATATGACCATCTATTTCACCAGTATACTTTGTAGAATTCCTGCACATGACTCATCAATTCTCAAGTCTAGTGAATGCCGCGAATAGAATATAGGGGCCAAAACTCCATCACTAACCAATCTGGCTTCTAATGTCGGATTGCCGCTGTTTTCGGTCTTAATATCCTGTACAGGCAACGTATTGTCTTGTTTCGCCATTTCATATCAGTGAAGTTAAGTGTGAGATTTTGGTGAAGTAAGGAAGCGTGGTGGCATGACGAACTACGACACTGGCGGCAGTATGAAAATGGCTGCGCAAGAAAGGGTCGACAGACGGCGAGCGAACTCAGTATAGCTTTTACCTGGTGTCGCATTTATAGCAAAGCACTAAATAGAGTCATTCTACGTTGTCTATATCTTTATCTCTCATAATACGGTATTAAACTTCTTAATGTGCAAGAGACGTACTGTTCTGCCAGGACATTCTCTTAAGAATTACAAAAGCGTTTTACAACACAGTTTAAGATCTCATAACGACAGAGGTTGTAATTATTCTAAGCTGCAGTTCTCAGTGTCGCCTAGAAATAAAGAAGAAACTCGGAACAAACTCAAGGTGATAGTTCGTGCACTTTTTTATAATGTTCAGTCTTTCTTTCATATCATTCTTCTAGACAGTCTTCGCGGATACCGGCTTGTTTTCATCGTGTCTGCTCGGCAGGAATCTGTGACAATTTTCCAATGGACGCAATACCCGCATCCATCGGCTTTTGTCCACCTCACTTTTTCCTTTCGCACGGTATCCGACTAAGTACATCGCGCTGCGTCATCTCGAAGGCCATATTAGCAACGCATTGTTCATTCTTCGTCACCACATGCAGGCGCAGCGTTATGAGACATCTGTGTTTTTGATCCTGTTCGCGACTATTGTTCCATGTTGTCTGAAGAACAGCAAAAATAATCGTTTGCGGTACTTAACAATGAACACCAATAGTGGCAGCGATTTCTACAAGTTGACTAAGAAGTTCCTCGCTTCACTATAGTTGTATTATGTGACCACACCTTCTTGTACTTGTAATATTGTGCTTGTAATATCACTATATCATCGTTTTGTAAACACAAGCGAAGATGCATTACATGATGTTTTTTTTTGTTATGTTCTATTGAAATGTACAATCTTATCATGCCTCCTTGTTTGTGATATTTTATTGTTTATTACCATGACCGCGCATATATTTTTCTTTCGATACCCTCCCCTTATGTAATGCCCAAACCCAGGGCCCTTAAGGGACAATAAATGATGATAAATGATGAAGAAGCCATACCGAATGCAAGGATCACATACGATAGAATAAAATAAATTCATTGGGCATGTTCACATGCAGACCATGCTTTTCAACCCCAAAGCACAGCTCAAATTAGAATAGGGACCACCGACAAGAGATGCGACGTAATGGTAGTGCATTTCTTTCGCATTTACCGCTAAATTAACACTGAATGTTTTGATGTAGCCATCATGCCAATGCTCTGTGGCACATAGTGACATAGATTGTTGACCAAACTTAGCAGCTGCGTCATACTTCAAAGAGAGAGAGAGCAAAAAGCGATGATTACAAGGCGTCGAAATCATATACGTGGAAAGTCAAATGGGAGGAAGACTGAAGTAACTCTTTAAAAGAAACGTGTGTAGGCGTACATCCTAGTTAAGGTTAAAATAAAAATGTGGAGTTGTGCATGTCGCGTAATATCCAGTAAGTTTTTTATGCTCACCAGTTCTAGCAATTAAAGACGTGTCAGACTGACTTTACCAGAATGATTTGTAGCGTAATGGTGCTCCCTTCGGTAGCGGGCTCCCGCCCCACTCAAGGATTCCCCTCGCTCCACAATTGGTGGAGCGAGCGCTTACTGCGCCAATTCAGTATTTCTGCAGGTGACTGCCGTAGCCACCGTACGCTCACGCGTGGTTATTTCGGGAAGAGAAACGTGCTGGTTCCATTTGACGCTGAACGTAAACAAAGCATGTAAATACTCATATACTGCGGACAGTGACGATCACGTTGTGCAGCAGAAAAATTTTCTACGGTGACGCTATGTAGTTTTAGAACATAAATTGCGCTGTTTAGAGTCGAGAAACCACACAGTCAGTTGTGGAGGGCATCCGATATAATTTTGACCAAGTGTTTTTTTTTAATACAAGCACAAAGCTTGGTACACGATATTTACTCCCATGGCAAGAATTATTTGTCTGTTAAAATTCGCATGTGTCTATTTGCACAACGTTTCAATAGTAATTAGGTTATTTATGCGAAGCAGATAGCTGGAAAGTTTAATTGCACAGTAAATTACTCAGCCATAAGTATATAATTTCAGCACGTCATCGTACAGTTTATGCAGCCGGTGAGAATTCTATCACTGGCCGGCGTTTAGGCAGGTGCTGCTCACGACACTTGAGAATACTGACGAGAACTTCATTGGGGAAATTCGCAATCAGGGATAACAGTTACCCAGGAGAACTCTTGTGAACGCACGTCCTCACCTCTGCTGGCACACATTTTTAAGCCGAGTTATAAATATTTCAAAGTGCAATCCCACAATGCATTTATGTGGACTTCACTTGCAGCGCTCGAGGGCAGGTGGCCAGTATAAAAAGCTGATTATCTATAAGAGAGGCAGTCTTCAATCTGTGGTTCTTGCCATTAATTACATACAGTTTTTAACATGACGAGCCATTTATGTACAAAAACCTGAAGCTGCGGGGGTTTTGCACTAAGTTCACCAAGATTGCCAGTAGAACCTCATATCACGCATAGAAAATATAAAGGCGGGTTCAATAATTTCTTGAAACTCTTCCAATGTTACTGGAAACGTCACAATTTCGCGACACATTGCACTCAGGATTCCCCGCATTTCCATAAACTAAACTTTTTGTACTGCAGAAAGTTTCTGTCGGTATATTAGGAAACGCATAGCTGATGACGGCACTATGGCACTTTCAAACAGTGGCTAAAGGATTTCTTGCACTTACCTTCGCACAGAAATGCGATGTAACATTCCCCCATGTTTGCAGAATTTGCTCGTGGTGGCATCTGCATTCACGCCGTGGCAGTCAGGTAAATTTTGTGCTGCTCGTAAAACACACTTCTAAACCTCCAGAGAACTTGTATACGTAATTTATAGCAAAGGCTGTATCCATTCTAGACACTTTGAACTTTACCTTCGCTTTACGCATAAATTGCCCTTCATACCGGTTAATATAAAACAGCTGATTTATGTAGTTTACCGATGAACCGGAGAAACCAACGACAAACCCAGTGTGATACATAAATTACGAGAAAGTCGAGGCTTCAGTAATTATTTTATAAGTTCCTGTTTATTCCTGGGACTTGAAAGATACGTCACTGAGTACATTTAAAGTTCCCCTATTTTCAAGTAAATCTGAGTTTGCCATCTCATGCACTTGTTTAGGATTCGCAAAAACATTCCGAATGACTGTTGTATGACACCCTAGATCGCTTGAATACTTGACTTTCTAGAAAGGCTTTAATGAACCCACACATGCCAAACATTTATTGTTGGTCCCTCACAAAATGCTTCCCACTTCAACAAAATGTCAGGTCCGCGCCTTACGTAGTTGACAGAGGACACCTAGAAGAAGCAACTACATGACGTATAATTGTTTAAAGCATTGTTAAGATGGGTATTCAGTGTTTATTTTCAAGCACACGCGGCTAACCTAGGTACACACTTGCTACTTGCGGTAGTCGCCACCCCAAAGTTGCCTCCGTTCCTTAAAATACGTAATCTCTGCGCTTCCTTGTCCTTAAATGAAGAGGATAAACTTTTGAAGTGGCTCATTTAACACCCCTAAATGGGCCAAAAACGATCGTTTATCAATTCTCATTTCACCCGTATTTGACAAACAGAATTCAAAATTTGCGAGCACATTTTCCACAAAATATATATTTCCTGAATTATGCAGTTTTCTTCAGGAAACCAGGATAACTTCCCTACAAGGTTTCTGAGCGCTTCTACTTGCAATACAGCTTAGCTGCAAAACAAAATCAACAAGCGCACGTAACACAACGGAAAGCAGGAACCATGACAATGTCGTGTGTTTTACAAACACAAGTACCGCAACTGTCAGAACTTCGCCTATACTCTCTGGCTTTAAGAAGTAGGTGCGCATAGGTGGCCGCCCTTGTTTACTCTGTGACAATAACAAAAGAAAGGACATACAGAACTGCGCAGCGACCGAGCAAGTTTCCTTTCGGGGCCTGCCGAAAAACTGATCTAGAGGCGACATTCCGGCACGTGGCTGCGCGGACAATACATGCATTTGCTTTTCACGAGTACATGCAACGTGTCTCGGCGTGTGTTCTCAGAAGCTATGTCAACCTGTAAAGTCTTGCTACTCTCAATGTGTTCCCTAAACAAAGGCGCTGCTCTTTGCCTTGCAGGCGCGCGTTTATACAAAAGCTTTACATGAAGGATGCGCGAAGCTGTCTGCACTTTGACGCGCTGGCACGCAAACATATTCTATCGCGATTCAAGTTTTTTTCGTATATTCGTCGCGCTTCGCAGAAGCTCTCATTGTTCTAACTCTAACCTGGAAACATCACGTCCTATTCGTGACTCCAAGTAAATTCTCGATACCTAATGGCCGCGCCGACAAACAGCCGATCCAAGTACACGTTTGAAGCGAAAGAGGGTGTCGTATAACGGTGTGCGCTGAATGCCACGGAATTCTGAAATCGTCGTGAGACCGCCGCACACAAATCCGTAAATGAAGGAAAGACGGATGTCGAAAGACATTTGTTGTGTACTGTTATGCGTGTCATCTAAGTAGATAGCAGTGTATGATTTCACGTTTTCTAGAAATAAGCAGACGACGCGCATCGGGGAGTGACTTGGATAGGAAACTTCCACATTGGGAAAAGATGACTGATACTATACCGTTTTGTTCAAAACACTTCATTCGGGTCGACTTCTTTATTCAGGACGTGTAGATCACTGCTCCCATTTTTTTTTGTTTATATTACATATCTTGCTGGCGTTTCAAATCGCAGAGTGTGCTTTCTTCAGGCAGGAGCTTTGGTAAATTATAGGAATGTAGCTTAAGCTTCATTTGGTTTTCGTTTATTTTGTTCATTTATAGGTTTCTGCACCAGCATTAGTGTTACTAATGCTTTAAGCAGCAGGGATATTCTCGCTGATGTACTCTTGTCTGCAGGCACGGTAGCAGGAATGATAGCTGCCTCGGAAGGTCTCAAGTTGATCATGACACATTTTATGCCGCGAAGCGACATATCGTTTTCATAGCATGCTTTCGCTGAGCGTTACAAGCAGAATATGCTGTTTTCTTATTCAACAAGGTGAGTTTACAGTTTATTTGCTCGCAAGAAATTTAGAAGCAACTGCAAACAGCGCTCGTTCCCGTTTTGGAGCGCTCAACCTGCCCACAGCGCCGCTAGATTGCTTTCCGACACTGTGAATCCAGTTAAATTTCATTACAACTGGTTAAATTCGTGTATAAGTCATGCGTTTACACTAATACAACTGACTTTGCTAAAAGAAAAGCCTGGCTAAATTTTGGAAACCTGTTGGAAGAAGCTCAACTTGGTTCGATTATATATATCTATAGTTGTCCACTTTTCACGTTTCACCGGGTTTGGGTATTTGTATAGGCGGGAGGTGTCTGCTGTGCTCCAAAGCGAGTGCTCTACGTCGAACACTGCGTACTGCAAGCCCATACAAGCGCCAGTCACCAGACGCAGACGACCTTATCACACATATCGGCTAACTATAAAAACGTCAAGACCCTTCCCGTACCGGGAACATGGGGGGCACATGAAGCCTGTCGTACCCTCAAAATTTGGTGTCGCGTTCCCTGGCCTCGGGTTTCACTGCCCTTCATTGACACTGGGCTTCGGTAAGACAGGCTTTTAACGTGGGATCCGCTGCCTGCCGCTGTAGCCGAGCCTGGGCTGCCTTGAACACAGGATACGCACTGCAAGCGCGAGCCTGCTCCCGGTGAGGTTGACGACGTTTTTCGTCAAAAGCGGCCTGTTCCTCCGCCTACCGAACAATGCGCGGCCTTCCCATCCGTTTGCCGAGCGTGCACTGAAAAGGAGATCCGACGCAAAGCCAACGCGCGCGAGGCCCTTTCTTTACCTTGCCCTTCCCCCGGTGCGCGCCCGCTCCTCATTGGCTGCTCCCGTCATGCGATACGGGCGCGCGCCTCACGTGTTTCACCAGTGCGAGGCGTATTTTTTGCGGTCAGCCTACAACGACACCTACACTTGTGAGGCAACACAAGCTTCGCTTGAAAAGAAGGTTCACCTCGACTCACAAAGGGATCTCTCATTTGTTTTTATACCAAGACGCACTGACCAGGTAACTTTACAGTTTTTAGCTTCTATCTGTCAGCGCAGAACATCCGTATATAGCTTATGAAAGCACGATAGACGTTACTGCCTCTAGTGGCCATCGTCATCTTCATCGGCCGCCTTTTAATTATGGCGCGCTCTGGTGCACGCACATATGCCTCGTTCCTTGTGATACGTGAAGCGAGGTGAGAAAAATACAAGAAGAATAAAATATAGTTTCTTCTGCTCGTGCCATCCTCCTGAACAGTTCCTCGCCGACTCCCGCATTGTTATGGGGGACCTAACCTCGGTCCCTATAACGTGGTGACCCGGACGGGGCGAGCACCACAGCATGGAAGGGACCACGAACGACAGACCGGCGATCGGCGCAGAGGGCCACGGTGTAGATTCACCTGCCATCGTTTTGGCCACAGAATCCTGCAGCCTGGTTTACACACGTGGAGGCCATCTTCGTGAGATGATACATCTGTGGAGTCTCCATCTTCGTGATATATTGTGAGATGCTATATTTGATAAACTGAAACAGGAGTCGAAGTGTGCAGTTGCCTATGAAGGCCAAAAGACAACCATCTATCTTACCTGTAGCAGTAGAGCAACCCCGCGTGCTTGCACCTTTTGGAGGCCCGCTACGCACAAATACTTCCTCTTTTTAATCTCCGGTTAGGTTGGAAGGCTCTTTGTCTTTAAACATATCTGATGCGGTTTCCTAGGCAGGCTTGACGGTTGCACGCACAGCGCAATAATATTCGCTATTTCGTCGCTCAAATCTTTGAAGCCGATCAAAATAAGGTGATCGGCAGCAAGGACCCTTTCGGCTTCCACGAAACACCTCGATACGACGCCACAAAAGAGAAACCTGACCACACCACCAAGCGAAAGTGCCGCCGTGAACTAGGATGCCGTATCCATATCTTTTTTATTTAGGCAGTGTTGACAGATCGAGAAGCCGATTCCTGAGTTGGCAATAAATATGGACGATGAGTGGGACAATTTTGCAGCAGTGTCAGTCAGCTTAAGGAGTACAGAGCAAGCTGTGTGATTAATGTTCTTGTAGACGAAAAGCATGAAAAATGGCAAGTCACTAAATAAATACGCAGATTGTGTTCTCTAATACTTGGCCCTAATCATAGAGTACTATTTTATGCTGCATAGGCTCATCGGGAAAGTAATCAGATTGCTCACCCTTCAGATTGATTTCTAGTCTGGGAATAACTCCTCTCTAAGAACTTTTTAGCCAGGAATCTTGTTTCTGGGTTTTTAGACAGCGAGATTACACTCTAGTCGCGCCCCAGTAGGTTCTTGAAGGACGACGACTTTAGTTTGTTTTCCCCGCAGTCACGGCTAAATTAGCCAGTTTCTTGCCCCTTATCAGGAACCCTAGTCCCAACGTAATCAAAATCTTTGAGAGGTCTGGCGCGTGTGGCACATTTCATTCTGCTGCAGACTTGGTAATGAAACGCGCTAGTGATAGTCTTACTACGGTGTTTCGCGCGTGTCACTTCGCATATCATCGTGTGCCAGTTTGTCATATACTGGCAGAGGTGCTAGAGTGCACAGCCTTCGGCGTCAGTCCAAATTGCAACAAAGTAGGTTGTAGCACACTTGTACTTATTAAACAGCGCTGCAAAGTTGAAACACAGGCACCAGAACAGCGCAGACGAAGCGCCCTGTCCCTCTTATAATTAAAAGTATGTTATTCCATCTAGCCCCAACGCAAGCCTTATTCAATAGGTCGTGACGTTTTTTCGCTGGAGTGGGAAAATTATTCGTCATACCATGGCTGTCATAGGAACGATGTTGCCATCATTTTCTGGCTGCTGTCGGGACACGCACGCAAGCGTCACATACGCACAACTGGTTCATGTACAAAGAAGCATTGCTCCTTCTGGTAACGCTTGACAGAACTTCATGGTTAGCCACTAGAAGGTCTTATAGAGTGATTTTTTACAGTGAGTTCTTTTATTTGTTTTAACCTTGAGGACGCGCTGTAGTTGTACAAGAGTTATAAATCTGCGAGACCAGGAAAATATATTCCGGTGGCTTTGACAGGGAGTCGTTAACCATATCAGGTAGAATGCTCATAAAGTGAAATGTAAGCAATCGCTGCATCTGCCATTCCAAGTGCAACGAGCTCAATCGTGCAGACTAGCGAATAGCTGTAAACGAACGCCGCCAGCGGCGCAAGAGGAAGTGTTCCGTAACGACGTCTTTCTGCACAGGACAGCCAGACAGACAAATAACTTTATTAAATAGGTCCTGAGAGGATAATTTAGAAAAGTCCTTCATATGTGTGACATTAAACAACGCAAAGCTAGCACTCCAAATTACATGATACCAAGTACTTGATGCAACTGTGTAGCTGGTACGAGAAATAATCTAATACGGCGCATAAAAGTACATAAAACACTTATTTTCTGCTGAAATTACAAAATTACGGGCGTGTTAGTGCAAAAATGTTTCCGAATCTCTCACATTAACCCCGATTTGAGTGACAACAGCTGCCTCGTTCCCTCCGCCTATGTCATCCTTTTAACCAAGCTGCATTGGTTATTGCTTGCTACGCAAGTTTAAGAGTCAATAATCATTTGCTACGTGGCCGCCAGGATGGACACAGATTAAGCTCTATACATTAGCACACAGGCTAGGCGGCAGAAACCGTCCTCTGCCGGCTAGGCGGCAGATGATGTCCTCTGCGCAGCGCAAGTAGAAACGAAGGCGGGAAACAATATATGATCCGTGCCATCTTTGAAGCAAGGACTCCCTCGATTAAGCACGAGGGACACTTAAAGAGCCCTGGGATAAAGAAAATAAACATATACCCATGCTTATTCGTGCATCTTCTCGAAATACCTGTCACGGTATTATTAATATCGCCATCCCAGTGACCCACTCTTAAAATCATTATCAAGAGCCAATTTCTTGAAGTCTACGCGGCTTTCCTTCGGCGTTAAGTTCCATCCAAGAGTGGAGACTCGTTTTCTATCGTTGTGACGTTTAACATTTGATAATAGGAGATAATAGGTCCAGATGGTAAGGACATATTTAATTCGTTCGATATATGTTGTGTCCAGAAATAAATGGTGGTGCTGACAGTTTCACCTAGCGCATTGACATTGCCCAAGACAATACGTCACTGCAATCGCTACCTTTGCAATCCAGGCTGCAATCGCTACTTTTGAAGTTTCCCAGAAACGCTCACTCAAGATCTGCACCACTGTACAATAAACGTCCTTCCATCAGAAAACTGTGCATGACCAAAATTTCAGAAAGCATTCCAAGTAATAATTTTTATTTACGGCGTCAAGACGCTGCTTCATGTCGCTTTGTTTCGAATGTTTTAAACGTCTCAATATGGTCCCGTTGAAAAATAAAACATGTTACCGAGTATGTACTTCCAGGCACGCACTGCGAGTTACCAGTAAAATGTTGGCCTTATGTACAGAGATCATTGTACCAAACGGTGTTCTTTACAGTCGTGACTGCCTTGCTGGTGTGCAGAAGAATGCAGCCTGACCGTCCACATCTGAAAAGCTGTAAACATAAAACTTCTTTTGTTAACTCATAAGGTTCCCAAGGTGAACTGCACTTATTGAGGGCTCAATACGGAAGGTAACTTTATATGTCTCAAACATTTCTGATTAACATACGTGTCCGACGCCCGTGTAATGTATTCATACCATAAAAATTGTTGCAGTCCTGATGAAAGGCAAAACAAGCGACAGCGACAGCAAATTTTTAGACCGCTATAAAAAGTAAGGATAGTAGTTTTATCATCCCTGTGAACTTTTAAACATTCGCTTACTAACTAAATAGGCACGGTGCCACGCGCGAAACGGCAAACTGCAACACACCCCACTCGATGACCGCGGACACTCTCATTCAGAACGCTGGCGTGAGAAAGAGCGGCAGCAGTAGTGAGCGGATTGCGCTTCATGGTGCCTCTTGCTTCGACGTGAACTAAGTGGAAAGAACACAACGCATATGAAGCCACGAAGCCAACGCGATCGTTGCGCCTAAACATTGTACTCATCTCAGGATGACTTTCAACATAGGGCCTGCTCAGCCGCGTCATACGCAACCGCGGCAGGAATGGCCGCTCGAACCACTTTGCATGTATTCGCGGGCACCTTTCACGCTCAAAAAGAACTTATGTAGGACGTATTGATTAACAGAAAACTATAATCCGGAGTTTCTCATGTTGCTCTGCAATTTTCTCGGTGACACTTTTAATCTAATTATAATTTTATGAAGTTGATTAAATATATAGGACTAATTATATGATTAGGCGGAATGCAAGAAGTAACCTGAGTATTTCCACGCCAGTTATTGTTTGGCCCAAACCAAATGAAACACCCTGTGGAAATAGTACGAAGCGTCATTTACAGACACCCCGAGTCCAGCCTTCCACGAAGGAAGAGAAAACGTCATTTGAACAACCAGCCTAATTTTTCAGGGCCACGTGAGATGAGTGTGCCTGAGAATATTAACAATCTGCACCTCTACTCGCGTGACCTACTGAGGTCACAGTGAACTGTATGCATATTAGGCAATAATCCATGGTCTATCGAAAGCACGCACCTGTAAAGATATCAAGATCAGAAGTGAGAGGCTTCCGATGCACCACCTGGGAACTCCCGACTAACTTAAACCAACTGAACCGTCAAAATAATATATATTCGTGGTGCTTTCTTTAACGTAAGGAAAACATGGTTGTTCTCTGACATCATCTTTTTGATAGCTTTTTCCTTATCATTGTGCTTGAAACTTGTCATATGTAAGAGGCCGCCGGTGGCGCGAAAAAGAAAAGGAGCACGAGAAACACGGGGTTCCGAACGGTGCGAGCGCGCGAGGCGCACGAACCGAGGCATAGTCGAGGGATGAACGGCGCTGTCCGTGGAGTTTCAACGTGGCACCGGGTCAGGAAGGTCGCATCTCCAGCTATGTTCTGGCGACGGGAGACTTGGGGGTCTGGTTGAGTCCGCGACGCTGGCCGTCCAAGGTGTGGCCGTCGTCCTCGGCAAGTTCGGGCGAGGTTCCTGGACGGGCTGCAGCTTCCCACGGCAGGACCAGGCACCCCAGCGAGGATACCCCTTCTGCGGTAGACCGGCACGTTCGAATCTCCTCGGGACGACACGTCGGCACTCCTGAAGAAGTTGCGACGCATCCCGACGCTAGGCCTAGGCAGGTGGGCCTAAGCTACGGCGAACGCCATCGATAACGAGCTGAGGAGCTCGCCACCGACGGAGCACTGATGAGCTAAACACCTACAACAGAAACGACGCGATGACAGCGAGGCACAGACGTCTGCGGAATCGACAAGAGCGCTGAATTCAGAGAGAAAGGGCCGACGAGCTTCGGACTTGGACAAACGTGCAACGACGAACACAACAAGGTGACTCTTATTCGCCGCGTCCCAGCGTTAATACAAGGTTGCCTGACTTTGGTGGATTAGCCGCCACAGACGAGTGTAGGCACAAATAGGAACATTCTTAGTATATTAGGCTTTAGGTTGTAACTTCGTTAGTATTGTCCCCGCGGTGTGTTTTAGTGTGCTTGTTTATTTTTTGTTTCCTTTCGTTCGGGTCTTGGGTTCGTGCGTAATTAAAAATCCTTTTGCTGTGTTGCCATGCGCCTGCCTACTCCATCTCCTCTAACACCTGCACGCCCCCGAGATCGGTGACAAAACACATCACAAAACTGCAGCAGACGTGTTCACTGGCTTGATGGGCCGAAATGTAAAAAAAAACATAGTATAGGCTGCCACACCTCGCAGCACGCGTTACTTATGTTGAAGAGGCGTAAAAATTTGTTTGCACTCAGCAGACGAAGCAATAAGTTATCGTAATTAGGGCGGCAGAGTAGAGCACTGCACGGGCTCGGGCTTACCCGAAAGCCCGGACCGGGTAGAACAGATTTTTCACGGGCTTGGGCCGGGCTCGGGCACGGCGTGTGCTTTTTGACCCGGGCCCGGGCCGGGCTTGGGTTTTTTGATGCGGGCCCAGGCTGCGCTCGGGCTTTCTGGTGGTGTGCATGTAACGTGCAGCGAGTTATTCTCCGGCGTCTCAACTCTGAAAAACATTACTTTTCGGTCTCGGGCCGGGTTCGGGCAGGTTTCGAGTCCGGCTCGGGCCGGGCTCGGGCCTAAGGTAAAGGGGTGGCGGGCCGGGCCGGGCGGGTAACGTAGATTATTTCCGGGCCGGGTCCGGGTCTCGCCATAAACGTTTTGATCGGGCTCGGGCGGGCAGCCCAACGTAATAACGGGCCCGGGCCGGGCCCAGGCTGAAAAAATCGGCCCGTGCAGTGCTCTACGGCAGAGTGCTAGAAAGCATTCCAGCACTGATAGAACGGAACGTGCATTTGCAGGTACTAAATATAACCTTCGAAATTAGGGGTATTCTAAGCTAATCTCCTTATTTGATTCGAAGCTCTTTGAAGGCTGCAGAACAAGGCAAACACCCCTAAAATGCAACAAAAGGTTTGTAAGTTTGTTCAGTAAAATATAGTTCTGATTGATTCCTTCACATATGCAATGGATAAATGCTAGACGTTAAGCCGAATTACGCAGGCGTTCACAAGTGTTTTCGCAAACTTCTTCACTGCACCTTCTGTGCGTTTTCACTTTTGCAATCGCTACCGTACTGCTCATTTCTCGCTATGGTCGTTGACAAAGCCACGTAATGCGTAATTCTATATTTTGCAGACTACGGAGCTCAACCGCTCCATTATGGTAAAAGCTTTCGGCGTCGCACTTCTCTAGGCTAATGTACCTGTCCAACACGAGGACTGACGTTGATTGCAAAACGACTCGTAAAAGGATTGAGTTAATGACCTAGGGCCGAGATTATTTTTCACAATTACACGTTGCTTGCATAATATTCCGGGGTTTTATTGGCAGGATAGCGCGGCTTAAATGAGAAGGTAAAATAACCAAAGACTAAGTCAGAGAGAACGCAACACTAGCGGCATGGCAAAAGCTTTGATGCGTGGGCGACAACGACTGGAGACATTAAAGAAGGCACGAAACTTCGTTCTAGGTCATGAATGGAGCGCTGTCTCTTTAGGAAACAAGAGCTGCAACCAGGCTTATAATGTCGCATTAGAAATTTTTACAAAGCAGCGGCGTTCCGTAATTAGTCAAACGGACTAAAGGCGTTTCAACGGACAGTGGTCTATTCTATCGCACAATCACTGTAATCCTGAAGGCACGCATTTTCCAAAAAAAGCTGTCGGACTGAACATTGAGCGCTGGTGCATTTTAACTACGCATTTTTTAAAAGCACATTTGCAGCTACGCCATAATTTGTCTTAATATAAATGAGTGTTCATGAGAGCTACAAACCGACAAAGAAATGTGCATAAAAATAGACAAACATTCGCCGGTATACCACGCATTGTTACTGAAATTCGGTGCAGCTGGTGCAACTAAATAGGCCGTAGATGGCGTATATGAAGCTGTCCAACGTATTAAACCTTGCGATAGTCCTTGGTGCAGAAGGCGTGCCTCATAATCAAATCGTGACATTGGCACGTGAAACGCAAGCATTTATTCATTAATGCCAAAGACTGCAAGAGGGATTAAAAGGTTACAAATGTTATTCCAAGGTCTTCAAATGCCTAGCGGTTTAATTTAGGGTCAAATCCGTGAAGATCTTCGATGACATCAACTAACAATAAGTGAACATTGCTTATTTCGAGCACAGTCAAGAAAGGGGACGGGGGGAGGGCGGGGGTTGCGTATTGACTGTTGTAGAAACTTCAAAAACCAAAACATAGCCACGGTTCTTTTCACCTATGGCCAACACTTCCAAAGCGCACATTTTCCTCACTGCTTCCTTATTGGCGTATGTTTCGCGGCCTCTCCTTAACGAAGGCATGTTAGTTACGTACAGGTGCCCCAGAATGTAACAGATTGCGCGAGCGCTGGCCGATCTGCATCTCCCGATGCAAGCAGCGGTATCACGAGCTACGTAGCATGTGCAAATAAAATCTACAGTGCCTTTCGACATGCTTTCAAATCCTGCCTGATTAATGGCTCAGGCGAAGGAGCGCTTGTTCCAGCGGTCGACCCAAGCGGAACCTATATGCGCTTGCGGAAACCACTTATTTTCGTGCCGTTGACGGAAACACTGTAGTTGCCGGGTCCTGATGCCGATTATTTTTGTTCAACTTCCGCACAAACAAATGCAGATAAAAAAAAGTGTGCAAAGCGATTGACTTCGCACCCTCACTACGCAGTATGTGGGCTACCTGACGGTGAAAGTGGAATAAATCTATAACGGCGATGAACGCTGTAGATCGCCATTGCAGTTAGAATGCCACTCCGAGTGCCACTGACGAGAGACGCACTATAACTGAACTGTTTATTCAACGTGTCTCGCAGCGATAAATATGTCGGACGACTGAAATATTGATATCAGTAGTTCAAAGAATTAAACAGGCTTACGCAAATGAGAACGGTAGCCTCACTGATGCTCAACGTTAATGGTCGTCCGCGTCGCAGACTGACAATTGTATGATTGCTGCAGCTGTTGCCGACCCGTTTTAAAGCGCTAAGGAAATACGTCATTCGCGGGAGTTCGACGTCAGCATCAGTACCACCATGAATCGACTGCACGAAGCCTGGCTTGAACTGATGTGTGGCAGCACAATAACCGTACCTTAGAGCAAGGCAAAATCAACAGCGTTTGGCTTTCGCTAGAGAGCACGAACAATGGACTGTCGATGAGTGGAAACAAGTTTTATTCACTGGCGAGTCAACGTTCTCGAAAGTCAAGATGGGACCAGTAGCGACGTGCCTGGTACCTCGTGAACTGCAGGTATTTATGAACGAAATTAAACAGGGCACCAACTGAGAGCAAGCAAATGCTTTTATTTGTCAACAATGAAGAAATGTCAGCTATTAGCTTTATTTTTTTTTCATTTGGCAGTCAGTGGCGTTCGGCTATAGCTTAGTCTGTGGCGTTGTTCCTCAATGCCAGAATGTTAAGACTTGCACGCTCGGTATATTGTGCGTTCTCGAGTTCGTTTCTTCATGGCTTCACAACATCAGTTCTCTTTACCTGCGAATCAGATACCAGCCCGGATTCACCTCCGAAGTGATCTGCAGTGGGTACTGCTCGGTGAACGTGTGGGGTACCATGAGCACCAGTGGTCTCGGACCACTCGTCAGACTGCCATCGTCCTTCACAGCGGCTTCATGTAGTGACGTGATTGAGCAGCAAATGATTCCATATGTGCTAGGACGGGTCGTTTAAAGATGGTTGCTTCTATTTGCGACATCATTACTGCCCTATTCAGGCATCAATGGTCGTCAAGGTGATGCTGAAGGAACGCGCGGTGCTGGTGTTCGATTATACTCCAAAGGGCGTTGATCTCAATATCATTGAGAACGTTTGGGGAGCTCTGAAAGCAAACCTAGCAGGAATGAATGTGGACACGGCAACTGCTAACGACTTTTGGCAAGCCGTTAAAGATGACTGGAACGACATACACCAGATACCTGGTTATGCAGACAACCTGGTTCAATCTCTTACACCACACATGGCGAGTGTCGCAACTCTGAATGCATCAATGACACGCTACTGACTGTAGCTCCTTCGCTTAAACAAATATTTTTGCCCGTTATACTTATTTTACTTTAGTTATCTGGAAAATATACCTGTATGTCATATTTCCGGTACAATTTTTGTGCTGTTTGAATAAAGCGTGTTGATTGACCGCACGTGATGGAAGTCTATCGCGCTTTGAAATCACCGAACCGCGACATGGCCACCACGGCAGTCTTCGCATTCCGAAAGAAACAAACAGCGGACAGAGACATTCGTTTATCAAGCAAACGGTTCTGGCAAAAGTTGCTTGCCACTGATAAATAGTCGTAGAAAACTCTGCAACCTCCCCTAGCGTCGACCGTTGGAAGAAGCGTTCCTTCACCGGAGCCGCCGATGAGATCAAGAACATATCGCACTGACCACCGCAAATTAGTACGGTCGCGTACGCCATGTTGTATGCACTGCTGCCGATAGTACACGGAGGTGTTGCTCGACCACCGCTCGCGCGCTCCGGTTACTTTTTGGGGCACCTGCACCTAACTAACAACGCAAAACCAATACTGCGACACGTTCGCCAAAACCTTTCGCACGTGCCTTCAACGCTTAAAGGTTTGCTTTAATAACAATTATTCGCTCAAAACTCGAATACGCCGCCACAATCTGGCTATCCCTGGTCACGATCAGTTAATACGCTATATACAAATGGTTCAGAGCACATTTGGCTGTTCCATCCTACCCAACGATAAAATAACTGCCAGTGCAACGTGAAATATAATCTCGACCTGCCATCATGTGGCACACCCTCGCAAGATCTCTCGTCTCTGCCTGTTTCACCACATGATTCACCACCCTTTACTTCGTTACGAACTTATTTTACCTCCCGATTACATATCAGCTCGGCTATAACATCGCCACAAGGTTGGTATTCCGTCATGCTAAATTAGCACTTGCCTTGCTCATTCGTATCACGCATATCCGAATTGCCTTCCTGCACACATTGCTGCCATAGTAAACCATGATCATTTCAAGAGTACTTTAGCTAACATTGTAGTACACAGCAACTTTTACTGTATACTACTTTAAATGTTCGTTTTTAATTGTTAGTTTGTTAATTACCTGCACATGCATATTTGATAGCTAACATTGCATACTGAGATACTTTTACTATACGTTTATTTATTATTCCTTTGTTTGTAATTTTTTATGTGTGCTTATTTACCCATCCCCCTCTATATCACCTCTGACCCTGAGGGTATACTAAATAACGAACTGAATAAACTATCTGTACTCAATCTTCAGCTTCGTTCAGCACCGTGGCTTCTGCAGCACTCCTTAGGCACTAGGTAGGCGGAATGTCCATTAAGATGTGGTCATCCGCTCCTCGTCGTCCACTCAGCGTCGGCTTGGCGTCCTGTGCATACATGCTCCACATACAGTCGATTGACGCAACAAATGTGTAGGCGTTCTCACCATGAATATGAATGCGACAGCGGGGCTTCGCATCACATTACACTTTCTCAGCAGTCCTTTACATGCTCCTTAGCCAGTAGTACTGGCGAACGCCCTTATAAATGTGTACCTGCGCAACATCATATGCAATAATAAAGCCAGCTTTAATATTGGTCATGGAACCTACACTCTTAGCAAATACCGGCTTAAAACAACGCATGTAGGGCGGAAAGTGGATCAAAATTTCGACGCTTATAAATGGCTCACTGTAAGCGACCTACTGCGTATGCTGGCCTATTTTATGCAGCTCTTGCTTATGCGGCCTGCATTTAAACGGCCCATAGTACGGCCGCTTGGTGGACGTCACGCATAACCCCAAATATTTATGCGGTATTTCAGATCAAATCTGGCCGGCTTACTAAGCGGCTCAAATCTTATGCGGCTCAAAATTATGCTGCCCATTGGGTATTTTTTCACGAAAAAGAAATTATTTATTTAAAGACAGGTGCCGTCCACAGTGGTTTTGCGCGTTGTTTCGTAGACATTGCATAGAACCACATTATACAACATTGATAACACGCAACACAAGCATGGCAACGCACTATACACAAGCATGCGAACACTGGGAATCGAACCCGGGTACACCGCGACAGAACCAAACACGCTAACCACTACTCCACATCACTACGCTGACGCGGAGGACTCGCACAGCTACTTGTAGATACATTTGCGTTTCCGAGGCTGTCGTTTTATGTCGATCGTTCAGCGTGGGCGATCGTGCGTGATATACACATAGTTTGTGTAGCTGTTACCGATCCTTACGTGCTTGGTGACAGTAGATGTATTTAAATGAGTATCAGAATACGAATAGCACTTTCAACAGCTGTATTGTGGGGCGGAATGGGCTAAATGATGTAGGATTACGGAGCATGGGGGCTGCACGAAAAGAAAAACTGCTTCGCCAGTCATATATAGTTATGTAATATTTTTCTTTATTGGTCATGATGCGGCTGCAGTCACTGTTTAACCGGGAACTCGGCTTCGTCTGAGAAACTTTCAACCTCGTTCAGAAGGTTCAGTTAAAACTGATCCGCGCTGTTGCGCTGCCTCGACGGTATAATGACAATACGGCTCCGATATTATGACACGTCGAATAAGCGGGCCGGATTTTACCGGCCCGTCCAAGTTTGTTCAACCGACAAATATTTGCATTCACCTCCGCTGGCTTTAACAGGGACGCCCTGTCCGAAATGACTCACGTATATAGCTTTTGTGAGTGTCAAGAAGAATGCTCTCGAGCCGATGCTATTATGCTGCTGCGTTGTAGTTAATGATTCAGTGTTTATTTTGAAGCAGCAAGGCGCCTCTGTATCTCCGCCCGTGAGCCTACCGTAACAGCATTGCAAATATCGGAAGATTCACTGCTTTGCCTACGCTAGCTTGTTTTCACCTCTTGACCTGCCGGGGCATGCAGGCGACTTTGCAACGAGCTACCGCGGCCATACCTGCAGTGCCGTCGATCTTAAAAGAACGAAGGGAGATAAGAAATCGAGGCGTGGTTAAATAATTTATATTGTGCGGCTTAGCGTCCCGAAACTGCTATGGATTACGAGCGACGCAGTAATGGAGAGCTACGGATTAATTGGGGCCACCTGGAGTTATTTAACGCGCACCAAAAGAACGACACAAGCGTTTTTGCATTTCCGTCGGAATGCGACAGGTGCCGCCCAAACGCTAAGGTTACCTTGTTACTGCGGCGACTGTCGTTGAAATTGAACGAATCAGCTGTTTAAAATTTCGCATAACAAGGTGGGATTTTGCCGGCGTGTCGAAGCTTACAACGGTTCCATTCATATACCCTTGCAAGTCGATGACTTCGATGCAAAATTAACGCGGAATAACCGCAATTTGCCCATTGTATCTTGCGCTGCATTTGTGCGATCAGCACCACCGCAATGAGCACTCTCTGCTATCTGGAATCAAGTGATTCTCCATGCGCAAGACGAGCCGCATTCATGCACAAACTACTTTTAGTTATCTCAAAAAAAGAAAGCACCGTGCAGACTGCAATAAAGTGCACGCGCTGTATTAAGTGAGCACGCACTATTGTGCTGTGTCCGGCAAAGGAAGGTGTTCCATGAAGTGGTTGCACGCTAGCAACCTAATTACCTCGAAGGAGAGATCGAATTCGGATGATGATGATGTATAGTGTTTCCTGGCGCAAGGGCCAAGTATGGCCAAAGAGCGCCAAGAAATGGTAAAGAGTGATCGATGGAAGATTAGCGCTGAGTAGATGTATCACGGCGGTATAGGGGCCTAAAACTGGTCGCTGTATAGATGCGTAAAACATGTACTTGAGATAAAACTATGACAATGACTATTGTGAGGTGTGCTATGTATATAAATGACATAACAATAAAACACTTAGTTATTGGTAATTTCCAAGCAGCACTGCTGCCTCACCAGGACCCTTGTGCGCAAGGGCCTGGAGGCGTGTGCTATACATACTAATGCCGCAACATAGGCCTCTATTGCGAGGCCGTGCTACGGATCACATGGGTGTATAACATTCAGTATACGAATATCGTTTAAAAAGCCTAGCAATGATTTTGTGTCAAAGAGCGGGTCTTAATTTGCCAAGGAATAATGCCGGGTGTAATGGAATATGTTGTCTGTATGCTAAAGGAAAGAACTTTTTTCTTTGCTCTTCTACCTCCCGGCATTCAAGCAAGACGTTAGCGTCTCGCCACATTTCCCACAGGCAGGGGGATCACTGTTTGTTAAAAGATAAGAATGTGTGCCATACGTGTGGCCTATTCGAAGTCGACAGAGAGTGACCTCTGTTCGTCGTGTTTTTGTTGTAGGTGACCAACTTCCTAAATAAGGTTTTATTAGATGAAGCTTGTTTTACTGTTTTGTGTCCCACAAACGTTGCCAATAGCACCTGAGGTTTTTCCGCAGAAATGGTTTCAAATCTATGGCAGGGATAGCGATGGAGGTGTTATTAGCTGTGGATGTGGCCATTTTGTCGGCAAGCATGTTGCCTTCAATGCCTCTATGCCCAGGGACCCAACATATTCTGATATGTTGGGAAGAGTAAGCTTTGCATAGAGCCGAGTAAAGTTCGGCAATTACGGGATTTTTAAGTTTCTGTGACGACGAAAGGGCTTTAACGACACTTAAAGAGTCAGTATAAATGACTGCGTTGCGAATCTGTGTATTATCGATGTGCTTTACAGCCAAGAGTAGCGCATAAGCCTCAGCTGTAAAAATACTTGTTTCTGGGTGTAGAGCGACGGATTCCGCAAACGATGGGCCCACCACTGCACTACAGACATCGGCATGCGACTTTGAGGCATCCGTGTAGAATTCTGGGCAAGAGTATTTTGCCTGAATTTCTAAGAAGTGCATTCGGATGTGCGTGTCGGGGGCATGTTTTGTGACTTCTACAAAAGACAAGTCACAATCTATCTGCCGCCACTGCCACGGCGGTAATAGCTTTGTTGGGGCCATTAAGTTATGTTCAAGCAGTGGGACACTCATTTCATCACTGAGGTTCCTCACGCGCAGAGAAAAAGGCCGTTTCATTGCAGGTCGGTTGTGGAAAAGGGTGGCACTGGTCATATCGTTTATTGTTAAATAAGTTGGATGTTCCTTGTTCGCATGTGTTTTGAGAAAATACATGAAACTAATGTACGACCTTTGGATATGCAGTGACCATTCATTAGACTCTACGTAGAGGCTCTCTACAGGACTTGTCCTGAAGGCGCCGGTCGCCAAACGGATACCTAGATGGTGAACAGGGTCAAGCATCTTCAAGGCGCTTGGGCTGGCAGATTGATACGCTATGGCCCCATAGTCTAAGCGTGTACGTATAAGACTTTTGTACACGTTCATCAGGCACTTCCTGTCACTGCCCCATGTTGTATGTGACAAAATTTTAACCAGGTTCATTGTTTTTAGGCATTTCTCTTTAAGGCGCTTTATGTGTGGAATGAAGGTTAGTTTCGAGTCTAATATGACGCCTAAAAATTTATGTTGTGTGGAAACTGGTATGTGTTGTTTGTGTAGTTCTACATTGGGCTCTGCAAATAGACCTCTTTTTTGTGTGAAAAGGACACAGGAGCTTTTAAGGGGATTGAGGTTAAAGCCATTTTCGTCTGCCCATTTACACACTTTGTTCAAGCCGAGCTGGACATGCCGCTCACAAATTGCAAGGTTACATGACTTGAAACCTAACTGCACATCATCTGCGTATACCGAATAAAACATACCTTGCGGTATAGATAAGCTCAAGGAATTCATTTTGACGATAAAAAGGGTACAGCTTAGTACCCCACCTTGCGGCACGCCAGTTTCTTGTGTAAATGGCCTGGATAGAGCGTTGCCAACCCTAACACGAAAAGTACGGTGTGATAAGTAACTTTCAATTACACTAAGCATATTGCCTCAAACACCCATTTCCGATAGGTCTCGCAAAATCCCATATCGCCAAGTTGTGTCATGTGCCTTTTCCACGTCTAGGAAAACAGAAAGAAAGAACTGCTTATGGACATAGGCGTCTCGAATGTTTGCCTCAATGCGCACGAGATGGTCAGCAGTCGACCGACCCTCTCTGAAGCCACATTGATAAGGGTCAAGAATTTTCTTCGATTCAAGGAAATGTAAAATACGACGGTTTATCATCTTCTCGAAGAGTTTGCATAAGCAACTTGTGAGGGCTATTGGACGGTAACTTGAAACGTCGGATGGGTCTTTACCCTGTTTCAAGACCGGGACTACGATGGATTCCTTCCATGAGGATGGGAGATATCCGGCAGCCCAAATAGAGTTGAAAAGCGCCAGAAGTGTCATCTGTGTGTCGGTGTGTAGGTTTTTGATCATTTCATACATGATTCTGTCAAATCCTGGTGCGGAGCTCATACCTGTGCTCAAGGCAGCTCTAAGCTCGGCAACATTAAATGGACAGTTGTAGAGAAGATTTGGTCTGCATTTACGGTCTATTGGCTTACATTCTTCTACTTTCTTGTATTTAAGGAATGATTCTGAGTAATTTAGGGAGCTTGATACACGCTCGAAGTGTAAGCCAAGGGCGTCGGCCTGGCTTTCCAAGGTATGCCCTTGGTCATCGACCAAAGGTAATTGGTTGATCTGCTGCCCTTTTAACCTTCTCAGCCCATTCCATACTTTAGCCTCCTGGGTGTAGGAATTGATTCCTGAGAGAAACCTCTCCCAGCTTGCTCTCCTAGCCTGCCGTCTCGTGCGCCTTCCTTGTGACTTTATACGTTTAAATGCAATGAGATTTTCCGCCGTTGGATATCGGCGCAGTCTACCCCATGCCTTATTTTGTCTCTTTCGTGCATCTCTGCAGTCTTCATTCCACCAAGGAACACGTCTCTTACATGATTGGCCTTGTTTGTGAAAAAAACTTTTCCGCTGCACCAATAATAAAAGCAGTAAAATATGCTACGGCATCATCTATGCTAAAATCACGTATAAAATCCTGTGATAAGTAAGTAGATTCTTTAAAATGCTTCCAATCAGCCGAGTTAAGTTTCCAACGAGGGACATTAGGTGGAATGTCGTGTTGTGTTAGTAGGTTAAGAGTAACCGGGAAGTGGTCACTCCCAAACGGATTTTGTATTACATTCCATTCCAAGTAAGGAAGAAGTGTGGAAGATCCAAGCGCTAAATCAATCGATGAATATGAATTATGCGCAACGTTATAGTAAGTAGGTGCTTTCTTATTAAATAGGCATACACCAGAAGTCACAAGAAAGCTTTCGATAAGTCGACCCCTCAAATCAGTCCGGGAATCTCCCCAAAGACTGTTATGAGCATTAAAGTCTCCGACGACAAGAAAGGGTTCAGGAAGTTGTTTAATAAGGCCATAAAATTCTGTTTTGCTCAGGTGATAATTCGGAGGTATGTAGATGGAGCAGAGGGCAACCAATTTGTTAAAAAGAATTGCTCGCACTGCAACAGCCTCGAGGGACGTCCGAAGGGGCAAGTGTTGGCAAGCAACAGTCTTGTCGACAATTATAGCTACACCACCGGATGAGGTGTTAGCCTCGTCACGGTCTTTGCGAAAAATAGCATATGACCGGAGAAAATTTGTCTGTGTAGCTTTTAAATGTGTTTCCTGTGCACACAGTACCTTTGGGTTAAGGTTGTGTAAGAGTTCTGTTATGTCATCAAGATTGTGGAGAAAACCTCTCACATTCCACTGTATAATTTTTGTATCCATTTTGAGAGAGTTATGTACTGTGTGTACTGGAAAGGAAAGATTAGCTCACAGGACCCTTTCCGGCACCGTGATGCGCGTTTTGCTTTTGGAGCGGTCACGAGGATCGCGGCGCTCCTGAGGCGCTGACTGCGCCGTCTGGCTCGGAGTTGTGTCCATCGACTCCTGGGAGCCGCTGGACTTCCGCTCACTTGAGCGGGTGTTTTCGGGGCAGGCCTTGCCTCGAAAAGCAGGGCCTTGGAGGCCACCAACCCAGAGGTCGATGGGCCCTCCTTCAGAGACGGCGCAGCAGCGCTGGCTAATGTCGCCTGGGGGGCTGGTGGCACAGCCGTGGCCACACTCATTGTGGGCCCGGCCGATGCCGGAGTCTGCTGCAGCGTTGCCCCCTTTCGCGCCGCACCAGCATACCCTGCACTATGAAGAAAAGAAACGCGCTTGCGCGCTTCTCGGAAGGAAATGTTCTCCTTTACTTTGATTATCACAATCTCTTTTTGCTTTTTCCATGTCGGACAAGAGCGGGAATATGCGGCGTGTTCGCCGTCGCAGTTCACGCAATAGGAGTGCAAGGTTACAGTTATCTGAGGGATGATCTTGTTCACCACACTTGGCACAGGTTTGTCGGCCTCGGCAGCTTTGCGAACCGTGACGATACCTTTGACATTTGAAGCATCTTCGTGGGTTAGGGATGTACGCCCTTACTCGTATCTTTACATATCCAGCCTCGATTATCTCGGGCAGTTCACTTGTGCCAAAAGTCAGTATCAGGTGTTTGGTTGGAATTTCTTTGTTCTCCCGTTTAATTTTTATTCTATGTACTTGGATGACGTTCTGGTCTTTCAAGCCCTCAAGAAGTTCTTCACTCAAGCTCATTAGGTCATCGTCTGATATCACTCCCTTGCACGTATTCAGTGATCGATGTGGTGTCACCGTGATTTGAGCATCACCAAATGCAACCAGATTTGAAATATTTTCATACTGCAGCTTATCACGTACCTCAAGCAGGAGGTCGCCGCTAGGCATTTTTGTCACTTTGTAGCCACTACCCAGTGCGTCCGTGAGGCATTTGCCAACAATGAATGGTGAGATGGTTCTGACAGTCTTTCCAGGGTTCTCAGTATGTATAACATGGTATTATTTCTTTGCGATGGAGAAAAGGATTGAAGCTCTCTTCGATGGGTCCTCTTTTGTATAGAGGACGATCAGGTAGCTTGGGGAAAGAAGATGCCATAAGATCTTAATTAATTTCGGCAGCGATGCCAGCCGCCCACAAGGCGCCCAACAAGGGGACGTTACAGGAGTCCCTGCAAGGGAAGTCCTGCAAACGCCAGCTGTACAGCGTTGCTATAACCAAATACGACATAACCAAGACAGGTTAGCCACACAAGGTTAACCTTTGCCGCCTGGAAAGTCGGAAGTTAAAAGAAGTGAGTAGAAGACAGGTAAGATGGAAAAGTGAGAGAGAAAGACAAAAGGTTGAAGAGGGGGACAGGAAAAGGCGACTGCCGATTTCCTCCAGGTGGGTCAGTCTGGAGGTACCGTCTATGTGAAGCAGAGGCCGAAGAGGTGTGTTGCCTCCACCGGGGGGCCTTAAAGGTCCAAACACCTGGCATCGGCTCAACCTCCAGGATGCCCCTTTCCCCAGACACGGCTAAGCCGCGCACGCTACACGCGGGAGGGTCCAACCCTCATGCGCTCGGGTCCGTGGTGGCGCAGATCGAATTCGGATTTGGGTGTCGTTTACATTAGTTGAGTGCCTGTGCCTTCGCTATATCAAATGTGATAGGCACAGTTATTAAAAGCACACGTATTTCTCCTACAACGTTAAGTATGTTTTTTTGCGGAATACCCACTTCATCTGTGTACGCCATCTGAAAGCATGCTGTACATTGTTGCAGACACATACGTTCATGCAGACACAGACAAAGAACATATTTTTCAAAGGAGAACGATTTATTTACAATACAACAAAGTGATAAGTGTCCAGCATAGTTTCGTTGTAGGTTTTCAACACCGAATGGGGACTTATATACCAAGCTCTGACAGTAACAAATAAAAGCCACACGGCTACAGGAAATACAAAAAGCAAAGAGGCAGTATTAGTGCCTGGATCTTTTAAAATGTGAAACAAGCATAACGCATTAACTTGCATGTACTTCATGCAGTTGCGACCAACAAGAGTTGGGCCTCTCAGTTCACCGTTTTCTTGTTGATTACAGAAAGTTTCGTTTATAACCAAAAGTACGTAAAATAGAGGATAACTACAACATGAGGAACAGAACACACATATGTACTAAACTTACTGTAAGGTCACATTTTCTATAGATAAGTTATCTAAAGAGGAATTTAGACAGCTAAGTGTTTGCAGCTTTAATGAAAAATAGCTATCCATGACTAGCATGAAAAAAAGAATGAAAGCGCTGCATGAAAATGTACGAGGTGTGTTCAAAAAAAACCAAACGTTTGAAATAGCACGCAAACCAGCAGAGAGCACGCTGCGGCTACTGAACGCATGTATCAGTGGGTTAAGACAACAAACTGCCATTTGCCGCGTTTCGCTCTGACCATTGGTTGGTCAGCTACAGCCGCTGAAAGTGCGCACGTGTACAAGCTGTTTTTTGGATTAGTGCCAAAGTAACAACGAAAGAGGTTGAAGAACAACGTGTGTGCCTGAAATTTTGCTACAAACTTGGCAAAACTTCCACAGGCCCATTTCAATTGCTTAACCAAGCATACAGGGAAAACTGCATGAGTCGCACTCAGTGCTATGATTAGTTTAAGCATTTTGAACAAGGCCGAATGTCGGTTGGTGACGATCCCAAGCCTGGACGACCTTCCACATCAACGGATGATGATCATGTCGAGAGAGTGCGTGCTGTGATTCGTGGAAATTGTCATTTAACGGTTCGAGAACTAGCTGACGAAGTGGGCATCAGCATAGGATCATGGCATCCTATTGTGAATGACAAACTTGAGATGCGTCGTGTCAGTTCAAAATTCGTGCAGCGTTTATTGACTGTCGATCAGAAAAACCTGTGTTGAAATAAGCCAGGAACTGCATGCCACTGGCAATAATAATGAAAACGTCTGTAACATTACATTAACAGGCAATGAGACGTGGGTTTATGGCTCTGATATACAAAAAAGTGCAGTCGTCGCAGTGGGTGGGCGAACAGTCTTCTCGTCCAAGAAAGCACGCATGAGCCAGCAAAAAATCAAGGTAATGGTGGTGTTTTTTGACTGGAAAGACATAGTCCATCAGGAATTCATACCACGGGGTCAGATGGTAAACACGGCAGTTTACCAAGGAATTCTACGGCGTTTGCGGGATTCTGTGTGCAGTAGGAAGCCTGAATTGTGGGAAACGCAGACTTAATTGTTGCGACATGACAATAAGCTAGTTCACGCTTCGCTCCTTGTCTGCGGCTATCTAGCAAAACATCACACTCCTCGTGCCCCATCCACCGTACTTTCCAGACCTAGCCCAAGAAGCCTTTTTCCTGTTGCCCGAACTTAAAATCACATTGAAAGGACGTCGTTTCCAATGCATAAAAGAAATTTCAAGACAATGCGACACGAGACCTACGCGCCATCTCAGAAAAAGCGTTCCAGGAGGCTTTCCATGAATGGATGAGATGATAGGAAGAATGTATTGCCAGAAGTAGGGACTACTTTGAAGGGGACATGCATAAAATGTACAATAAGCAATAAAGATGTTAAAGCAAAAGTTTGGTTTCTTTACAAACACACCTTGTACGTATTTGAATTGAAGAGCTTTTTTGGGAGCCAAGTAACATAAAAAATCTTTTGTCTTGCGGAGCACTCTCTGTGTACATCCCGCAGCGGTTGGGTGAATGCAGAGAGATCCAAGTGAAGTTTTGTATGTATACATTGCTAACAAGAGAAAAAAACATTTTTAAATATGTGTTTCATTTTTACATAATTGCTCCGTCATCACAAACACATTAGATATCATTCACATATATTCAGAGTTATTTGTCCTGATGACTCCTGGGCCTAGGTGACCGTTGTACTTGGAAGGAAAAAGAAATGCCATTCAATGTTAGACGATTCCAAAAACTGCTTAACCTTGGCCCTCTTAGGGCTATGTTTGTTCAATAATTGTTCGAGACCAATATAGTAGTAATCTTGCAAGAAACAAATCTCAATGTTAACCATAAACTTCTGAGACTGCGAGATACCGATTAGAGGTCTTTTATTTGACTTCCCTCATTTTGGTGTGGCTACAAAACCACACTTGACTGCGCTTAATTGCACCTCGTTGGGGGAAAGAATAATTGTTCAGACTGTGTTCAACACCCTTGCATTGCTCTGCTACTTGACATGTGTGTTGTTGCTGTAGTGCACGGCATTGCATTGATATGCACACATTCTCTTCCTTTCTATTTTAAATCTAGGCTCTCCTGTTGCCTTTCATTCCCTTTATACCCCTTCCTCAGCACAGTCACTTGTATTTACGCTGGTGAACCTGCCTGGCTTCCTATATTTCTACCTCCTTTCTCCAAGAGCATGCGTCAGCATTATAAAACTAGGTGTCCATGATTTACTACAGAAAGCTGAACATTCCATATCACACATTTCACATGTGAATAACTCATAAGAGATTGAGAACGACATGCGAATGTGTCCGACATTTGAATTTACAGCATTGTATTTGAAATTTCACTGGCATTATTGGCACTAGAGTCCATCCCTAATTAATCTGAATATAATGAGTGCATACACGGTGTAAACAAAGTAATCAAGCCATGACAATAGACACAAACACATAATGCTCTGGCAAGCAACTAAAGAGAGAAACATACGTTCAGTTGCATTCTTCACGTTATGTACAAACACATTTCACATATACTTGACCTCTTCTAAATCAACTCAACATGCTTGGGCTTATGGTTTATTTAACAGTCATATTTCCTCACACTTGCAGGTAATTATTAATTCGCCCACATTGTCCGCTGGCTCTCCGGGGCACTCATTTACGTCCCTTACACTTACTGGCATGCAGTTGTACTTGCATTTACACTGGCCTAAACTCAGTGACTTCCCACTGTTCTGAAATCAGCAGAAATTAGTGAGAGGCTCTCGAATGTGTGTCTACCTCTAGAGGTATTACAGCTCGTGTAAGTGCTTCAATGTATCTTGCATCTTTCTGAGCCCCACGCCACTTTTGAGCTGGCAAAATATGAGCTTTTTCTTCGTGTGCTTCATAATAAGCATACATTTCCGCACTGCAATGAACAGCCATTTCTGGCCTGATTTTGGCTTACCGGTGTGGTGGTCCACCCCAAAGTTCCAATGGAGAGCCCGGGGTTCTGCTTTCATTGGTAGCGTTCTTATTAGTGTTGACGTCCCACTTTATTCCTGCATAGAAAAAAATTCAGTTAAGCGAGAATAAAAGAAAATGCAGAAATTTGATAACTCGCGAACCATAAGCTCATAAGAAAGATCTTATTAAGGCCTATTTTGCGGCTAGTGGGCACTTCACAGTCGCAAATCAGCACAACATAGCAATCACCACACAAAAGCAAAATGTCCAACTTGGAATGTTCTTTAGCTTCTTTCATAGTTTTTTTAGCTATGCATGCAGGGCTTTTATCTCACATTATGTGTGACATTATGGAACCACGCAAGTACTGAAAACCAGATTTTTCCGTCTGCTATAAAACTTGAAATTGCTACAATCGATGTGACATGTCGCGTTGTTGAAATTTTGCCAGTTGCACAGAACTTCGCCCATTCTACAAGTAACGAGTGTACTACTTATCTCCAAGAGATAATGTGGCAAATCCTGTGGCTAGTGCAAACCGTCACTTCGGAGCTGCTGCGTCGTCGGAGTTAGTCATGCAAGCTTCGAGCTAAATTGGGCTTCGAATTTTAGTGAACTCGACGCATTAAACAGGAAAACCAGAAATCTACGCAAATAGACCCACTGCACAGAGGAAAGTGCGTAACACGCCAGAACATTTTTTTTTTCAAAATATAACGGTCGTTTGACAAACTGCAACTACGAAATTTAATGAAATAATCCCGCAAAGCACACGAAAGGAAATTAAAAAAAGGCACATTTCATGGTTAGAACGCTACACGTGATTACCAGCGCCGGTATAAAACGCACGCCCTAACGAAAATTCGCGCATGAAGTTTCAACAAATGGACACCTGACTACGCAAGGGAAAAAGTCGCCTGCAATCATACAATTGGGGGAAACCTAAACGGGGCTACACCTGCAGTTATAACTACTTCACACACCAAAACTTCCAATGCGCGTGTTCGCATTAGTACTGCACGTTCAGATATTTAAATCACCGACATTCGTTATCTGCTGGCTCATAATAATGCAATGGTCGAAATTAAGCATTTAGTAAGCGTAGCGTTTAGGAAGTAAAAATCGACCTACCAAATAGGCACAGGTTCGCAGCTCTACAGCACGCACTCCTGGGCACGCCGATCCAGCGCACATGGCGGCCCGCTGCCGCTGATCGCCGGTGTGGCCGTTGTACTCGCACGAGTTGTCGAAGTTGCACTGCTTTTTTTGCAATTTCCGGTAACAACGGTGGATTTGAACATCACTGACATTACCGAGAGCGTTCACCGACGCGGCCAGATCACTTCACAACACGAACACAGTCGTATAACGTCGCCGGTACAAAGATATGACGATAATTACCGCCGAACACAACCGCCTCGTACGCCGGCCATGTTCTCGCTACTTCCCGGTCCGGTCGGCGCAGCCTTTCCTCCTCCTCCGCCATCAAAGCAGCGCGGAGGCGTCGACTATAGTCGGATACAACTTTAGAAGACAGCGGCATTTGTCCCTCAAAGGCGGATGGACACGAGCCGGCACCAATAGGCGCGCACTTCAGGTGACGTCATGAGCCGGACGGCCGGTGTCCCCGCCGACGGAGAACATGCCTAACATGGCCGCCCTCGCTTCGAACTGGGCCGAGTCGCGTCAGCTCTGTGCGTCTCCCTTCGTCAGAGTGAATTCTAATTGTTTGTGGTGGTCTGTCATGCCGGAAATATTATTGTGAGCTTACGATGCACAATTTGTGCCGCGTGCGTTTGTTCTGAGCCTTGAGTCGGCGAAGAAAGATTGCAGCGAACATCGGTGGCGCTGCGCTGCGCTTCGTGTGGAAACAAGATCCCGCGGCGGCATACCGCTGCAAACAAACATCGTACGTGTTTGTTCCGTGGTGTTTTCTTTTGCTCCTAAGTGAAGTTACGACGAGGAGAGTTCGCCAAAGTATGGCACCTACTGTGAGCGGCGGGTGTGTTTGTGTACTGTGCCCCTGCGTTTCTCGTCGGACGTGGTGAAGTGATGGAGCAAAACCATTATCAGGATAAATGAGAAAAGCGTGCGCGGATGAAACCAACCTGCGCGTTTCTCAACATAAAAGATTTGTGAAAGCAACCTCCAACGCAAAGATTCGTTGCTGCCAGCTCAGCGTGCAAACGCCCGATCGTTGGCAGCAGTGTGATAAGATAGCCGAGCGTCTAGCGGCGTCGTTCGAGTGTTGTGTAGCACCGTCGATTGATTGCTTTCTACCAATGCTAACAATCAGTGACTAACACGCGCTGCTTGAGCGAATGTCATTGGATCGTTAACGGTCAGGCGTTTGGAAGCAGTGTTTGTTTCCTTAATGTCAGCCTGAATGCTAATTTAAAATTATGACTGATACACTGGTGCCGTTGGAAGGGAGCTTGGCATGAATTCGCGTCGCTGTGTGGCTTAGAACTCTTCGCTCACTGCACGCGCAAGCTGTAGTAGAAAGCCTGCTGTGACACAATCGCGCATAAGTTGTGCTGTCAGCGCTCGACTTGCTTTCCCACAACACAGCTTTGCGATTTGTCGTGATATGTCGCTACTAAAAAATTCCCATGACACTGAATGCAACAGAGCCAATATGTACATTAAAAAGAAGTACGACAAAGTAGGCACAGCTGCTTGTGAACTGACTCCCAATAGTTCTACTCGTGTCTGCGTTAAATGTGTGTGTGTGTTTTCTTGTGTGTTTGTGTATATTTGTTATTTTGCCCTTTTTTGTATTTTAGATCTTAGTTTTCGCGCTCACGTTTGTGTTCATGTGTGTGAAAATGTGAGTTCTTCCGTGCGTGTATGTATTTGTTCCTATTTCTATCCTTTTATTTTTGCATTTGTTCTTGTAAGCATGCTGCAGCCACGACTTTCGACAATTCCATTAACTCGTCTCATTCAACGCACCAAGTCCTGTGAATAGCAGGGCTGGTCTCTTCGATGTCATTAAAGCTATTCTCTCTTGTCTACCTTGCCTCCTCAGTCTGCCACCTTGCTTTGTTTTCTCCTACTATTTGACCTTGCTTCTTGTGCTGTTGCTGCAACGTGATTAATCAACTTGCACCAAAGAAAGTTCTATCAGCTGTGACAACAGAAACATTGACAGATACAAAATGTTAAAAGCATCACGTGGCTTGCACAGTTACTTCGTCTCTTTCCCCTGTTAATGTGTTTATGCATCAGTGCATACGGTAGCTTACCAGAAGTGCACATGAAAAGGTGCCATATTGTGAAACAGCACCTTGCTATGTTGTTGCATTCAGTCTTTATAAACAGATGGTTTTGCTGCCCGTTACATGTAGTGGTACACATATATAACATTGTGCAGTGGGGTATCATTTCCTGTCATGACGCTTTCATCATTACAAATGCAGTTTTCTAGTGAATGGAGTCCAGCGAAGCAGTGCTGTGAGAGCTTTTGCAACTTTCACCATTTATTCCCCAATATCACTGTCTGAATCTGTCCGTCACTTTGCCTACGGCTTGTAATGAACAAAGTGACTCACTAAAACACATTCAACTTTTTTCCGGTATGTAAATATGACACAAAAATGCTAGCAAAGTTAATCACGTTAATAATTGTGCTTGCATTCGCATTACTTGCTCGAGTCAGATTAATAAATTGAAAATTGGCTATGACAACACTTTAATTTTCAGTGCAGACTGCTAATGGAGCCATAAAGCGTGCTCAGACTAATTTCACTATGGGGCGCGGCAAACTCAACGGTGCCTGCCTGAATGAGCAGTTTGGGCCTCTCTAAGCTAATGTTTTATATTTGTTCTCTTAATCGCATTACTTGTGTGAGCCAGATAACAAAATAAAGAATGCAACCACATGAATGTGCTTTGGCATTCAAGCTGCTGACAGTGGCAGTTTGGTGTTGTCTGCTGCTATTTCACCACCACTCGCTATGGCATGACTGCAATTTCCAGTGCAGACTGCTAACATAACCATAAAGCGTGCTCTGACTTCTGCTATTTCACTATGGGGCACGTCAAACTCGACGGTGGCTGCCTGAATGAGCATTTTGGGCCTCTCTAAGCTAATGATGTTTTATATTTGTTCTCTTAATCGCATTACTTGTATGAGCCAGATAACAAAATAAACAATGCAACCACATGAATGTGCTTTGGCATTCAAGCTGCTGACAGTGGCAGTTTGGTGTTGTCTGCTGCTATTTCACCACCACTCGCTATGGCATGACTGCGATTTCCAGTGCAGACTGCTAACATAACCATAAAGCGTGCTCTGACTTCTGCTATTTCCCTATGGGGCACGTCAAACTCGACGGTGGCTGCCTGAATGAGCATTTTGGGCCTCTCTAAGCTAATGATGTTTTACATTTGTTCTCTTAATCGCATTACTTGTGTGAGCCAGATAACAAAATAAACAATGCAACCACATGAATGTGCTTTGTCATTCAAGCTGCTGACAGTGGCAGTTTGGTGTTGTCTGCTGCTATTTCACCACCACTCGCTATGGCATGACTGAGATTTCCAGTGCAGACTGCTAACATAACCATAAAGCGTGCTCTGACTATGCTATTTCACTATGGGGCACGTCAAACTCGACGGTGGCTGCCTGAATAAGCATTTGGGCCTCTCTAAGCTAATGATGTTTTATATTTGTTCTCTTAATCGCATTACTTGTGTGAGCCAGATAACAAAATAAACAATGCAACCACATGAATGTGCTTTAGCATTCAAGCTGCTGACAGTGGCAGTTTGGTGTGGTCTGCTGCTATTTCACCACCACTCGCTATGGCATGACTGAGATTTCCAGTGCAGACTACTAACATAACCATAAAGCGTGCTCTGACTACTGCTATTTCACTATGGGGCACGTCAAACTCGACGGTGGCTGCCTGAATAAGCATTTGGGCCTCTCTAAGCTAATGATGTTTTATATTTGTTCTCTTAATCGCATTACTTGTGTGAGCCAGATAACAAAATAAATAATGCAACCACATGAATGTGCTTTAGCATTCAAGCTGCTGACAGTGGCAGTTTGGTGTTGTCTGCTGCTATTTCACCACCACTCGCTATGGCATGACTGCGATTTCCAGTGCAGACTGCTAACATAACCATAAAGCGTGCTCTGACTTCTGCTATTTCCCTATGGGGCACGTCAAACTCGACGGTGGCTGCCTGAATGAGCATTTTGGGCCTCTCTAAGCTAATGATGTTTTATATTTGTTCTCTTAATCGCATTACTTGTGTGAGCCAGATAACAAAATAAACAATGCAACCACATGAATGTGCTTTGGCATTCAAGCTGCTGACAGTGGCAGTTTGGTGTTGTCTGCTGCTATTTCACCACGACTTGCTATGGCATGACTGCGATTTCCAGTGCAGACTGCTAACATAACCATAAAGCGTGCTCTGACTTCTGCTATTTCCCTATGGGGCACGTCAAACTCGACGGTGGCTGCCTGAATGAGCATTTTGGGCCTCTCTAAGCTAATGATGTTTTACATTTGTTCTCTTAATCGCATTACTTGTGTGAGCCAGATAACAAAATAAACAATGCAACCACATGAATGTGCTTTGTCATTCAAGCTGCTGACAGTGGCAGTTTGGTGTTGTCTGCTGCTATTTCACCACCACTCGCTATGGCATGACTGAGATTTCCAATGCAGACTGCTAACATAACCATAAAGCGTGCTCTGACTTCTGCTATTTCACTATGGGGCACGTCAAACTCGACGGTGGCTGCCTGAATAAGCATTTGGGCCTCTCTAAGCTAATGATGTTTTATATTTGTTCTCTTAATCGCATTACTTGTGTGAGCCAGATAACAAAATAAACAATGCAACCACATGAATGTGCTTTAGCATTCAAGCTGCTGACAGTGGTAGTTTGGTGTTGTCTGCAGCTATTTCACCACCACTCGCTATGGCATGACTGAGATTTCCAGTGCAGACTGCTAACATAACCATAAAGCGTGCTCTGACTACTGCTATTTCACTATGGGGCACGTCAAAATCGACGGTGGCTGCCTGAATAAGCATTTGGGCCTCTCTAAGCTAATGATGTTTTATATTTGTTCTCTTAATCGCATTACTTGTGTGAGCCAGATAACAAAATAAACAATGCAACCACATGAATGTGCTTTGGCATTCAAGCTGCTGACAGTGGCAGTTTGGTGTTGTCTGCTGCTATTTCACCACGACTTGCCATGACATGACTGTAATTTACAGTGCAGACTGCTAACAGAACCATCAAGCGTGCTCTGACTTCTGCTATTTCACTATGGGGCACGTCAAACTCTACGGTGGCTGCCTGAATGAGCATTTTGGGCCTCTCTAAGCTAATGATGTTTTATATTTGTTCTCTTAATCGCATTACTTGTGTGAGCCAGATAATAAAATAAACAATGCAACCACATGAATGGCTGCCCGAATGAGCATTTTGAGCCCGCCAACGATAATCAGGGTTAACAATAGTGTTTCATTCAGATATGCCAGCATTTAAATGTGTTTCTATGCCACTTCTTAAATCCAGCACAATGTGTGCAGGACGTTGCTTATCAGAATTGAGCTTCTATTATAAGGAATATGCCATAAATGGAACTGATTATTTATTTGAGAGGTCACGGAATGGATGGTTGGCTGTTGCGAACCCACCGGCAAAATTTTGGTAGCCCTAATAAGGGCTGTTCTTTTGTTAACAAGAAGCGTTTATGCTTCGTCGAGTGGCTCAATGCCAGACAGCTCGCAGTCGGAGTCGCTTTCTTCAGTGTCATCTTCACCCAGCTGGATGATGATGGGTTGAATGTGCTCACTCCCAGACGTGTCAAGTCTGAACTTTGCCTCCAAGTCCATCACATGCTGAATGCTCTTCCTCCAGTCTTCCGCCGTTACCTGCTTGATTTTCTCCTTCAAGATGACGTCGACCGTGGACAGCTTGAAGTCTCTGTTGTCCGCAGCGATGCCATTTTTGACCTTGGCCCACACAAGCTCAATGGGATTAAATTCGCAGTGGTACGGCGGGAGCCTGAGTACAATGCAACCGGCCTTTACAGCTGTGTTGTCTACGATGTAGCTCAGAAAGCGTGACTTTACAGATGCCACCAGCTCAAGCAGCTGCTTGTTTATCATCCTTTCACCGTAGGTGATGTTCTTGCTTGTGAGCCACTCCTGTATCTTTTCCTTCTTCCAGGCTGTCGTCGGCAATTTCTCTTCTCGCCGGCTATGGTAAGGTGCATTGTCTAAAACAATGACGCTACCAGCTGGCAACTTCTGCAGAACGTCATTGAACCAGCCCTCAAAGCGATTGCCGTCCATTTCCTCGTGGTAGTCGCCTGTCTTTTGGCCTCGGAATATATCCAAGCAGCCGTCGACGAAACCATCCTCGCTGCCGATGTGCGTCACGATCAGGCGCTGACCTTTCCCAGAAGGTTGTTTTAGACAAGTCGTCAGGCCATTTGCTCGAGCGAACAGGCGTCCGCGCTTCTGCACCACGGTGTCTGTCCACACGATCGACCGAGTGTGTCCCGCCGTCACCATGTCTCGTCCAGGTAGAAGATCTTTCGGCCTTCCGCCCGGTAGCGCTCCACGTCACGGAGGTAGCGATTCCGCCGATCGGTGATGTCATCCCGGTCGATAAGCAGCGAGTTGCGGCTTCTCTTTTCGTGCTTGCAGCCGATCTCGGCAAGCAGGCGACGCACAGTACACCGCCTTAGTGATGGTAGTTCCATACGCTCCGAGAACTCGGTAGTTACCTTCTCGACCGTCGGTATCTCGTTGCGGCGAAAGAAATCGTGCACACATGATCTCAGCGCGCACAACGTGAAGCTGTCAAACTTCGCGCTGCGTCTCCTCTTCTCCGCATTGCGTGGGCGATTTCGCGAGGGCGTCGTCAGTTTGCCACCCGAAAAATGCGAAGCTTTAACTTCCTCCCTCGCTCTGAACACAGTCCTTTCGCTTACACCAAGCATGTCGGCGACAAACTTGCTCGTGTCCTCCACGCTGCATTCAGGCTGCCTGTTGCGCCAAAACGTGTAGCAGTGGAAGATCATGTTGCGTGAATCGCTGTTCAATATGTGGCCGCTCTTGTTCTTGCCGAGGCTCCTTGGTGGTGTGGTCATCGAGGCGACACTAGGCTCGTTCGGCAACAAAGGATCGCGTTCCGATGTCACCTCGCTGGGCTCCATGGCGGTAAACTGGCACGGAATGCCGCGCGCGATCGTGCGTGAACTCACAAGATCGCAGGTTAGCAACCACGAAAAAAAAAGAAAACAATAATAATTAAAAATAAGCCCAACACATTAAAAATAAGCTTTTGAAAACACACAAAAAGTATATATGAATCTTATGCTATTAAGCCAGCGAATGCTACGCCCGGTGCCGTCGATCTTGCTCCGTGGCAGACGACGCACAGCGTTGTAGAAGGCACGGGGTTATTTTTCTCTCGCGATCCGGCATGTGCGGTAGCATTTCCATCATGATAGTTTTACCAAACCACTCGTCAAGATACACAAATCTTATTTATACCGACAAATACGTGTTTTAGACGCAGTCACAATTTTTTGAGTGGGACTATTTCTTTAGTCGCGGAGGAATTGGCTTCTGCGCTTCGGTCAACTGGGCGGGGCCTCCTCCTGTCTTCTAAAGTTGTACCCGACTATAGTTTCTCTTCGTTATCTCCTTTTGCCTTTCGCTTTACTTTCTCCCTCTAAGCATTACCCTCACTGCTCCTTACAGCTTTTGCTTTGTAACGCCCTCTCAACGCTTCGGCGCGCTTTTTGCGCGCCAAATTTGCAAGGCTGCATGTAGGCGTTGCGTCCGCTCGCGGCCGCATATAGCGCACCTAGCCTGCCGCCGCAGCCATTGTCACGCATAATATTGCTTGAAAGTCTGTTTATATGCAGTACTTTACGCTGGAACGAAAATATACCGCATATGTGCCGGACATTATACGGTACTTGACTAAGAGTGTACTGTAAACGTTTCTCCACGAATAATTGGCAACACTTGCTTTAGTATAGCACCACCTCTAGGCTTTCTCGCGTTCTCTGCGTTACCGATGTAACCAGCATATTTAGGGCCGGAGTCAATATTGACAATGATAAGTAAATGACTGCGGTATAAGCTCTTGAGTACAAAAACCGCACACAATGACTGAAATTGCATCCATTCTTGGATTAGCACACGCACCTTATAAAAGAGAAGCTACTTCAGTACTTTATAAAGACAGAAGCAAGTCATATGCAATCAATGTAATACACTCTAAAGAATCACAAAGGGGGTTATGTGCATTAATGATGCTAAAGATCATTACCCAAATTCCAGTGGAGCAACTGGCCTTCTCGCACGTCAACCAACTGTTCAAGAAACTCTGGGATTTACCTATGCATCTTGTAGCGGCAGTTCTTAAAAGCTGCAGTGCACGTCGCATAGTTTATTGCGTCCTTACGCGTCGTTGCTTGTTTGGCCGTGAATGCATAGCATGTTAGATGTTTGCATATACATATAGTCACAAAGCAATGTATAGAGCACCGTGGCATCATAAATAGTTACATAGCACACACCATCTCTGACACTACAGGTCGTTCAGGAGGAACGCAAACGGTGTCATACTTTAAAGCGCTGCTTTTCTAGATACTCACTGACGATGAAGGACACAAATGAAGGACGGTGTCTTGAGTGATGCTTAATTCTTACCAGATTTCACAATTTGAAATCCAAAAAAAATAGCTTTCTATCGCGTTGGCAAGTTCCAATTAGTACGAGCTCTGATAGGAAGATTTCGCGTTGAACTGTAGAATATAAAATTTGTTCTCTTACTTGCACGTTTACATTGCCACCTCGGAAATTGAAAAGGAGCGTTGAGTACTTTAAGAAATACAGAACTATCACCTCAGACACATTTTTTGTTGTAAAAATATCAAGTCTTACGTTAGGGCTGTGCCTTTACAACCAGCCTTAACACTGGACATGATTACTAATCTTGTCATCGCTTACCATACTCTTATTATTGGTAAATTAGTAATAATTACGTTCATTGCTACAAATAAAATTCCTACGGGGATGCAACAGCATCCGAAAACGCGTTAGACAATGCCCGCCAGGCCCCTCAGAACGACATGCTCCAGCAGTTCGATATTGGACTGGTTTTAATAGAAGTTATATTACAAGAAGTTCAGATGCTCATAAGTGCTCCAACTCGCTTCTTTGTGTTTACTAGGTTTCAGTGAGTGCCGGTTAGAACGAATGTCTTGAAGTGTGAGTCAATTCGAGCGGACGTGAGTTCCCTGTCTCTGCCAGTAGAAGTCAGCGCATATGAGCACGAGTGTGCACAGGCACATGCATGGCCATAAATTTGACAGGCATCTATATAGCTATGCGTGTAACTGAGTCTATGGTGATGCGCAAATGTGGTACATAAAAGTGTTGAAGTAACTTGGAGTATCAAGAAGCGCACCGACGGCAGGGTAAATATGGTTCTAAACATGGCCCTTACCTGAAAACCACAATTCTGGTGAATACATATCCTTCATTCATAAACTTTGCGAAAGATTCATTGGCGACAAATACGCAGTGCTTCATTCTCAAAGGCTACTGCAAACATATTTGAGCAGACACAATTAACGGCCGCGACTGACAGATTAACAAGGTCGGCAGCTGTCTCAGCTTCACGGAAGTAAATATCAAAGCGAACCACTAGCTGGACGTGGTGTCCAGGCGTAGTGGTGAACTGTGGTTGTTCCCATATGTAGCGTGGTTCAAAACAAATTGTTTTTGATGATGGCCTAAACATGTATGCAATTAGCCACCCATATTCTCTTTGACTGTTGTAGGTATGCAAAATTACGAAAGACTGTGGCAAGCAGCACAGAACATATTTGGTACAGATGTTCATGCAAAACCTCGTATGTGACGCACGCATTCAAGTCTCATGTTCTTGAGCCACGTAGTAAGCTCGACGGATTTGCTTTCAATTGAAACAAGGAGAACTGGCAGTGTTTCAGGTGCGTAAGTATATACGACAAGTAATCTTCAGTGCACAGGATTTACTAAAAGACGGGCTGCATATGCATTAGGCCCGATAAAAGCATTGCCGCCTAATAAACTTCGTTATCTTGACATACTTTCATGGATACACAAATCTCCCTTCTCACGTGGTATCCTCTTTACGTCTGCTAATTTATCTCTTGACAACCAGGCTTCAATCTGCTTGATCGCCGGCTCCTGTACCGGCAGGGACAGAAAAAATGTCATAGGGTTGAGGGGCACACACAGCACAGTCGCAGCGTAAGCTGGATGAGGGCCTCCATAGGAACTGCATTTTTGGCAGCACGCACTAGAGGGTTCGTACCTTGTGAGGAGGCACCATAACGTACACCGAAGAGTAAACACAGGCGTCGAGACTACGTGGCGCAGATGTCACATCCCTTGACCCGTGTTAAGTTGCAAAGTTGTTGCTGGTGATGCAGTATGGTAGCCATTGACATCTGATGGCAGGTCCCTAATGTCGAGACTGGCGTTCGTGTCCTATCGAGGTCGCAAAGATGGCAATTTTAAAACTTCAGGAAGGAAATTTTCGAGGCTCGGCAATTGCCGCGACACGAGCCTTGCAGATCTTTAAACAGTGGAGGAAGGATAAACAGGTCGTAAACGACGCACTCATTCCTAGGTGTTTTGACTGAATTCAGAGAGACGTTTTCTGCTTATGGCCTGTGAAGTGCGTGTGATAACTACGATCCTTGCGAATTAGGTCGAACGCCCACCGCAAGTCTCCAAACAATACGTCTTCCGCTAGATATCGCTAGCAGGGAGGTTGGCAGTTGCCCACTCAGTCCAGAATGCTTTGTCTCTGTCTATGCAGGAGTGACCACAACTGACCATTTGGTGCATGGAATAATGGACAGACTAGTGTGTTCTAGAAATAGCAGCCTCAAGCGGATTTAGAGGTATGAGGGGAGAGGGGGGAAGGGGCGTAGACAAATCCACACGCCAAGCTTGCGTTATGTTGTGCGTCTTTCCGATGGCGTCCCCCTAACTTTAAGTTCCCTATTTTCAAAACTCCCGAATAGATATTCCCGCACATATTTTAAAATGTTGTAGCCGGTAGGGACAACATGCTTGGGTTAGTGCCTTGTCACAGTGTCTTTTTCCTTTTATTCTTGCAATTTGTGCTTCGTGATAAGGAACAATCTAAAAAATTATATTTGTGACCCTTGAGGGCTTTAAGATGTGATGTTCCCTTGTCGAGTTTGTCTGGTTTTGTGAGTGCAGTGTTTGGCTGCCACTCAACGGGGATATATCGCCTAAACTATTATCCTCGCGGGTCTTAAGGTCCGTTGCCTCGAAGTGTCCAACTACCTTGTTCACTACTCAGCGCAATGTCTTGGGCAGGTGACAATTTCCCGGGGCAGGTGAAAATTTCCTGTTCAGGAATGCTAGAGCTGACTTGCAACAAAAATCATTGAGAACCTTAGCCGATAAAGCGTAAGTGTTGATTGGAAAATTATTATACGGAAGACAAAACGGATATTCACTAGTCTAGCAATAAATGATAATTTGTCGTTAGAGTCAGAGTCGAGAACCTGTGCAAGAGTACGTTCATCTAGGCTCATTACTCAAAGAGAATTTGCATCATTAAAAGAAAGTATACAGCAGAGTAAAACTAAGCTTGAGCGCATACAGCTGTCTAATCCAAGTTATAACTGGCAAATAACAGCTATTTTTTTAAAAGCAAAGTGCAATTCGTTGCATTCTTTTGTGCAAACAAATGCGATAGAAAATGGGACGTTAACAGAGAAGCTTGAGAAACAAAGGGTCATGCGACGAGTGATGGATTAAAATTATTAATAAGTGTAACTTTAAGAGAGAAGAAGAGCGGGGTGCGAGTAAGAGATAAAATTGGGGTAGTCGCTACTTGAGTTGACAGTAATAAGATGAAATACAGTTCGGCAGGATATGTAATTCGTAAGACAGATATTGAGTGGTCGATTAGCGTTAAAATGGATGCTAAGGGAAGGGAAGCGTAGTCTTGCACTGCACAAAATTAGGTGGTGTGCTGATATTAAGACATTTATGGCCTTATGGTGGCGTCAGCTGGCTCAAGAAATGGGTAATTATAGATCTTTTAGAGAAATATTTGTCCTCCTGCGGAAATAAAACAGGCTGCTGCTGATGATTAAACCATTCATTTAGCTAACAACACCTTCACTTAGGAATGGGTGCATAGACATTATTAAAAACCAAGTTTCCACATTTGGAACCTCTACAAAGAAATCATAATCGGTAAATATCCTTCCTTATAATATTGCCCATCGAATACTGTGCCTCATTATCTGCGGCTTTACGTGAAACAGCCTTTGTTGGGTTTCCGCAGACGACCTTTCTCATGTAATCCCTTTTCATAATTAAATTAACCGTACAGTTCTGTTTATTTTGTGTGCATCCTAGTCTTGGGTGGCTCTCTTATCTTTTCGCGTTTCAAGAGGCTAAATGTTGTATTTCTTTCGTGAGCCAAGAAATGCAATTCATGGCTTATCGTTTTGCGGGACCACAGTGTCCTGTGTTCCTCCTTACTGTGATCACACAGTGAAGCTTGTGAAGCTGCGCAAAATGAGATCTTTATCACAGAAAAGTACTTAGGCAAGGGCACATGAATTGACTTTGATGGACAACGCTGTCGACAACTCCATCAGAAAAAGAACGAAAAAAAAAGCCTCACATGAGCTGGAACGGTCAGAACATGTTCACTGTTTATGCTATTCGGTGTAAGCAAGATGATTTTTAGTGGAAACGCAGAGACGTCAGTATGAGGAATAGACGTCTTGCTTCCTACTAGCAAAAGAGAGTCATGAAAATGGATTAGGAGCATATACAGTAGGTTGCGATTGTATACACGCTCATGTCGCAAAGGCCCATTCACAGCCTTGAATCTAAACCACTCCTAACTCAAAATCCTAAGAGACCCTTGATAGGCCATTTCGTAATTATTATCTCCGGCTAAGGTTTCCGAGCCCTCTTTCACTTCATCACCAGCTAATTTCACTTCTTAGTCTTAGTTGAAGCTGACAAAAGAAGACAGAGATTGGCGGTAACTTCTGATAATGGGTTCACATTTCAGCATTTTGTGTTGGAGATACAAACGAACAACTAACACAGCTCTAACTCGAAGGACGTCGATGATGCTGCCGGGCAAATTAAACCAAATTATTTAAGCTTCACTTCTGATGAAATATATAGAAAGTAGAATGGTAGGAAAGCGTCCCCCATTCCGAAATAAGGAGGCAATCAGACGTCGACTGCACGAGTATTAGGAAGGCTACACTGAATTATATGCTTCAGCAGTCGTAACACCTCCCGAGGCACCATGGCTACTACAGCTACTGCAGAAGCGTGCTCTCCGGGAGTGCTGTGTTCAGTGCTTTCTGGTGCATTGCCACTATACGACGGGGCCCATGATTCCAATATTACATTATCCATTCAGAATGCCCCACCTGTATAAAGAAGGAAAACAAAATGACGGCAGCAATTCCATGCAGTAGCCTCCTGCCCTGAGCTGTCAGATGTGGCTCGGTATAGGCCGGTGCTTTCCGTCTAACTGGAACTGGAAAAGCTTGGTGTGACGAGCCGTGCAATAAATAGGCCAGGCAACTCGTTGGCGTGAAATCGACCACTCAGGCTCCAATTGGGCAGCGTGCCCATCGCCAATGACCGTCCGATCAACCCTATGGGAAGTCCTTCCAACACATATTGCGCCTTTTTGGGGAAAAAAAAACATTACAGCGGCCTTTAGACTGGAAGGACCGATGAGTTTGTATCATTGGAAGCGAACAATTTTCTTTTGTTTTCATGTTTTATTTCTGTGCCAGAAACGTCACCCCAAACATAGAAAGACTTGAGCGCTTCTTCGATCAACTTTTTGCTTTCTAAAGGTTCCAAATGGTACTTTCGCTGCAGCCTATGATTCTCAACTTCTGTTTACTCCCAAGACATTCCCGTACGCTGAGAGCGTCCCCATTCTTTCTCACCTATGTTATACTTGCAAATGCGATAGCCACTTTGCATGCAGCGATATTGGCAAAACATACGCCGTGTCTCGATGCTGTCCTAAAGAGGTCACGCAAGATGGCTCGTGGCAATGAGCTGTTGAATAAACAGACCATTTCCATAAGCTTCAACGCAGGAACTACGAAACATCCTTTACTAAAGCACTGAACAATCTTAAGCATTTCTTCCATTATGCCTTCCAGTTTATTTGTAGGCGCTCTGCTCACTATAGCAAAGCGTGCAATGAAATCCACTCAAGAAGTAACAGCTGTAAGCATCCGAGAAGGGAGAAGGGGCTAGATAAGATACTCAAAAAATAAATAAAAACGGCCGAACGTCACCTTAGTTATTCATCTTAACTACAAAACGCACCACATCGCGAGCTTCGTTTTTTTTACTTTTAAAATTGCAATGTTGCAAGTATGGCGAATATTGCGCGGCGTGTCAAAATTGAAGAATACAGCTGTCAATTTACATATTACAAAATACCTGAACCAGCAAACTAATAAATTCTGTCTTTCACAAACTACAAGTAGGAAAGCGCTCGGAAAATTCTCTTTACCTTTGTTTATTACACTACTTTTCTTGATTGTGAAAAAGAAAAGTGAATTTAATATTATTTATTTAAATGCACCCTGAATGTTTTGCTACAAATACGTTCTAATGTAGCTGGACACAATGACACGAAAACTCACATTGCTGACAGATCTAGGGGTGCCAACTAATTCTCTAGTTTAAATGTGTTTGAGGAAGAAAAATACTTAAACTACTTTTGTGCTTTTGGTTCTTAGAGTGGACATAAATAGTTTATTGTGTTTTTAGTTTTATTCGAACATTGTTGCGAGGCATCGAAATATTTGCTGCTATTTTCTCCTTGAAACTATACAAAATCAGTACTGTCAGTAAACAGTAAGAAAACTTATTCTTTTAAAAATGTTATTGCACAGGACCCACAGCGAAAAAAAAACATCAAATAATACTTGAGAATGCACTACAAATACTTTAGTATCGCAACATGACTAGAAATGATGATGCCCATCTGTAGCTCAGGTGTCCGTGGTTATTACTGATGCTTCTGTAAAAATTTGGAGGACGCTTAAGCTTCGCCTTTAAGAGTAGAACGCGATAGCGTTATCAGGACCCGTTCGCATCGCATCGTTCGCATACGGCAAGTAGGCTTCATTCACTGCAACACTGAACGTGGGAAAGCCAGCTCACAAAGACCAAGCTTACACCGATCCCCTTAAAGTCGGCTTCACTTCTAAACTGAAATGCATTGCTGGAAAGACGTTTTTGCAGGGGCAATATAAGTGGTCTTAAATTAAATGTGAAGGTCCTAGTACTGTTTATTATTTTATTAATTGTTTGCTATTGCCCCGACGCGCGCAGGTGTGGTAGGAATGCTGGCTCGTAGCAGCATTAGGTTTTCTAGTACATTCATAGATAGATAAACTTTAATTCAAATATAGTTTTGTCTTGCCCCAGTGGGGCATCGCTAATGGTCGGGGCCCCTAGTCCAGGGCTCCGCTGGCTCTTGCCATCTTCTCTGCTCTCTGGATCAGCTTGAGCTGGTCGTCGAGGGCCGAGCTGGACAGCAGTGCCTCCCATTGCTCCCTCGTGGTGTTCGTGTCATGGTGTTCTATGTTGTGTAGCGTGCACTCCCACGTAATGTGGTATAGGGTTGGTGTGGCCCCACACCACGGGCATTCGTCCCTGTAGGCTGTGGGGTGCAGGCGATGTAATATGTGTAGGTTCGTGTAAGTGCCTGTCTGGAGCCTACGCCAGGCAGCGGCATCCTCCGTCTTTAGTATTCGATGGGGTGGGGGATATCGCAAGCGACTCCCTCTGTGGTAGTTCAGGATTGCTGAATACTCGGGGTCAACTGGGTCAGGGTCATCTGCAGTCGGCGTGATGAGTGCTCGGTTATATGCAAATTCTCGAGCTGCTCTGTCGGCATACAGGTTACCCGTGATGGCAGCGTGACCCGGTATCCAAATGATGGTTATGATGGTGTTGTCGTCAGTGTCCACCTTAGGTATTTGGGCTAGGACTTGTGCCGCAGGTCTTGCGATTCTTCCCTGTAGGAAGTTGCGGCAGGCCTGCTGGGAGTCCGTGAGGATCGTCAGTGGTTTTTTTGCGTGTTGACCTTCGCGGATGGCTAACGCGATGGCCAGTTCTTCCGCTTCCGTGATCGTGCAGGGGCGGGTCGATGCACTGGAGGTGACGTGGCCTCGGCGGTCGCATACCACTGCCACTGCGCCCTTTTTATTCGTTCCGTACATAGCGGCGTCCGTAAAACGGGCCGTGGTATCGAACCTGAATGTTTTCTCTATGTATTGGGCCCTTGCTTTCCTCCTTCCGGAGTGTAGGTTAGGGTCCATGTTGCGTGGTATTGGGGCAATGTGATACCTGTCCTGGACGTGACGAGGTATCGTGCAGGTTTCTTGGGTTCGTGTTGTGGCTTTGAAGCCCAAAGTTTGTAGGACCTGCCGGCCCGTGTGAGTCCGCGCAAGTCTCTGTTGTTGTGAGACGTGAAGGGCTTCTGTGAGTTCGCTGAGGGTGTTGTGTAACCCCAGCGCCAATAATTTCTCAGTCGATGTACTCATCGGCAGGCGGAGAGCGGTCTTGAAAGCCATCCTCAAGAGCGTGTCGGCCTGTTTCGTCTCGGATTGTGTGAGATGGTAGTAGGGCAGGCTGTATGTGATTCTGCTCACCACCAGGCTTTTGACCAGTCGGAGTGTGTCCCCTTCCTTCATGCCTCTATTCTTCGATGTTACACGGGATATCATGCGTGATATCGCCTTGACACTGGTTTTGAGGAGCGTAAGGGTGTGTGTAGCACGCTGGTTAGACTGCAGCCACATGCCCAACACCCTGAGCAATGACGTTTCTGGTATGAGGCTCCCGTTGAGGTGTACCTCGATTTTTCGTGTTGGGTCTGTGGGGACTGTGTGGTTACCCCGGCCACGCCAGACTCGTATGAGTTCAGATTTCTCGGGCGAGCATTGTAGTCCCCGTTGGCTGACGTATTCTTGGATGAGGTCAGCTGCAGTTTGCAGCCGTTCTTCTTTTTCAATAAGGGACCCTGTTGTGGTCCAGAGTGTTATGTCGTCTGCGTAGAAGGCGTGGCGGAGGCCTTCTACGTCCTGCAGTTTTCTTGCGAGGCCGATCATGGCGACATTGAAGAGCGTGGGTGAGATGACTGCTCCTTGTGGTGTGCCCTTGTTGGGAGGGTGGTATACTGCAGTCTGGATCTCCCCAATCTTCAGCTCTGCCGTGCGGTGGCTTAGGAAGCTCTGAACGTACTTGTACGTTCGCTCACCGCAGTTGGTGTTGGCGAGCCCTTCTAGGATTCCTTGGTGGCTGACGTTGTCGAAAGCTCCTTTGATGTCGATTGCTAGGAGGGCATGTTCGCCGCTGCGGGGAACGTTGCTGAGGACTTCTTCCTTGATTTGCAGTAAAACGTCTTGTGTGGACAAGCCTCCGCGGAAACCAAACATGGTGTCTGGCAGGTGCTTGTTGTCTTCTAAGTGTCCCTGTAGTCTCTTGTGTATGATTTTCTCGTACACCTTGCCGAGGCAGGATGTGAGCGAGATTGGTCTCAGATTTTCAATTGCCAATTTCTTCCCCGGTTTGGGTATCATGATTATGCGTGCGTGTTTCCACATCGCCGGCACCGTACCTTGTTCCCAGTGTTGGTTGAGAAAGGCCGTGAGCGCGGAGATGGACTTGTCGCTAAGGTTTCTGATCATGGCGTTCGTGATACGGTCCGTGCCCGCCGCTGTGTTACGGGTGGTGGCTGCGATGGCCGCTCTCACCTCGTTTTCTGTGATGGGTTCGTCCAAAAGTGGGTTGGGTTGTCCCATGTATGGTGTTGTACATGGTTGCGTGGGAGCTGGATCTCCATAGCACTTGTTCTTGATGGCGTCGATGAGGTCTTGTTGGCTGCCTGGGTAGGTGTGTAGTAGCCGCTCCAGGGCCTTGTGCCCCTCTCCTTTGGTTTTGGTGGGGTCCAGGATGGCTTTGAGTATGTGCCACGTTTTGGCGGTACCCAGGGTGCCACCGAAGGAGTCGCAGAATCGATACCAGTTCGCCGAGGCGAGTTGCATGGCATATTCTTCTGCTTCCGCTGTTATTTGTGCTATGCGTGTCTTCAGTTTCCTGTTGTACTTCTGTGTTTTCCAACGGCGGGTGAGACCTCGTTTGGCGTCCCACAGGTGTAGTAGGTGGGGATCCACTTCTGGGGTCTCTTCCGTTCTGGCGATTTCCTTTGTATGGTGTTGTTTCTGTCGACGGAGGTTGTCGCACCAGTCTTCCAGGTTCGTGATTGTGTCTGTGTCCTGTTCTTGGGCTTCCCTAATTTTTCGCCAGTCAGTGATTTTGGCTGTGCCGATCTGCCTGCGTAGGCGTCCGGTTTGTAGCGTTATGTTCAGTATGTAGTGATCGCTGCCTAAGTTTTCGAGTGTGTTGAGCCATTCGGCTCGCGTGGTTTGTGTGATGAAGGTGAGGTCGGGAGTGGTGTCGCGTGTTACGCTGTTCCCTTCCCTCGTCGGAGTGTTCGGGTCTGTGATCAGTGTGAGGTGACTCTGTTCCATTAGTGTTTCTAGCTGGAGACCCTTCCAGTCCTGCCTCTGATACCCCCATAGCGTGTTCTGAGCGTTGAAATCGCCCATGATTACCAGAGGGCGATCTTTGGCAAGGCGGAGAGTGTCCCTGAAGAGTTTGTCAATGTTTGCCCGCCTTTGGCTGGGGGGGCAGTAGACGTTTAGAACAAAGGCACTCTTTGTCTGATTGCCTTTGTACACGAATTCTAGGAGTACATGTTGTACGTCTACGTCGTGTATAGATGTGTGTTGTATAGTTGTTATGTTTTTGTCCACGAGTGTGGCTACCTTCCATTTGTCGTCTTGACTTGCGTGGTATTCCTCGTAGCCATGTAGTGTTGGTCGGGTACCGGGCTCTTGTAGGGCTATGACCCCTGGCGGCTTTGAGGATTGAGCGATCAATTGTGTCAGTAGCCCTTTTTTCCTTCGGTACCCACGGCAGTTCCATTGCCAAATTTCCAAGTTTTCTTTGACTTGCTTGTGTGGTCTAGGCATTGTTGGGTGTTGTGCTCGGTGATGTTATGGTCGGTGATGGGTGTTGGTGTCGGTTATGTCCTGCCGCAGGTGTGACTTTGCAGAGGTTCTGTCGTAGTGTTTTTCGCAGTTTTATGGAGTGAAGCTGGCCCTTAAGCTTGCTGTCTACAGCGGCTTCCATGTACATTCAAATTACAATCCAACGCCGATTGGTAAACAATCCAACGGTGAATCCGACGCCGAATGGTAAAGTCGTACTTTACCATTTTTCTGATGGATTTCACTGTGAGAAATTCAATTTTTGTTCACCAAAATCTTGCACCACGTGGAGGGCCTGCGTGGTCGATGTGGTTGGATTATTTTCTCCGCCAGCCGTGGTCACACGCTGGTTGCCGACACCGGATTTTCTGCTACACGGGGCCCTAAACACTATCGCGCTAATAGATAACTTAGCATGGCGCGGCAAGCGCAACGCTGTTACGGGCATTGGCAAAACAGCGATAAACGTTATTCGCTTGCACGTGTGTGCACTCTCGTTGAAACTGTATATGAGAGCGAAATCATCTTGCCGCTGATTATGAGTACGGAAGAATGATTGGCCTCAGAGTCAGTACCCGGCCAGATGTCAAGAGACGGTCACTGGCCCCAATACCAGGAGCCGGGCGCTTTCGCACGACATTTAGGCATTTTAACTGCTAAGGCTTTTTTTCTTGGCTAACCTAACCTCTATGATCTCTCTATGTCTCAGAAGGGTTTGGGCGCGAGCTAGTTGGTACTGATCATATATATTTAAAACAGCACCAAAAAATACGGACAAGAAAGAACACAGGACGAGCGCTGACTGCCAACAACATCTTTATTGGCAACACCTCCCTATGTGGCCTAAATACGATGACCCCGGGCAAACAATTAAGAAAATCTAGTCAATTCGTGAAATCAAACCCGGGTCGACCGCGTGGTAAGCGAATACCTATCCTCAGTGCCACACGAACACTTGTAAAAGGCACGTACTACACGCGACACTGGAACGAGAAGCACCGCCACCATCGTGCATGAGCGACTAGCGTGTGGAGGGTTAAGTTTCCAATGAAGCATAGTTCGTTTGGCTGCACAATCAACAAAGCCGAACGGACGCACCGTTACGCTAGGCTCTATCGACTGTAAAAGATATTGAATACGGTATCGGTTTTTGTAAATGTTTTTTATAGCAAAAAGAATCATCATAGTTAGGGTGAAGGGCAGATGCATAGTTGCTATACTAATTTTTTAAAGTTACATTAAGTTCACATGCCAGCCTTACTTTGGTGATTCTGCTAGTTTCTCTACCACGATGTTACCACGCTGATTTTAAGGCATCGCAGTCCTGGTTGGGATCATTACTGTCTGTCACGGTTCCAACAATTTTGCCCGAATGATAACCTCGGCTTATTTGTCCATTAGTACTGCGAGATGTAATCTCCAATATCACTTTCCTTCATAAGAGGATATGGTAAGGTTATAGAAATCATTACTGGGTCATTATGTGAAATAAGACCCGCGTGTGCAGGAAACGAATAACTGTGACTGCTAATACAGCTCGAAGTGGGTCTCAATTTCTGTATTTTTTTGAGACTGATTCTTTTTCCTTTCCAAGCTGTAGCAAACATGTCGCCTTTCTGGAATATCGAAGCATTGTGAAAATAATGTCCTGAAAAGAATACAACAGTTCACCCGCGTTATTCGCTAGTCTGCCTTGACTTGTGCCCTGATAATCCCGAACACCGTCTAAAACGCAGTTTAATTCACCAGAGAGAATGATGCCACACTGATAAAACAAGCAAGGCGTCTGTGAGCGAATAAATTCGTTCATGCATCTTATTTGCATTGGAGCGCATATGCCGGTCACGTGCACCTTGCACCTACTACGCACCTTGAGGCAAGGTGGCCACTATCGCATTCAATATTGTAAAACACAAAATAAGGAACATCATGCAAAATGACTACACATACATGTCATGGCAACGTCACCATGCTAAGGAAAAGGAAACCGGGAAGTTCAAACGTTTCTTGATACCAGCAACATCAGATGCTGAAAAAAAAAACATCGTGAAGGAACAACAATTCAACGAACTTCCCCGGTAGAAATTTCAAACTTTTGTGTGTTTATTGTGGTGTCTGAGACCTTGCACATTGATGGTTTGTTTAATACCGATACCTAACCACAAGAGAATGCTGTTAGAATTAGAACCAAAGCAAAAAAAACTTTGAGCTGCACACATCATTGATATGTGACCATGCAAGCAAACCTTTCTTGGTAATGAGAACGGTGCATTGAAAACACATTTTATGCAGAGTGAGCTTGTCTTTTTATTTACAAATTATGACGGTTCCACGATTGCTGTCAATATCCGTTTGTGGAGTGTAAAGTAAGATGCGCACTTAAGGGCACGATTTAGCTCGTGCCTAGCGTCGATTAACAGGCAGAAATGCTTTCCTAAGATAAGTCCTGAGCCAATTTTAATAAAATGTGTTGCATATTAGAGAGCAATTAAGTGAAATTCTAGTGCCTGTTGCAAGCGAAGTTTCGTTATAGGGCCTAAATGTCTTTCCAATAATTCATTTTGAATTGTAAGTGAAGAAAATGGATGCCTGTAGTTTACTAATTTGTCCGGCTGCACAAATACAAATATCATCGGGCTGTAAATTGCATTGGTTAGAGCATCTAAAGCGGAGAAATTCTATATATATATATATATATATATATATATATATATATATATATGTACCGTACGTGAATCTGTTAGGATGTCTACAAGGTTTTTACAAAAGTCATCCTAAAATAAGAAACGCACACTGTAGAGCCGCGCCTAATACCGCAATTTTTCCGCTTTATATGTACTGTTAGATGCTGTTGGCAGAATTGGGATATCGTATTGTTTGCTGAGTTACAGAGTTGTAAACTTGATAGCATCGTTGCCTGAAAATTTTCGATTTTCGACAATTTTTATTCAAAACCAATGGCTCAAATAAAAAATTCGCAACTGACAGCCACTAGAATATAACTTGTTTCTTTTAAATACAACATTTAAATACAATAGAGAAAAACATTTTCTCCTTTCTCGTGCATTTAGACAGGAGCCCCCGAGCTAAAGCTTCCTCATAAAGGCTTCTACGTTAACAATTCCCTTGGCTAACACTTGACCAACCTACATACATCGTGCTACGAGCATGATGCATTAAACTCATATAAGTCCACAGCGCACGACTGCTGAGTCACCAGCAGCTTACGTGTATTCTCCTTCTTGTCCGTGCTGGATGAAGCCGAGAAAAACGACCGCTAAATCAAGTTTGTCTATAAACATCTCGTCGAAAAGCACCAAAATGTGATTACCTGGCTCAAGGAATTCCGCACCCAGAGGTCTCAACGTTGCGTAATGAGACTGGAAATCGGGCTCATTGCGGACAGCTCTGACGACGCAGAATACGCACTAGTGGCGATTATCTCTTCCTAGAATCCAGAGACTGCATCTGTTGTCCTCGTTCTGAGGGGCGGTGGCCACCGGTTTGTTTCGCGTCCAGTGCGTTGCTTGGCAGCTGAGCGTGTTTCGAGCAGGAAGGCGGCCTCAGTTGGTTTTCGCAGCTACTTCTCGGTGCGTCTGTATTCTGCGAGTTCAATGCCGTGTCATGGCTCGCACATTCGACAGTGACGGTGATTGTGTACTTGAATCACTCTCCTTTTCTTCTTCACTACTGCTCTAGCGCCCGACAGACGAAAATGGAGGGAGACGAAGACATGACAGTGTGTGAGCGCCTTCTTCTGTCTTCTCCCTTCGTTTTCGTCTTTCGTGCGCTAAAACAGTAGTCAAGGTGCAGGTAAACCATGTAGCCCAGTTGACCATTCTGGTGCTCTTCTTTTCTGCTGGTCAAGTGATGCTGAGACGCCGGCCCAGGCGCTCTCGCCTGTGGTGGGCGTTCTACGAGTAGCTTGGCGGCTGGCCCGCTTCCCAGCAGTGTTCCCGCCGGCATCGTCGAGGGCGTATCCGGTGCACATGATTTGTGTACTGCCGCGGCGGCTTGCGTCCGCACAGCCGGCGCTCCTCCCACAGCCGAGGTGTGTAACGTGGGTTGCAGCCAATCTTCCATCGCGTTCTCCTCGACACACTGAATGCAGGCATGGGGCACCCAGTCGTTTCATGACTGAAGACTGCGCACTTTGCACAGCGATGCTTCTGGCAATCCTGCCCGACAGGGTCATCTTCGTCACATCGAGTGCACACTTTGCTGACGCCCTGCACAGTACTCGGTGACCGTGAACTGTAAAAAGGCCGGTACAGGTTTCCTCCTTTCAATCCGGACCACTCGTAAGCTGTGCGCAACATCCTGTCTTTATTTTAAGGTCCGTCCCATGAATTTCCGGAACCTTGCCAACGGGGGGAAATACTGCGCCTAAGAATGCACCTTCGCCATATGGGGAACATCTAAAAAAATTGTGCCGGAACCATCGATGCAGATTCTCAATATAAGCCAATAGCCTTAATTTTTTAGAAAGTCATTCGCTTGATTAACCGAATAATTCGTTCAAGCCGAAACAGCATTGGGCAGACGCGCTGCATAACGATCGCGCCACCGGAAGACTGCGCTTCGACCAGGCCCGCGACAAAGAAAAAAATGGAAACAGTTACCAATAGACGCAGAAATTTAATATCCACCCGAGTTTAGCACGAAGATGGAAAGAATACACAATGGTTAATTCTCCGTTTAGTGAGCTTTGTGCCATCTTGCGGGCTTCGGCAGAACTGATTTTACATAAGATGTAGCGACGGCCTTTTCATGAGAATTACGTTTACTCTCAGCTAATGTGACTTGCAATGGCAGGTCTATGTTGAACGCAGATGAGTATTCCTGCACTCATCTCTACGAACAGGACACGTAAATGTCCTTACCTCAACAAAATTAAGTTTCATTCTAGCCCCAACTCAGAGATGGCCCATGCGCAGGAATAATTAAATAAACAAGTAAATAAATAGATAAATACATATATAAATAAATTAAATAAATCGACTAATTACACAAAAACTGAGGGATACGAAGGACTTAAAGTCTGTTAACTTCTGTGGAGCAATCACCGCGTCAGGTTAGGTTAATGAGAGCGAGGCAACACGAGCCAAATCTAGAATAATTTTTAAATGCCGAATATATCCTGAGTGCATTCCTGAAACAATAAAAATCAATACTCTCGTTTCTTTTAATCGCTAATAAGTAACTAGAACGCCATAAAATAATCACGTTTTACAGGGAAGCTGTCTATGGCTAGGGTTCTATGCATTTGTCGTGTCCGTGCAAATATCTGCGTGTGCGAAAATTCAGCTCCCGAATTTGATGCAAAATCACTCGATTCTATGCGAAACCTCGTACGTCTCATCACTTGGATATGCATTGTTAGTAGATTAGCTATCACTAGGCACCATTTTCAAAATCAGTAGATTCTCAGGTAGATGATAAGGGTTTCTTAATAATAGCAGTGCGACCCGCGTCGGCGATGTGTACGCTCGCACCGCCCTCCCTTTGTCGTCGTTCCAAGAGCTTGCGTGCCTAGTTTCCTTCGCTCTCTCGGGGTGGTGGTGCCGTCCCGCGTGCCAAGTTTTCTACGGCTCCCCGAGGTGGCGGTAGTCTTTCACGGGAATTTATGCCGTCGATCAAGGCCACCGATCAAAATAAATGTGTGTGTGCGTTAGTCTTCTGGTTGACCACCATCGCCTCTCAAGAGGAATAAAATTTTCCCACACCTTTGATCTCAATTCTGTGTCACCTCTAAATGTTTCGCCAGTAATCCACCTTCACAGCCGAGGAATGGCACGCGATTTTTTATGAATGTCATTTGCGACTGCTGGAAGATTTAATCAAAAGGGCAAAAATAGCTGGCAAGAAAAAAATTCTTCCTAGATTACGATACTCCTTATGCGAAATTTGAGCGCAGCTCTATACGTGTTTTCATTCCGCGATATATTGGCTGGCGCGGACAACCTGTCTCATACGGCACGTTGAAAACGGAGCGAAGTGTGGCGCGACTGCCTCACTAATCGGGAGATCGCAAGAGCCAGCACGTGGGTGACACGTGGGCGTGATTCACAGCAGCCGCCGCCAACAGACCTCCGAGACGACGCGCGCTACTCTGGCGCCATCTCGTAGCCATCGTCGCCGCACTACGCTTTTATTCTCACGCTTTCGCAATGCCTTCCTCCTCCGCTTCCATACTTATGGTTCCACTGCCCCCTCCTCCTCCGCTTTTCTCCTCGCGTCTTTCATCCCCCGCTGCGCTCCGCGTTCGCTTTCATCTCTCGCCAGCTCGTTCGCTCGGTTACGCCGACGCTCGGCGCAGGAATCTATCGTGTGAGTGAGCATTAGTGAGCTCCGTTTGCTTTGCCGACTTATGCGCAGCAGCATGGGAGACCCATGACAAAGAAAACTCAACCGAACCTGTTTTCTGAACTGGCATTAAACTGGAGCAAAGTCAAAGTACGCTGATCCAGAACCAAATGTGTACTTTTTTTCAGTTTAATACTCCTTAATGAAACAATGAGAAAACTTAAATGATGATTGTCGCAAACTTACGGTGATTGTCGACTGTATAGCCAACAGCAGTCCAGCAATGTTGCAACAGACCATATTACTGAAGTCGCGTTTATTTACCACGTGTGGCGGTAATTATGAGAGTTTGGGTGCTTCGGCTATATTTGACAAACTCCGATATCATCCCACTTTGCTGTGGTATGACTTACCAATGTCGCCCATGAACATGGTAGATTTGCGAAGATTGTATGACGCCGACGCAGTGATGATGGAATGATGAAGAAAAAGTGTGATACCGATTAAAACACCAAAGGAGTATAACGACTACGGTAGATGACAACAATGAGACATTGATTCTTGACGATGGAATAACGATGATGTGACGATGACGGCATCTGGGCAATGAGATGACGACTGTAAGACAACGATGGCGTGACCACGATGGTATGTCGACAACCAGATAAAGAAGCGCGAATGATGACCAAAACACGATCAAGACGGCGTGGGGACGGCGTATGACACCGGATGCGCGACAGCGTCTGTCTGATGACGACGCAATGACGACGATGGCATGACATTGGCGGCATACTCGCAATTTAATGGCGAGAGCATGATTGGGGTAGAATGACTAACAAGGAATGACGTCGATGGATTGACGAAGGTGGAATGACAACAATGGGACCACGATAGTGAAGTGGTCGAATCACATGACGAGAGTGGAATCACTAAGTTGGAATCACGACAATTGAATGACCACGACGGTATAAGTATGGGGGTGTAACAACGAATACATGATTAGATGGCGTGACGACGAAGTCATGACGAGTGTCGGATAACAAATCTAGAACGACGGCGGTCCAACGACCACAATGACATCACGACCGCGAGCCAAGCTGTTAGACAACTTGGACCACTGCGTCGGGGTATAAGGCGTGCCGACGACCACGGCATGACGAGAGTCATGCCGTGGTCAATCGAACGACAGCATCACCACCAGGACCACTCACCCAGAGTTCCAAGCAGCTAGACGCACAATTTGGGCCACTGAGTCGGCGAAAAAGGCTAGATAGATAGATAGATAGATAGATAGATAGATAGATAGATAGATAGATAGATAGATAGATAGATAGATAGATAGATAGATAGATAGATAGATAGATAGATAGATAGATAGATAGATAGATAGATAGATAGATAGATAGATAGATAGATAGATAGATAGATAGATAGATAGGTGCACAACGGCTGAAGTAGGCAATGAATGCTATTCGCAATAATAGCAAACGTTGCCGCTGCAAATAATGCTGTGGTAAGCTCGTATTTGGTTATGTGTCGGTAGGTTCGCGTGAGTAAGTCGTATAAGAGCGGTTGGCGCTTTTTTTGAGGAAGCTATTCATTTTGTTCTCATTCTCTTGGTTCGATTTTTGAATGAACAACGTAATAGGTCAAATTAGGTCTTTATTGAAGTGCCTGAATTTCGCTTGCTAGAGAAATCCACGAAGAAAGTCTTGCACACCCTAGGCGTAGGGGGTGCCACGAATACAAATGAATACAGTTTATAGCTCAAGAACACTTCACAGGAACTTGGCTACACAACTGAGGAACTGACAGCCTACGTCTTCAAACGTTTGTTGAAAGGACGCAAGCCCTTTGTTCACATGTATTCACTCAAAGTTACCGGATACAACGGACGCCACTCGGGACTACAAATACTCATATTTAATGGGGATTAGATAGACTCGACTTCACGTTTAGTCTCGGGAATTGGCAAAAAATATGCAGTCACATGGGTGGTACAGATTCACTTACTCAAAGTCCTAGATACTAAAAAACTCCAATTCCGATGGTCTCGCTAAGTTCACATCCAGTTGCATTTATATTGTTCATGTTCAAACGCACTTAAACACACAGGGCGAATGGTGCTCATTTAGAATCAGACCGTAGTGCCAGGAAGTACGCATACCAGTGGATGAGTGAGATGCACCAAAGAGTGAGACAGAGCTTATAAGCATGAGTATGAATGTGGATTGTTCATTATGAACGTATATCTTTGAGCGCCTGTGGGTGTGAGTGAACGTCCGTGTAAGAGTTGATAATTGTGCGTGATTGTAAGCAAATGAGCATGCAGGAGACTGTCACGGCGTGTGTTGTAGATGCGAGTGTAGTCGTAACTTTGAAGGCAGCTTCTGTCCTTGCTCGAAATCAGTAAGGTATTTCCCAGTGAAAATGTTACCAAACTGGTCGAGTTCTCCATAATTTCACAAGCTCGTTAGACAAGAACAGTGCTTTTTGCAAACACCAATGAAAACATCACTGAAAGAAATTCCTAGTGCGCGAAGGATCCAAAGCTTTCTTTGAATCATTTTTGTCTATTGAAAAAAAAATAAAGTATGTTATATGTACCTCTACAAAAGAAATTTATCTCATCCTTTATTTTGTCTGAAAATATTGTTACTTACGGCTCAGCTCTATACGCATCACTGCTTTCAGGAAGCCGCTACCCTCTAACTCCAAGGCCACAATTTTTCTATGGTATAGCAAGGACAAAGGAGCCCCTGCCCTGGCAACAGTAAAACGCGGTGGACAACTACATGTACCTGTCGTGTTACTGGTGAAATATTGCGACGCATTAATAATTGCGGCTTGCTGAAAAGAGAATGTGTGGTTGTGAAGAGGCGCCATAACGTCCCAGTATGCCTCAAACTCCCTCGCAGTGTGTTAGCTACTTGACTTGCCGGGGAGCCGAAGCATGCAGATTTATGCACGCGGCGGCCGGCACCCACCTAATTGTGGGGAACGGAAAAAGGATTCACGTGTTACGACCGCCAGCTGGAGGTATTAGTGCGTGCACCGGCAATCACGCCTCCGGCCGCGTCATGTTTGCTGCCAGCGATGTTTTGCGCATACGCTCTTCCGTCTTCTCTTCAACAGCCACCGTGCATCACAGCTTACTGCTCCAGGTTATCCTTATGCTAATGGATCACGCCTGGGAGCATAACAATGTCAAAGCAAACAAATTTTTGTGCTTTGTTGTGTGCCGGTAAACGACAAGCTGCCCTGAGGAAGGCGCTGTCATCAACTACCGATAAACAGTTATATTATAGGCGAGTAACGTGCATAAAGGAGAGAGACTTATTTAGGGGGGCCTCTTAATAATATCAACGCTAAGATGCGGCCCCGAGTTCTCCGTAAAGTTACAAAGATAAAAAGAAGAAAACGTTTTATTGGTTGAACTTGCGTACGCTGAAAAAACTACATCGACCTGATGATAGTGGAGGCAGGGTTGGTGTTGTTGGTAAAAAATAACGCTGCTTAAAGTGGGCCTTTATTAACGAGGTGCCATGACTTTTAATAAAGTCATGACACGGGTTACGGTTTTTTATTGTTCTTCGTACTTTATTTCTCTAGTGTGCTCGCTACGCAACGCTTCTGCGTAGGGGCACAATTTGTTATACGTATAATTTATTCACAACACTTTCTAGCTTCAGCCGATAATTGAGAGTATAAATTTATCTGCTTGCCGCTTAATCTAGTAGTCTTCCATCTGACTCATCACCATCTACCATCTGACTCGTCACGCGCAATAAACTTTATATTCTAAACATTTACATTTCCGAGATTGACAAGCCACCTTTGGTTGAATGTGCTGAACACCTTCTACCGTAAGCATTTATTCTTTCGATACATTTGAAATTCAACCATTCGGATTTCTTCATAGTCAATTCCTTCACCGCAAAAACTTTATCGAGTTTAAACTCCTGTCGTTTTCTCGTCGTGATATTAAATGCAAGAGGGATCACACCACCATAGCGTACTTTGTCCTTTCTGTGGGCATCGATGCGATGAGCATTTAAAGACTATTTTAAGATATTAAGGCAGAACTCATATCACAATAACTGTCGGTAGTAATTGCGATTATCATTCGAGCCATGTAGTGGCACACCAAATTTCTGAAGGCCAGTTTATTTAACCGTCTCAAGTTTTCATTATGGGACTTCTTATACTTTGGCTATATGTGACATAATCAGGTATTCATCCTGCCTTGTCGCCATGGAACTCACGTGCCAAGGTCGGCAAGGCGAAAAGACTACTACTGTATGATGCTGACGCACTGACAACTATGGCACTGCGAAAAATAACGTTATTTGGACGACACATGCGGTATGACGATGAACGGCACGACGACATTGAGATGGCGGTTCCTAAATGACTATGGCGTAACGGTGACAGCATGACGACCCTGATACGAGGACAATTAAATGAGGACGAGTTATGAAGATGATGACACGAAGACGATGACATGCTAACGAACGGTTGACAACAGATGTATGATGGGGACTGTCTGACGACCACGCAATGACGACGACTGCATGAGAGCAGCGGCACAATCCCGATTGAGAGACGACAGTATAATTTCGACCGAATGACGAAGAAGGAATGACGTCAATGGAACGATGAAGGCTGTATGACGAGGGCAGAATGAAGACAATAGGGTAACGGTACTGAAGAGAGGACGATGGTTTTACGACAGCGCGACGACTACGATCGGATAATGGTATAAGGACGTCTGTTTGACGACGATGGCATGACGAGCACTGCATGTCTGGAGCCGGATGTCGAAGTTAGAATGACGACGAGGGTATACCCACGACGTAATCAGGAGTGAATAAAGACAGTATAATTATGATAGAATGATGACGAAGGATTGACGTCCAGGGAACAACGCAAGTGGTTTGACAACGGTAAAATGACAGCATGACGGCGGTCGCTTGACGACGACGGCAGGCTGACGACGTGATGATGTCGATGGAACAACCGCAACGGTGCCACAACCATGGTATGACAACGAATTCATGACGACGACTGTATTACGAAGCCACAGTGATGACGATTGCATGTCAATGGTATAGGCACAATTGGATAATGAAGACTGTATGACGATAACGGCGTAAGGAAGACTGTATGACGAAGCCTGTGTGACGACTATTGCCTGAAGACGAAGGCATGGCGAAGGGCGAAGCTGGTATGATGACGGCGCAAATACTGCATCGCGAACACGAGCACATATCAAGTAGCTCAAGCCATTAGACAAGTTGGTGGACTGTGTCGGGGCGTAAAAGCCATGACGACGATGACATGACGAGAGTCAGATTCCAAAGCTGGAAAGATGACGCTGAAAAGTACATAACGGCATCATGACCGCTAAACTAGTGGCCCCAGCTGGTAGAAAACCTGGACCACTGCGCCGGCGTGAAGGCTAGATAGTCAGATAGGCTCAAAACGCCTGAAGTTGGCAAATAATGATAACCGCATTAAAATCCTAGTCCCTACGAGGAATCGAATCCCAGGATCATCATCATCATCAGCCTATATTTATGTCCACTGCAAGAACGAAGACCTCCCCCTGGGATCTCCACTTACCCCTGTCTTGCGCTAGCTGATTCCAACTTGCGCCTGCCAATTTCCTAACTTCATCACCCCACCTACGCAGTCTCACATGTAGATGAACAGCTATGGGCAGTCCAACGGGCCCGCGAAGCGGCCGATAGGCTAGGCCTTTCGGTCCCAACGTGGGAGCGGCCCGCTTCGGGCTAGGAAACTAGCGCGACCCAAAGGGCCATAATAAAGTTTTTTTTTCCATCCATCCGTCACCTCACCTAGTTTTCTGCCTTCCTCGACTGCGCTTCCCTTCTCTTAGTATCCATTCTGTAACCCTAATGGTCCACCGGTTATCCATCCTACGCATTACATGGCCTGCCCAGCTCCATTTCTTCCTCTTATTGTCAACTAGAATATCGGCTATCCCCGTCTGTTCTCTGATCCACACCGCTCGCTTCCTGTCTCTTAACGTTACGTCTAACATTTTTCGTTCAATCGCTCCTCGTGCGGTCCTTAACTCGTTCTCGAGCTTCTTTGTTAACCTCCAAGTTTCTGCCTGATATGTTATCACTGATAGAATGCATTGTAGGAGTCATGAGGGAGGTAGCGGCCGAATAATGCACCAGGGAGGCCAATTCCTGTTCTGAGCCGGTATTTTGTAGCGATGCCTTATGCCTTATTCTATACTAGTCTTATCATCCACCGCTGACGACCGGCTGATCCCGTTGATAACGTGAGCAGACCGTCACTCTGGCCACTGACCAAGCGCGAAAAGCGCGAAAAGGCATTAGCATCGGAAAGGCATCCCTACAAAACATCGGTCCTGGTGAGGGAGTGACTTTGTTGAAGCGTAGTGGGCCTTCCTAATTTGGTTGCACCTGGAGCGTGTATAGCCCCACACGCTCTCGGCGATACTTTTTGATTTAGCCGGTGTCAGGCGCCACCTCATGCCTGAAAATGTAGTGGACTGGAGGAAAATTAGCACTGACGAACTTCAGATTAAAAGCCGGGTGTTCTACCTATGCTCCACTTCACCACATCCCAGAATACCAGGATACAGCGTGTTAAACGAGTAGCTTTCCACGGCGCCATGCCAATACTTATTCCAGAAACATGGAATACGTGCGACAGTACAGCGAAAGAGCAACGCCAAAGTGTCGTGTTATCATAATATCAGCGTTCATGCGCGGCTCACGCGTGTAGGCATGCGAGTAATTTAGAGACGACCAGTGCGTTTAGTTCGAATCGACATAGAGGGACACACCACCGCGTTCCGTTCAATGCATTTTTATTGCAGTCGCATATCAAGTATGTGTGTTCCGAAATGTTCATACGAGAATTTACGTATCGCTGACCCCGCCCGTTCTTGTGTCACTCCTGGTTTTGATGTTTAAGCTGTTAATCAAACAGCAGTGACCACTTATCAGCACTTCATTTTTTCGGCGTCCTCCTCAGTATTTATAGCAGCGTTGATGAATTTCGCCACATGATTCGAAAACGTATTTCTTCGAACTAGAACTAAGCAGATGATTTGTCCGAACTGGATTAGACTTTTCTGACTGGCGATTACAATCTGCATTATTTCACCGTCGAGGGATGTGGAACGTATGAAGTAACATCGATTAGCACAAAGCAACTTGCGCAGTTTTTTTATTGCCTAATATCACATTGCCGTTATCGTGCAAGTATTGTTGGTCTCGGAATGTAATTACGGCATCTTTAATTACGTCAAACCGTTCCTGGCGGGTCGAAAGGCGATCATTGGAGTAGGCCAGACTCGACCGGATAAGATCGATGTGCCGAACAAAGCAACACTGCAAGGGGCGAGGGTCTCCCCGATTCTCTTCAACAATGGGTTACGCCCTGTACGCAGATGACATAACACTCTGGGACACCAAGGACTCCCTCGCGCAAAAAGAGGCGACCCTTCAGGAAGCCGTGGAGAGATTCGCGACAGCGAGCGCGATGTTTTGCGCGCCCGAGAACTCCTAGGTGATTCGGGTGCACGCAGGAGAAATCGACAAGTCCCCCGGCCCTATCGACGTCTATCGTCGAAGCCGTGTACGTGTTGCCGAACAATTCAGTTAAAGACACTATAGACGTATTGGCTACGTCTATACCTACTCGTGCGGCATGTGAACTGTGTGTGGTGGCTAGTGGCTTCAATCGTGCTCCAGACTCTCTTGGTGTTCCTTTGAAGGACACGTTTAACCTGGACTTAGCCAGTGTTTCAACTGTACAGACGACCCAATGGGGAACCACCATTGATCTTGTGTATCAGAGATAGACAATCAATTCCAAATACTACGTCGGGGCCATAGAGACGGCAGCGTGTTACTACACTGACCACCGAGCCGTCCTTGTGGCAATAGAACGTTGAGCAATATATATATATATATATATATATATATATATATATATATATATATATATATACATACATGTGTCACATAACGCGTACACCGTGTGTGTGTCATTGAAGCAGCAGTAAGCATGATAATCAAGCTAATCCTAGGCAACCAGGAACGCTGAGAATAACCAGCTGAACCTTATCTCACGCTACATATATCCTGGCATAGCCGAGCTAAGCCACTGTTACTTTTTTATTGCATCTGCTGTGCAGGTAAGTGTTTTCGCCTTACATGTTGATTTTTGCTATATAAGTGTGGAAAATCGGGGCACTTGGTATAACGTTGTCAGGGATTACAAATAACAAATCGCCATATTTGTTTCAGAAATGTCGAGGTACGGTGCACATGGTCTGTTTAAGGACAGAAATCCTAACAAGTTGGCCACAATGCTGCATGCGAAGTGAATAACTTAACGTGTATACAGGATGTTCCAGCTAAAAGTAGGCAATGCTTTAAAAACGACTGAATGTGCTAGCAGTCTCAAACCGACTCAGTGGGGTTGAGGATCGCGTGTCCTTGTCGGCGGTGTTTTTTTTTGTGTGTTTTGCAAAATCAATTAATTAGTATAAACTAATTGCCAAACTTTTTAAATGTTGGCTTTACCATGAAAGTGTCAATATGAAAGTTGTAGATCACTTTTAAAAATGGCCAACTGAAGTGTTTGCAAGCAAGTACCATTCATGGAGCTTTTTGAAATTGCCTTTTTATATTTAAAATTTTTAAGTATTGTAAAAATTAACCAATCTACGCACCGCAACGATGCACTTCAGACCGCCGATGCGTTGTGTTCACAAGCCAAGAACAACCCATCAATAAAAGCGCATGCCACGACAGCGGTGAGTGCCAGCATAATTATAACCTCTGGTACAGTATACCTGAAGCAATACTGGATAGTTTTAGCTGTTCCGTAAATTGTTTGCGGTTTATGAATTTCAATGATACTTGTTGGGCGATTTCGTTATATTCGACATAGTGCATTTTTAGAGCAATAAAGAAAAAAAAAGGACTGCGAAGGAGACGAAGAAAGCGGACAGGGAGAGCGCTGACTTCGACTAGGAGGATAAGATACTCATCACATGAATCTGATATTGTAAACTGATCAGATTAAGAAAAAGGGCATGGACTGCATTTGTGACCAATAATTTTATCTCTTCGGTTAGTGAATTCGTTTTTTACATGATGTGCTGATGATGTGACTGCTGCACGCATGCGCATATAGTTGTGTTCTTGCTTTGTTCTACCTCCAAATTATATGAGCCAAAGTGAGCGCTCACCCGGTCCACTATTTTCTAATCTGCTCCTTCTCAGTCCTTTTGTTTTCTGCACTGCGCTAAAATATTCAGTGTTGTTTCTCGATTACCCAGTTACCGGTGCCGTGGAAAACAGTTGCAGAGCTGGTAGCGACACCTTGTGAGGTTGTCTCCAATTAGAATGCGGATGAAATCTTCTCGTGTGGCGTAAGTGCTCTCATTAAGGGGAAATCGTAAAAGTACTACACGTTAACGATTATGCTGTTGACCAACGCTTCACATGCAGCAGTTAAGTAGAATATGGTGGGTCACTGGAGCATTAACTTGTGCGCTATGTTGTTAAACTGTGCGCTATAAGATGTGGCTACCAGCGTTTGCGCAGCCATACACTTCCACTGTATCCCGTAATTCGGTAAATAAAAGTAAGCAAGTGTTACACGTTTGTAAAACGTGAATGAAAAAGCCTGCGAGCTGTGGAAGAAGATACCCGCCGTGGTTGCTCAGTGGCTATGGAGTTGGGCTGCTGAGCACGAGGTCGCGGGATCGAATCCCGGCCACGGCGGCCGCATTTCGATGGGGGCGAAGTGCGAAAACACCCGTGTACTTAGATTTAGGTGCACGTTAAAGAACCACAGGTGGTCCAAATTTCCGGAGTCCACCACTACGGTGTGCCTCATAATCAGAACTGGTGTTGGCACGTAAAACCCCATAATTTTTTTTTGTGGAAGAAGACGATGATAAACGCGCGAGCAGTGGCACGAGCGCGTCTCTGTGACCACGTGACATGTGCACTCAGGCACGCACTGGGCACAGCTTTAGTAAGCCAGAACCGTGGCCTTTTCTTCTTGTTTTCCATGGAACAAAGAAGAAAAAAAAGAGCAGCCGTGGCTTCAAGGAAGCGTGCTCGTCGCACACCACGGGGGCCCTAGTTCGATTATCACCCAGAGCGAAATGTACCGAATTTTCTTTTTAAAGCCACTAATGTAATTTGTTTACAGGAACCTCCCTGAGAAATGTGGCGTCAATCCTAGCATTCTTAGATGTTTTTTTTTATATTTACCGCGTCAGCCATTTTTCGTCACGGCACAGTTTCGCCAAGGTCAACGCTAAGGGCACTGCTAAAATAGACGCATAATTCTTTCGCCTTAATAATGCCTTTAAGGACAAGCTTAAGCTATCTATTTTGACCGTTTGGCTAAATTGTGTGGCATGGTGAGTCGGCGAGTTTTGCAGCGTATATGTGCGTCGCGATTAGATTGTTCTACTGGTACGCATACGCCTTGTTCGCCTCGACTGCACCTCACTGTCATTTTCAGGAAGCGGACAACCTCGTTAGCTTCAGTAGAAAGTGCCGACTAAGACAATGTCATGAAAAAGTTCGGCTTGCCGCTAGAAGCCCATGCAGCGAATCACGGCAAAAATTTCCGAAAATGTAAGCAGTCTTTAAAGCCTGCTGACTTAGATATGTTCCCCTCAAAATTGTGTAAAATTGCTCGAGCTACCGGTGGGAACCTTACGGCAGTACATTGTGAGAATATTTCGTGCAGATTGATTATATAAACACGGAATTGACAGCTTCGAAACATTCAATGGCGCTGTCGATTGTTTCAAGAAACGACGTGCTGTACCGGTTCAGTATTGTAACGTACGTTATCCCTTATTGAACAGAAATCAGAAGTAAAAGCAAGCACAAGATAATTGCGGTAGCACATTTCCTGAATGCAAAATGGAAGCTGATATTCCACATTTCTTATGGTTAAATTTTGTATTATTGCGTCAGCATTCCTACGATACTTCGTGCAGTTTTCGGAGGCTATCTATCTACGTTTTTTCATCCATGCATGTTTGTATTTAACAATTTACCCACCTACTTGGGTCACTGGGTAGTCAGTAGAGAAATGGGTGGTGCATTCGGCTGCTGGGCTGAGGTAACAGTGCTAGAAACCAACCCTTGGATGAACTTGAGTCACTGAGTAGGTGGCAAAGTATACATAACTGCCGCTCTTCAACGAACCTCTTTCACGGCGACATGGGTCACTGTAGACGCTGGACTGGGTAGGCGCCGCTGCTCGAAGAAGCTCTATGACCCCGACTTCGGGCGCTGGGCATGTGAGCTGGTCGTCAATGAACATCTTTGCTGGGTATGTGCCAGTAGATCTGTGCCACTCTCTAATGAACGTCTTTGACGCCAACTTCGCTAACTCGGTCGAAAAACAAAGACGAAAAAAGATCCGTTAAATTTCGACGATGCTAATCGGAATCAAACCCACGCCACAAAGGTTCCTCAATGACAGAAACCCGATGCATTATCAGTCTGTTGCCACACATTCACTGCGCAGGAGCAGCTTTTCAATGAGCGCCTATCGCGCGCCATCTCTTTAACGAGCTGCGTCATGATTCCACTGGGTATGTGCCCGGCGAATTATCTCGCCAACTTGAGCCACTGAGTATTTGCCGCTGTGTGTGGCAAGCAACGCCACTAGATGGCGCGGCCTGTGCAGAAAGAAGCGCGATAGAGGAGTTCGGCTGTCGCATTACGCGTTTCTCAGGGTTCACATGCGCACCACTGGTGCGTGTATATTGGATGTCACCCCAGGCTTCGCGGCGGTGGCGCTAGATTGCACCGAGTGTTCTTAGAGCCTACACGCCACATTCATCTAATTTCGACAGTGGTAATACGTTGTGTGACTACATTGGTTCAATGGTAACGCATTGCCGTCTACAGTGATTGTGAGATAGGTTCTGCCGCAATTCTTGATTAACTTTTTTTTTTCAGGGAATATATTATAGTGCCTACGAGTGAAGACTGAAAGAGAGGGTTATCTCTTGACCGGGTGTTGGTCTCGCAGGGCAAATGCATGTACGCAGGTTAATATTTCTACGAGAAAACAAACGAAAATGAGCTGTGTTGTTTACCAAGTATCCAGGGCAGGCCCCAAGAAAGTTAGTTGTGCATTCCTGGTGGCGTATCCAAACTCCTTGCCGTAATCCTAGGGCGTGTTTTGTTTCAACCACAGTTTACGGGCCAGCATGTACCTAGGAACAACTTGCTGATAGAGTAAGTGGCAATTAAGGCTTCTTAACAAAATACGAATAGGAAACGAGAAACTGCGTGCCTGGTTACTTAGTAGAGGCACACAAAAAGAAACCTGGCCAACCACGACGTAGAGGAAGGCAAGCAAATTTGAGAAACAGGGAATTGAAGCCGCCATCAAGACAGCAATCCGCGTGAGCGTCCGCTATCTTTCGCGCTGGTGTTCACCCTAGGTGTGGCAAATGAAACTAGAAGTGGCCACACTGTTATGACATAAGCTATCACGGTAGTTGATGTGGATGTGGTCCTCCTTCTAGACGAACCTGAAAAAAATAATTTTATAGGAACATTTTAATAGTATAAAGCATCCGTACAGCGCCTGCTGCCGAAGCCGTCGGTTTATTTCCCGCAAAAGAAAAGTAAGCATGTGAAATGCGTGCTGCTGTTAGCGATGCAGAATCATGGTAAACATTGCCTGACGGGAGAAAACAGTTAGCAATACGGCGAGCTTCAATAAGAAAGAAAATCAAACAGATATATTCAGGAACTTCTGAATGCAAACGAAAAGATTCTCTTCGTGAATTGCCTCGGAATATGGTTCTTTAAGCCACTCCAAACCATGTCTATGTAACGGAATATATGTGCACTGGCTTCATTGCAAAACTTTCTTGCCAAGGGGTAATTATTTTGCTTTTGTTGCCTCTATAAGTCCTTCGTAAGACCTGTATCTACGAAAAAAGGAGGTATATTGATTTTAACAGAACACTAATAAAGAGAGTGACAATTACAAACGATTCATATTGTACATTTAATTATTGCGCCGAAATTAGCAAAATATTGTCATATACATAGCGAATTTGATGTTTTATCAATTAAGGAGATGTTAATCAGGTGTTTAGAAAATAGGTGCAACTGATCGTGATGCGGATATTTCAAAATATTTAATCGCATCAGCATGCCCGAACTTCCTAGATGGTACCACCTCCGCATAAAGCCACATTTCTCAACCGCGATATAAGCACGCTTTATTGCTCGGGTAGGTTTGCTCTACCTGAAAAGCCTCTGTGACTAAAGTCCTTATATAAGAAAAGTACCGCCATCTACTCTTTCCTCCGCCGCCTCCTCTCCTAAAGTGCTTGCTTTTTTCTTTACTTTTTGCTTGCGAAAGCCAAGTCGACGGTGGCGCACCTAGAAAGTCCACGTTGAAGCTTTCAGGCCGGGCGCGCGCCGCCGCCGCTGCCGGCGACTGTGGCTGCGTAGAGGACTTTCAACATGGCTTTGAGGCGGAAAAAAAGAAAATATAAAGAAGTGAAAAGCGCGCGCTATCGTCGTCCAATCGGAGATACAGGAGAGAGAGAAGCGGCGTTTATCAAAGGATAGCGGTACTTTTCTTATATAGGGACTTTATCTGTGACGGGTGCGTGTTGCCCTCTGTCGGTGCCAGAGACACCCCGCTCTTTTATTTTGCGTGCTGTGCACGACGACCCAACTTGCCGCCATTTAAAGAACACGGCAGTGCATCATCGTGCTAAAGAAAGATATTACTTGCCTCAAATGCACACGACAACGAGATGTACGTGGTTAGTTGCGTTGAGTATGAAAGTCACAAGAGGCTTAGCACAGCTCCAGCCTCATAACTAAACCCCTAGTTGCCCCCCCCCCCCCCTTCAGCTCGCCTTGTTGGAATTAACGTTATCGGAGCGTTCATGTAAAGGTAACCACTGGATCACGGTTTATGGCGACTAGTTGACTCGGTTCTTAGAGATGGCAGCCCTGCCCTCCACAGCAGCAGGTCAGGTGTTCGAGTTTGTGCCGCATTCTGTTATGCTTCATCATGGTTCTCCTAGCGTGATAATTAGGCACCGTGGCCATCATTTGTTGTGGGAACGTTTCTCCGCCTGTCTGCCACCAACATGCGACCGTGAACGCTTTGTCATCCTAAACCAATGGCCTAGCCAAGCGCCCGAGCAGAACACATACTAACATGATTTCAATCAACGTCAGTTTGAACCGCAAGAACTCGGACGAAGTGCAGCCATTCGTCCCCTCCGCATAGAACACCGTGCATGGCAGGCAACGAAAGACCACTGACTACCCTAAGTTTTTCTTCTTCGTTCTCGGCCGCCGCGGTACACGTACACTAGACACTGTTTTCTTGTTGTTGTTGTTGTTGTTGTTGTTTTGTAGTCATCGCAGAAACTGTTTGTCGGGTGAAGGAGACTTCGCACTTTGTTCGCTTATGTATACTAGATTCATTCATTCATTCATTCATTCATTCATTCATTCATTCATTACATTTTTTCCTCACAATTACATATTGCTGAAGGGGCAAAGGAGAAAAGCCGCTACTTGAAGGGTTCGGGAAATCCTTGGTCCCGCTTGTGTTTAAACGAAGCTTTGTAGGCTCACAAGTTTCGGCGGTGGTTCTGGTGGTGTCCTGCTGAAAAGTTGGCCTCTGCTGGTGAATGTGCAGGAAGGGTCCAAGCTCAATGGCACATACCACTGCGGGCTTGGGGACCTGTAACGCGCCCTTGAACTACCCTTGTCACACGTGGGGCCCAAAGAGGCAAAATCACCAGCCTTTCTCCTGTCGAGAAAATGGGGGCAAGCGAAGCTTGTCGTCCGATTCTAGCGTTAGGGCTTCTGAAGCCCAGGCGAATCGTCAGCAAAGAACCACGCACCCCGAGTTGTGGGAGAGCGATGTTGAAGCCAAACGTCAACGAAAAGCCGCCGACCCTGAGGTTTGGGCAAACGAAGCGGAACGCCTGCGACAGTGTCGTCTTGTCACAAGCTTCGCTTACCCCCATTTTCTCGCCAGGGGAAGGGCTCCGAATTTTTCATTTGGCAGCCACACCATAACAGCAACAATGTAAAAAAAATCAAAGAACAAAAGAGGTAAACTTTCTAGAACATGCTATACACTGAGAAAACATGAGAAAATATAATAACCACAAACATAAGGTGCAAGCTCATGAAGTATTATTATAGGCAAGATTTGTACGTTGGAAATGTCAGCGATAACAAGTGTCACTCGTGTCACTTGTTTCCATTAGTAAATAACTCGGCTAGCAGTGTGAAACCTATGTTTGCAATATCAATTTTGGATTTCCGGTAATCATTAGGCATTCTAGGCAAATCATTTTCGAGAATTATTTTCGAGAAGAGTGTGCGATTATCCACTGCATGAGCAGTATTTCTAGTATGATACATGGGGGACGTATTTTGTGACAATCGGCTCGGCATGACGTAGTGCTCAGCGAGGCAATCAGCGCGTGACTGGCGGCGATACTGTCACCCAGGCGATACTCTCACAGAAAGTGATCGTCGCAGAATACGCTCACGGATCTTGTATTTGTAAGTTTGAAACGTCAGAGAAACATTGGCACCGTTTCTTGAAGCTAAGGCAGTATTCCGATGTAGCTTATTTACTTGGGCTACTTTAAACCTTTTCACATTTAGAGCGAAGTGCAAATCCCGTTACCACAGTCGACACCAACACGTCATTTACACTCCCGACGATTTATTACGGTTGTAGACTCCCGTGCGCAAACGTATATGGTGTAAAAAGCTGTTGTGCGGCAATGTTGAAGCGCCGTATTGATCGTCTTAGCGAGGTGAATTACAGATTAGCACGCGTCACTATACCAGTGGCAGACACTCACCCCAGCCCAATATCACGCATGCAGCCTGCCTTAAGCCTATTATCCGGTGGCTGTCCCACTGGCTCCTCGCCTGGAGTGCTTCGGCTGCGAAAGGAGCAAGGTTACCGTACGTCAAACATTACGAAGCAGCTGCAACAGCAGGAACAGCTCAGCGAAAAAAAAGGGGGAGAACGACGTTGAGTACTGTCTGGTATTTGCTGCCCTGCTTCTTAAAGTAAACCCATCTTCACTCTCCACAAGAATATGTACCTTCGTGAAAGTAATTGTTTGATGCATTGTAAAGGGCCTAAAGGTCCGCTATGAGCCTCAGAAGGGTTTTAGGCTAAGTTACAAGCGCTACAAGCTTTATTTCTCTGGCATAAAGTATGTGGACTTCAGTAACTACGCAAGTTATTCTTTTCTAGGCTTCATCTCTTTCAGGTTTGGTGGTGTCGATAATTTCGAACTTATCTTCATATCTTGCGTGAAGTAATGGCTGTTCGGGCAACCAGAGATGTTTTCTGTTCTTTTTCGTGTGCACGCACTTCTAGCACACTTAATTATTCAAATTCTTCGTAATAACGCTCTAATGAAAGTCTACATGTTTACTTGAAAAGAAAACACGGAATTAAGAGAGTATAAATCAGCGCCTGTTTAAAATATCGAAACATCACTTAGTTTCAGGAATCAACCCAGTTCACATCTCATCCGATGCACTTTGTGGGAGGTCATACACTGCCTCTGTATTACTCATAACTCGGTAATATACAAAGCCTTTGTATATATATAGAGTCTACTCAGGAAAGTTCAGTGTATGCGAGTGTGAAAATTTTTCAGCATTTATTTTTATTTTTATATTTACACTCTTCTCGTGTATTTTTAATATGCTTATGTGTTAGCTACAATTTTGCAATAGTGGGTTAATCAGTAGCAAACTTCTCATATTGTCGCAGTTAATTAACAAAGAAGCATGTCCAAAGATTACATTTCGACATTGGGCCACTACTTGGAGTTGCTTCATTCTCATGTTTTAATGTTATTGCGGTAGCAATTATATGGACATTCCAAGCGCATTTCTGCCGTCGGCGTCGCCGTGGTGTTCCGTATAAAGTCCAAACACGATACCATCGTCACCGGGCGCCGTACGCTGCATGTGCGAGTGAAAGCCTGCGAGGCTCAGCCGAAGATCGCGCCCCAATCTCGCGCGCGCGATGGAGGAAGGCGTGGGAAGGAGGCGAGGGAGAGAGGGCGGGGTGCTTTCTACTCCGGCGGCTGCTGCTTACGGCGCGGGCGCCGTATCTTGACAGCAATCTATGGCATGGACAAAGTGCGCGCCCACGCAGGCCTCATCTTCAAAGCGATCTGCGATGTGGATAAGGTACGCCACGCCGAGTGACAGTAGTTTCGTATGCGCTGTGCTTTCGACGCTTAGTTCGCGTTGAAGCGAGAGACAGCACGAAGATCAATTCGTCAGGTGCGGCCGCGCTTCCTTACTACAGCGTTTTGACAGCGAGTTTCCGCGGCCATCGAGCGAGATGCATTCATGTTAGCTGCGCACGCGTGACACCATGCTTGTTAATTTAGTTAGTAAGCGAATGCTTGCAAGTTTGTGCCGGCGATAAAACTACTATCTTTACTTCGTATAGCTGTCTAATAATTTCCTATCGCAATCGATGCCTCGCTTTTCGTGGGAAACTGCGACGTTTTTTATTCCTTTTTTAGAATTATGAAAGCGCAGTTCAAGTGGCGTAGCTCGCCTGCTTCGTGGATGTGCTTTTCTGCGCACTAATAAAAATGCATAAACTTTTTCAGCTATGTCCAATTTTTTTAGACTTTCCTCGCAATTTTTTATTTTCTTGGTGTTATCAGAGCTCAATAAAACTCGTTTGAATTGCAGTGAAGTTCAGTGTTGGTGTACGTTAAAGCACAAAATATTTTGCAATTTCACTGTACATAGGCTTGACTAACTTGAAAGGTTTATAGGCTTGACTAACTTGAAAGGTTTATGTGTGCAACGGAGATCAAGTGTATTTAAGTTTAAGCTGCTCTAAACTTAGATATTTAGAGCCAGGTATTACGAACACCTTCACAGGTACTAAATTATGTAATATTTGGTGGGGAGGTAAAATGAAATTTTGTACACTTATTTGATACATGCGCTTTCGCAGATGCATCTGATCGACGCAGAGGCTGCACACAAGAATTATCTTTGATCGACTGCTTACTGTATCGATAGCTGGGAAGCATAGACGTGGGTCGATGTAGATAAATGAGTTATCAGGACATATCTATGAAAAGCATCTCTCTAATAGCATGCGCGATTGCACGTCGTTTCATACGTCTCCTTGTCATAATAACGTCGCACATGCAACAATATCGACGCAGGATGTTGTGACCTCGATGTCACAAAAAAGTGTAACTTGCAACATAAACAAAATTGCTCAAGCCGTAGGCTCATCCGTCTGAGCTTGCAACGGATGTGTCCATGTAAGCTTTTCTTTATCTTTTTCTAGCGGGACAAAACATCATGCTAGGTGCCGTTTGTTCTTGCTTTTTTTTTTTTTTTTGCTCCTGTAGAGGAATTTGGAACAACGTTTTTACGCACACTGTGGCGTAAACAGCCCAAGAATCTCTTCCTGGTGACGTCATTGTTTTCTAGTTCGTTTAACTTCTTCTGCTCAAGCAAATACAAACCTGATGACACTACCCTAGTGAGGCGACATTGAGACAGGCAGTACTACGCAACAGAGCGGTGGGTAGCTGAGCAGACAATGACACTGATAACGGTCCTGTCTCGTTTCATCTATCGGTAGTCGTTTCCCGCCTCATTTGCCACGATCCCCGTCGACCGTACTGAGAGCACGCCCAGATCGACCTCTGTTCTCAGACGTGGAGTTAGTGGCTCGCCTCTACACGCCGACTGCGGAGGGAGAACACAGCTTCCCTCTCTCCAGCGGCGATCGATACAGGTGGCGGCACTTTACAGCGACTTAAGTGATGCGGGTCCTGAACCCTCCCGTAGTATATTGGACAGCCCCCACTCCAGTACACACCACAGCACGGGAATCCGCGCAAACAGGCCGAAACATTGATATATTCTAAGACGTAACAAAGGTCACTTTCAGGAATACACAATGCCGACCAATATTTTGAGTTGTCGAAGTTCCGGCTGCGCTTGCTTCCGACAAGTTTTCACGTAACTGTCGTGTGTCGGGCACAGCGGCGTTTGTCATGCTTGCTTTATAAACCTGGTGAACCTTCTATAAAGTCGTGCAATACTGATTCACATAAAGGAAACATGGAAAGAAATTTGATGTGCAGAGAGTGCTTTTTCTAAAATTAAAGCCATGAGGAAGCAATGATAAAAAAGTAGTGTAACAAACGTCATCTTTATGAATGAGCACCTGCCTAGCCGGAAAACTGCGTGATCAATAAACGTCACCTTACGCAGCTGCAAAATCATAATTATGGCAAATGGGAAAAACATTTGGCCTATTCCATAGGGATTAACGCTTAGTGCGAGTACATAAAAACGTTCCTGAAGAAATATAATTTATGGTTAGTTATTTCAAGACATTCAACACATGTTTCTCTCCAAGATCAGCCTGCGCTGCAGAAGGTCGCAAATTTATTGGGCACCTGTGCATCAACTCCCCAATGAAGCTTAAAACCTGTAAATACAGGCTTATGCAAGTAAGCCGCGAAATATCTCACCTGATGTACCCCCTATCGCTTGAACTCAACAACTTTAGCACTATAGTAAATACTTATCCCCATAGCTAGGGGTTACTATTGCAAGTAAACTTACTTGGTGCGGACACACCGAGTAACTAACAAATGGAGCATGTAAATAACTCGAATTGATAAAATACCACCGTCTAATAGAAAAGAAGAATATGAAACCTTCATATGGTCGATGCTACAATATGTCTATGCAATCTGAGTCGCCATAAAATTTTCTAGACTTACTAACTCACTTCAAGCAATACAAAATTATTCAGCCTGTTGCATACCATCTGAATACTGCACACAGCCAAGCATTAATCGAATTAAGGTGTTTCTTCGATTCGGCACATTAGATCTCCGCCGCCCGATCACCCGACTTAGGAAGTTTCGGAAACTTCATTTCAATCTCAGGCATCAACATCGGTAACTTCTCCTTCCTCCTAATCGCATGCCACACCGCGTTTTCAAAAACTCGTAATGTACAGCGTCTCCACGGCTCGAACAATACTTTTCACCACTATCTGTCACCACTCACTGTTATAAAGAATTGAATATTCTACCCGAAGAAACAGACAAAGAAAGCAACCCTGTAAAATTCAAAGAAATGTCGACAATTGGTCTTAACGGCTAAACATTCCGAGCGCTAGAGATAGAGCACATACTAAAATATGCACAAGAAAGGGGACCGGATGATGACCGCTGCGGTAGCTTAAGTGGTAAAGCACTGCACGGGTAATGAGAAGGATGTGCATACGGGTCCCAACAGCAGCAAGTTGTCCTATTTGTCCCCTTTGTTGTACTTTTCTCTGTTATTTGTACATTTCAAATACGAATAACAGTTAATTTCTCGTATACTTTATTCAGATTATATGCCTGTTTGCTCCGTTGTAACGAGCAAAAACTGATTGCCTCTGTTCCCCTTATTCTTACAACTCGTAAAGAAGAGGCACCGGTTTTATTTGCTGAATGCTCGCATTTTTTGTTTTCTTTTCTTGCGGAACATTGACGCGAAGTTTACGGGGGGAGAGGGGGGCAATAATTGCGCGATGAACATTTTCCGGGAGATCGTTGCAGGTCCTAAATAAAATAATGAAAATTAAGCTGGATGAAAATCAGGCTTCTCACGCCTGCCGCGGTATACTCATATATAAGTATTACTTCCAAACGGCATTTACCTTTGTAATAAGAGAGCAGGTTCTTCTTGAACAGGAATGGCAAAGGGGCCTTATTTTCAGGCACTAGGTAAGCCTAAACTCAATTCGAGTCAGTTGGAGGCTGCCATGATTATTCACAAAAAAAAATGCTGATTCTTGATGGCCAATGTTGGGGGTGTCACCATTGCGCTAGATAAAGCAGCACTTTTCCAGTTAATATACTGCGTAGAAAGGATGGCCCATGTTTACTACTCGGTAATATGAAAAAAGGAGGACAAGGACATTTGGAGATCCCCGGGAGGATGTCTTAGTTCTACAGTCCGCTTAAAATTAGGTGATGATGGTGACGTCTGATGCATGTTTTGCATTCAAGCTTCAGTATCATTTGTACACTGCACCCTCCATCGTGCGGGCCTCATGTTAGAGCATGCAACTGCCTTGGCCACCGCACAGTGGCTGCATTGTTTGATTCTCAAGCCACACGTAAGTATATGGCTTATTTTGAGCTGATTTTAGGGGTAATTTGAACAGTCATTGCATTCCAGCTAGGAAACAAAGTCTGGCTCATTGATCTTTCCATCATCAATCACGAAGGCAAAGGCATTCCGGTGCAAAAAAAAGCAATGATCGATAAAGATGTTTGCGACACATATCGCCACGACATAAGACTTGAATGGAAGCTGTATGGATCATTATTACGTGTTACATTGCCATTTTTGTTACATGTGGTTGAAGTCTTCGGCTGGAGATGTGATGTGCGCATCAGAAATGTTAGATTTTTGTTTTTGGAATCAGCTCTCATTTTCTTCCGCATTCAGTGTGGCGCCTAATGTGCACCACATAGAAGCACAAATCTCCTGTGATATAAGGCGCCGCGGCGCCTGTCGCGTATATATATCAAGGACGTTTTAAAGTATATAAGAGATTGGTTCTACGAGTAAGGCACTCAGCATTACCGACAGCAGAAGAAAGGGCAAAGTTAATAGCGTATAGCACTAAGAAAAAAGCAAGAGAGAAATGCGCTCACACAGTAAAACTAACTACTGCAGAAAACGCACGCCCAAAACGATGGCCTCACAAAGACGCGAAATGAGGCGTCTTCTAACTGGAGACAGCGGTAATTTAGTTCTGATTGCTTAAAGCCCTCCAAAAATTTAATAAATAATAATATTAGTAATAGATAGTCTAATCTAACAATACTAGAGGCAGACAGGCTGTCCTCAGCGCTGTCTTTTAAGAGAAACGACGAACTTTCTTAGGCTTAGCGGAAAAGAAAGAATTCTTTGTGGGGAAAAAGTTGGCATCGAGTTAGCTGGCGGGAACAAGGGAATCGAGTTGCCAGTAAGAGGTGCTCGCACTGACTTCATTCTCTGTGGCCCCTGAGGGCTGGCTCTGTTCCAATGATTGGGCCTATTTCAGGCAGCTGTTCGGATTGCTCGAGGCTTCAAAGAAATGAATGCTGCTCAAATTACGAGTTAGTCATGCACGTCATTAGTCATGCAGCGTTAGATCAGGCTGTAACTGCTAACCATAATGTGTTGCAGAGGCGCAATGAAAAAATCCAATCCCCCCCCCCCCCTTCCTTCTCTTAAAGTGCACAAGTATGGCGTATGTGGGGGCGTTAGACGTGCGTTCTGTGTAGAAGCAAGAAAAATGAACGCCTGGCGGCTGAAAGGTCGTTACAGGGTCATTTACTATAGGGTGCCCTCTTTATAGAATAGATGGCTGAGAGCGAATTGTTAAAGTAAAACGGGAGTAATTGCAGAAAAAAAGAGATAAGAAAGCATACGACACAAACTGAAGGTAGCTTTACATCGCCAACTAAACCACTACGCCCAGAATCATTGATGTTAGAGTGGAATGTAATTTGTTTTTAATGTTATTAGTTTTATTTGGGAACTTCCCCAATTCCTGGTATGTCGGTATGGATCTAGCCTCTTTCACGGCAACTAATGTCACAGGGTATTCCATGATCTAATGGGTTCCTCGGGCTGCTCAGTTGAGGGTACCGCGTATGAAAGCAATCGTCGGATCATCATTGGTGAATTGGCATGTGCATGCTCTCCAATGAAGCTAGTTGGTGCCTACGTCAGTTACTGTGTGCGTGTCATTGGGCATGTGCCGTTCTTCAATGACAAAAAAGAAACATTTAAATTTATCCGTTGCTGGGAGGAATTGAATCCGAGTAACTGCCTTTATGTATATTCAGGAAATAATGTCTGAATGCGTATTCAAACAAGCTGGTCTGAATGCATATTGAGACAGGTGTCACGTGCGTGCTTCACGGCGGCTGTGCAGCGTGTCCAGAGAAAAATGCGAGAGAGAAGCCCGGCTTAAGTTCACGCGTCATACATGATGCCTTTCTGTGGTTGCAATACAGTGTGTGGCTACACTCGCTTCAGTGCTAAGCGCATAAATGTCGACATCCACCCTAGAATGTTTTCTGGCAGAATGATTTAAATAAAATAAACGTAGCAAGTACCAGGAACGGAGGGAAACTGTCGCTCACTGCACTGCTACTGCATTGACAATAATATTGCAATGGCCAGCTCAGGAGATCAATGGTGCGGCAGTTGCCTGCGGAGTCATTTCCATACCTCTCCATCATTAGTGGTCCATTGATTGAGTGCGTTAAGTTAAAGTGGTTTTCAAATTAGGTGTAATTTGCCACTGGGGCACAAACATCTCGCTGGCTTTAGCGCTAAGCTGTGATAGTGCGGTGACACCAATAGAAATTTTCGCGAAACCAAGTCTTAGAAGTCGGCTAAACTGATCGAGGTTACGTACGTCCTTGTCTCTTCCTTGTTTAATATTTGCTCTTAAAAGTTTCCACATGAAGACCGAGTCTTACTAGGAGCTGTCTGCTTGGCTGTCTTATTCCTTTTTTTTTCTGCCGAGAAACTGCTACCACAGGCAGTAAATAAAAGCAGCGACACTCTTAGCACGAGTGATCCAAGTACAGAGTAATGAAGCGCCTTCATCATGTTTGGGCCCAAACACTCGAGTGTAATGAACGTGTCCGTGTAGAATAACATAAACTCAGGGAAATAGCGGCAGAGAAGAGAGAGCGGCATATTTCTGCCACTGTGCGAAACAAGGGCAAACATTAGGGGTGTTGAACTTTGGGTAAACATCATCTTCACCGTCTTCGAGCAAAGCAAGCAGAGTGAGGGTTGCACAAGGCACACGCCTGGTCTTCTCTGTCCTACTTCCGAAATGGGAAAGCGTTATATGCAAGGTCTCGCTTCCGAGTTTTCCCAGTTGTGCACTTTCCCTTCGGTGAAGGCCAGGCATCGTTTGCTTCATTTGTACGGGTGCGAGAACAGCCAATGGTCGTTGGGCGAGTCTTTAGCGGCAATAAAGCGGTCTTGCAATAAGCAGCTCTTTTTCTTTTCTTTGGACTGCAGAAGTTCGTTGCAGGTTTTAGCGAGAGTACGTTCCATCTCTTCATTTTAGGATTTGCGTTGCATTTGAGGTTGAACATGAATCTCAAGGCAGCCACTCGCGCACTATATTCAAGCGAAAGGTCATGGGCGGGTCGTTACTTTCCTGGTGCATCGTGCGCTCTAGAAGCTTTACCTCGACATACTCTGCCTAAAACAATGGTCTTGAGTATTGCTGACCATTTATTTGCAGTGGCTGCATCACCAGTAGGAAATGATAGACAACGTTCGAGCTTTTTTTTTTTCGCGACGTGAACACAAGAACAGCTGCACTGCGTAGAGGTCTGAAGTTTTTTGGGATTTTTTTCGAGAACCTTTGCACAAGTTTGCCGATCTGAGCAACTGGTACATCAAATACAATTGGAACTGCGAAACTGAGTCCTGACATAGAAGTACTAGAAGCGCATTTGCTGGCTGTTCTTAGCGGTAATTCATACCCGACGCCTTGGTCATACGACCGCTTCGGGGCTACAACGCAGGCTGCGTTCTCGAATCTTGGCGTCAGCTTTCACCGTTGGAACTGGCCAAACTATGCACACATATGTACTCACACACTTTAGAGTGTTGTACCCTTTGGTTACCCACCATCAGCACTGCGCTAAAGCACGGCGGCCTAGAGCATGGAGCCGGTAAAACACATGTCGTGCATAGCATTTTTTTAAATTGTAACAATCGCGACGGGTGTGTTTAGTTTGCTGCGACAAATTGAAGCCGATGTTGGGCCTGGTCCCAGATAAATTACAATACATTCAACCACGATTATGATGCACTGACAATAAATGTGTCGATGGTACATACTTTTATTCCAAGGTTCTGCAGTCTCCATAGAAAGAAAGTCAAGATTTTCTGTGCATTTTCATGTAAATCCTCGTAATTAGTGAGTCAGACTTTTCTGAGACCCGGATTTTTCTTCAATGGCGACATACTGCAAGCGCCGCCTCTATCACCACCCCGTCGTCCTTATAGTTCACCTTGGAGCTCTAGCTGTAGCATCGAGCTGTCAGTCCCTCATGACTTTGAGCTTTTCCTTTTAGAGTTCTTGAGTTTGATTACTTGCGTGGCAGGTGTAAAGTTGTTACCCTGACTGTGCTGGAGTTTCTAAATGAATGGCTTGTTGTGTCGTAACTAAAGTCTTCGTTGCTTCGTGCTCTGAGTCGCTGTCGCTGCAGCAATCAAAACATTGAAATAACCCATCACATTCCCCCAATAAACAACGAGATGATGGATGCTGTGTGGTCTAGCCGACAGCTTCGGTCACTGTATGCGTGTCAATAGGTATATGGCCGAACAGACAAATTTGGCGCTACCTATTTGATAGTGGTGCTTGTATACTCATGGCCAATCCCCCAGAAGGCATATGCCAAAGTGGCGCAAGGGTTATGCAGCTTAATTATATTAAAACAACAGCACCCCATCCACGTCGATCACGGCCGCTTGATGGAGAGCCATTGCAACGGCTCTCTGTTAACGTCCTCACCGATGGACGAAACGCTGCTGCTGCTCCTTGCGATGCCATGCTTTCTTACAGTGCTGATGGTGGGTAACCGGAGGGCAGAACAATCTAAAGTATGTGAGCACATGTTTGTATACTGAAAATGCATACAAAAGAAATAAACATAGCACGTCAAGTTCTTTAGTACATTTTCTAAACTAGTAAATATCACAACTCTGTTATTGATTTTTTTGTTCCATAAACATATTCATCACAGTTAACGTTATAATAATTATCAACACACAAAAAACGTAATAAATTATACACCCATCATAAAATAAATTTCTCCAAAAGATCAACGCGCGGCTAATTCTTCATAAAATGATTCTTACAGCCGGTTCAAACCCCTTGGACACAATTCTTTGTTGCAGGTATTAGAAGGAAGGGAAAAGATATTTCTTCACTGTTGTTGCCTGAACGTGGTGCATTGGAAATACCGCCAAGCCTTTAGTAATGCGGTCATGCGTAACAATACCCTGCCGTCTGAAGTGAACTCGAGTTAACGTGCGTAAGCAGGGGGTTGGATTGAGCCGTGCGCCGTGACCGAAGGCAATATGTGGAATAAATTTAGTATACAATATGTGCAGCAGCTTGATAGCTAAATTTTGAGATTGTTTTTTTTTTCGGTTTCTCAAAATATTTACTCTCACCCTGTAACCAAGAACGGACTCAAAGAAATACTTAATGAAGAAAATAAAGCAAGACGGTCACCGAAAAGTACCCGCGAATAAAGTTATGCGAGTAGTTGTTGGAAACCAATTGGTGGCCGTATTTTCATAGCAGTAACGACGCAATAAAAAGAAAATAACATGACATACTTTTTTTACTTCTGGTTCAGAAAGCAATTATCGACAGTGAATCAGCTTTTAAAGGTAAAATGTTTGGAATTTAATAACTGAAGCGTCATACTAAATTAATGGTGCATTCTATGATTCCTCGAAAGCATAAACCACATATCTATAGCTACAAAAACAGAGTTAATAGCATGCGCCAAGTGGTACAGTGAAAGTTTTAATAAATCATTTCCAATGACATCGGCGTGAGGTGCACTCATGATTAGAAGAGCAGTCGGTGCCGCGGCGGCCGTATCTCATTCGTGGTAATGAGCTTAATGAGTCTGCCAATTACCCCGTATACGGATTCAGAGTATAGCTTTTGTGCTGATTGCTAAGTGGTGTGTAAAGTTGTGGGCGCAACACTACGGTTGCCGGGAATATACCAAAAAACAACACACATCTCGAATTCATACACAACAGATTTCTTACATAACTGACTATATGCATTAGGGAAAAGTTCAACTGCAAATAAAAAGCTAACACGACTAGCACAACTCACCGTCTTGGTCCAATATATTTCTATGTCACGTCTTCTTAAATAACGAGAGAGACAGAAAGGATGCAGTGAAAGCAAGGAGCTTAACCAGACGTAGTTCCTGTTGGCTACCCTGCACGGGGGGAACCAGTTGTGGGATAAAAGAAATTGCGGTATGCAATGGGATAATACTTCTTATCAGCGCGAGCAAATAACGTGTCTTGGGATTTTTTTCATCTCTCACCGAGCCCAACAAAATACATTAAAGCCAACTAATAACGGAATATGATAGAAATATGAAACGTGATTCGAAAGCCGGAAAAAACCGCGAGCTGCTTCCCGCAGACAGCGCGTTGATAAACATGCGCATTTTTAGATGTCATTACAGACTGGTCCTTATCTGGTAGTTTCATAGTTTGAAAGATGAAGATTACAAAAATAAGGAAGCACTCCCGCGTTCAACACGAGCTTAAACTGGTATTCTATGTAGTCCTGTAGAAGATAGTCCCTAGAGAAATAAAACCATCACTATCAAAACAGAATAATCACCGAAACATTTTTGAAAGTACCCAAGTGTATCATCAGCACGCAATAATGACGTAATTCCCTTTACTGATGCATTTACCACACTATTATTCTGCAGGTCAGGCTGCGGCGTGTCCCAGTCTACTGGCCATACTGAGTGAAACACTTACGCGTATTATAAGAAATTTGTCCCAACTATTTTTTTTTCTAAATTTATCCCTTTATGAAACTGCACTCTGGCTGTTCCCGAATGCACTACACCCTGGAATCTTCCCTTGGCGTCTTCGGAGATTTAGCAGTCCTTAAAACGAATTTAGAGAAATGCCATACCAAAATTTTGGGAATCACACTACTTGAATATTTCCGCCTCCCTTCCCGGGCGATATAAAAAGAAAATAACGAAAATATTTTCGCCGTACCAATATACAGTGAATTTTAAGTGGTACGAGAGCACGATACATATACTTTATTCAGCACCCGTTAGAACCGATTGAGCAAACTGCCGGCGCGTAAGTTTCGGTTGATGGATTTTGCGGCCAAACACTGCACATTTCTGGAAACTTTGGAACCCTCCACGCGTGTGCCCTGTAGGCGCTTGCATATTGTAATACCCCGAAAATGGCGGACCTCTACCGCTTGACTGTCGCACGTATTTAGCACTCACTCCTTCTCAATTGCTGACGTTGCGCCGAAGATACAGCTACTTGTTTACCATCTTTCAATCCCGGATGAAATTCTCTTCATAGATAGTATTTCCTATTTTTCTGGCGCAGTCATGGTATTCAAGTCTCATAGAAAGACTACATTAGGTTAGGGTAGCCAACGATATGTTCTCGCATTTTAGATAAAAGACACTGCACTGCATATAGAGAAACGTAGTTGCTGAAGACCTAACAAGCAGAGCAGGTACAGAACCAGTTGTTTATTTTGAGCAAGAAGAACAGCAAATAAAAAGACGGGATGCTCCGCTCTTGCTGTCGCTGCGGCGCACGTATACTCGTGCTAACATCCGCGTCTTTAATTCGATGGAAGATAGCATGTTCTAAAATCTTCGCGAACGGTCAAGATGTGCGATACTATAGTTGCTCATTAAATTTCTGATTCTAGTGCTGTTTTAAGTAAGTGAGGTGACGCGCGAAGAAATCTCCAGATATGACTCATGCTCTCTGGATCACATGCTCTGGTTGTGTCCAGCCCTTCACGCCTCTCCACCTATCACGAAAGAGCAATGAGAGGGATCCCTCAAGAGCAGCAATCTCAACTCCACGCTGTCCAGAGGGCCCACGACATCGCGACGGGACTTGGTCTCCCGGTCCCATCGTGGGCGGAGCCACCGACCTAATATGGGCGAGCCTTCGGCTCCCCTAGATCTCAGTTCCTGATGACTCAAATAAAGTTCTTGTCATGTCATGTATGTCATGTCATGCCGTATTTCCAAGCAAAAAGGTCTTTCATTTGGGACATTTCCCGGTTTTCATGGAGAATTTCTTTTCATAGATCACGACATCTTGAAGACCACTGGAAGTCGGTCTTCTATTTTAGTCACGTGTGTTGCGTGCGACTCATGGATGTATTTCCTTGACCATCGATTTCCCAGCTTACTCAAAATGTGCCCAGAGCCTCGTGGTGTCACTCGAAGACTTCGTAGACATCTTGCATAGTCTAGGTATATCCACCTGCAAAAGCCACGTCCTGATAGAGATCGACGACATCCGACGACAAGCTTATATAATGAAAGGTTGGTCGCTAGCTCGACATGAACAGCTCAGAAAACCGCACACGCCAGGATGAGGAAACAGCATTTCGGCATAGCTCTGGTGGTCTTGTAATACAAAAGCCCTGTGGTAAAACTTCCACGAAGGTCACCTAATAGGTGTCATACACCCAGACGAAGTACATCCTTTCCGTCTTGATACCGTCTGAACTGCTGTATTGAACAGCTCATTTCTCTTATAGTAATTCCAGATGCCTACTTTAGTGGTTCAAGCACCCAAGGGTATGCCGCTTTCTGTATTTCTGTCGCATGCCGAAGCACTTTCAATCTAGACAGCCAGCTTCTGCATTTACAGAGAATACATTTCTGCCACGCTGTAACTTCTGAGTTGCTTGTTTACGTTTTATTCAGAAATATCCAAGACCACAGGCAAACTATAATCATTTGTCGTCTAACAAATGCCCTCTTCAACTGTGTTCAGCTGAGACTGCCCCGTTTTCCTTGTCTTCTGTCAGGTGTCACATATATATATATATATATATATATATATATATATATATATATATATATATCGACGACAATGAAGGAACCCGAGGGACCCGATTTTTCTTGGAACATAAGAAAAGCCAACAAGCAATGACGCGAATGAAAGCGTAGGGGACGTTGTGTGTAATTCCTAATTGAGTTAGAGATAAGGTAACGGATGACTAATATCCCGGCCCCGGCGGCCGCATTTCGATGGAGGCGAAATGCGAAAACGCCCGTGTGCTTGCGTTGTAGTGCACGTTAAAGAACCCCAGGTGGTCAAAATTAATTCGGAGCCCTCCACTACGGCGTGCCTCATAATCAGAACTGGTTTTTGCACGTAAAACCCCAGAAAGAAGAAGACGGATGACTAAACAACTGGCGACCGGTGCGATGCGAACCCACGTCTTCGCATTACGCGTGCGGTGCTCTTACGAATTGAGCTACTGTGGCAGTGTTTTGCCGTCTACTTTCTGGGGTATTTATGTCTGTCTACCAGAACTACATATCTACGCAAACAAATATGCAGCTTTAAAACAGGAAGATGAAGGCAACATATAGGTAATGAATGAAACTGTAACTAGGAGGATTTTAGAAGCAGCAACTGAAGTGGGAGGTAAGGCACCAAGGCAACCAGTAGGTAAGCTCTCCCAAGTAACAAAGGACCTAATAAAGAAACGACAAAACATAAATGTGTCCAACTCGAAAGATGATATAGAATTCGCTGAACTGTCAAAACTGATCAACAAGCAGAAAGTAAGACATATTCGAAATTATAGCGTGGAAAAGATTGAGGAAGCAGTAAAATATACACGCAGCACGAAATCAGTCAGAAGAAAACTTGGCGTAGGACAAGGCAAGACGTATGCACAGAAAGATAAGCAGGGTACTATCATCAGCAATGTCGATGACATAGTAAAAGCAGCGGAAGAATGCTATACTGACCTGTACAGTGCCCAGAGCAGCCAAGCTACTTTCATCCGAAGTAGTGACGAACAGGATACAGAGGCCCCTTCTATAACTAGCGATGAAGTCAGAAGAGCCTTGAAAGACATGACCAGGGTAAAAGCTGCTGGTGAAGATGGAATAAAAGACGATTTAATCAAAGTTGCAGGAGATACCGCACAAAGAGCGATGGAACGAAAAATCTTACGCCTAACGTTAAGAGACAGGAAGAGAGCGGCGTGGATAAGAGAGCAAACGTGGATAGCCGTTATTCTAGTTGACAATAAGGGGGGAAAATGAAGCTGGGCAGGCCATGTAATGCGTAGGATGGATAACCGGTGGACCATTAGAGTTACAAAATGGATACTAAGAGAAGGGAAGCGCAGTCGAGCACAGCAGAACACTAGGTGGGGTGATGAAGTTAGGAAATTTGCAGGCGCAAGTCGGAATCAGCTAGCGCAAGGCAGGCGTAATTGGAGATCGCAAGGAGAGGCCTTCGTCCTGCAGTGGACATAAATATAGGCTGATGATGATGATGATGACTATATAACTAAATCTGGAAGTGTTAGCCAGCACCACTACTCAAAGCCATGGCAGTGGATGTAGAACATCCTCTCTAGAGCATGCGTCAGTAGTATGTGAACTTATTGGCGAGGTTTGGGGCGTTAAGTTCTGATTACATACATGCATACCCATACATACATACATACATACATACATACATACATACATACATACATACATACATACATACATACATACATACATACATACATACATACATACATACATACATACATACCATACATACATACATACATACATACATACATACATACATACATACATACATACATACATACATACATACATACATACATACATACATACATACATACATACATACATACATACATACATACATACATACATGCTCCTTTAACCTATCTCATCCCCTTTCTACCACGTGACGGGCTTCCCGAACTTGACACAAATACGCTTTGTTCAACTTTGACAAACCTCACGAAATAAAAGCAGGGAGGCTAACCAGACCTGCCCTTGATTGGCTACCCTGAACTTGCAGTAAGTATGGATAAGAGATGGAAAAGATGAAATTGTGAGAAAGTAAAGAGTTGCTATGGACTGAAGTTGCTGACGTAATAAAGATTATCATTGTTTGGTCACAGATGCCCTATTGCGTCCAAAAATCCCAGCAGCGTTTTTGTTGCCTTCTTGAGAGATGATATGCGTCACCATGGTGTCAAGATCTTGCCTAATGACATTCCGCGCAGTTTGTGCGGAGCGATATGGAGGGCAAGCCTTTCATTTTCAAAGGTAGATTTCAAAATGCGTCAGGGCGACATGTACTTTTGTACGGGATTCTGAAGCTGGATTCGGAAAGAACGGTTCGTCACTTTTTTCAACTGACACTTTTATCACGGCAAACATTTCGCTATGCATAATCGACTAGACAAGAACTAGGCTATGAGCCGAAAATGCTCTAGCGATGGAATATTTGCTTATAAGGTTGTTACCTTGGTAAACGTCAACGGTGTCTTTAGGCTTATTTTTGGTTTTATGAAAGTAACACCATAATTATTTTTATTTGGATACATACTGTGGTGTATAGTAAGAGCAAGTGAAGTCGACGAGTGTTTCAAAGAAACCAAGAATGGAGTACATGAAATTTCCAAATGTAACCGAAGCGTTCATAAACCCAAGTAATCACAGCTATTACTAAAAAAGATTAGGGGTTTCGCACAACAATACTACAATCTGTTTATGAGACACGCCGTAGATGCAGATGCCGGAATAATTTGCACCACAGTACAGCGGCGTTAGTGCATTTTGCCCCCGTCGACTGGGATTGGAGCCCGCGACCTCGTGATTAGCAAAGCAATGCCAAAGCCACAAGCAATCAGGGCGGGTGGACAGTAAAATATTTCACATGTCATAAACATCAGGGCATCACACATGTCCTAAAAATCAAGTCTTGGTGAATGGAGTAAACTGACATCATGACTGCCACAACAAAAGTCAGTTAAATATACATTCAAAGCCACTTTGAAATTGACTTTCAGAACCTAGTAGCGCAACGCATTCCCTTGAGCGATCCTACAGAAGAAAGAATTTTTAAATACCTGAGTGCGTGGAAAACAAGGCAGCTGGCTGGTTCGATGCATGTCGATGTCGAGATGCGCGGGAGGAAAACTGCTCGATGTAGCCACGCATTTAGATTTTCAATTGCCTTTGATATGTGCCGTACAAATGATTCATTATTACGATTTCCCACCGGGTTTCTCATGCAGGAATGTTGTGCTCAGGCTTAATAGTCGTTTCTGAATAGTGAAGACTGTTTTATATTTAAAGTATAGCTGCCATGGGCGTTGTTTGCTTATACATAGGTTGCACGGACGTCATCGCGGACGCCATATTGGGGTACCAGCAGGTCGAGAAGGGGCGTAAGCAAGGAACATGACAGCATGACAGCAACAAAAAGCGCGTCTTGCGTCGAACGTCAGAGCGATAACAATGATAAACCGGTGAAACAGCAACAAAAAGCGCGTCTTACGCCGAAGATCAGAGCGATAACAATGATAAACCGGTAAAAAACAATAGCCGTGAAAAAGCAAAACAGTTTGCGCGTGATAATACGTTGCACTGACGTCATCGTAGTGGCCATCTTAGGGTACCTGCGCGGTGAGATATGGCTGCGTGACGTCACATGAATACTATCTATAGACTTGAAGATCCTGTTAGGCATGGCAGTTGAAATTTGAAACTAAAAAATGTCACAGTTTCGCCCTAAGGGCGAAGCAATGAATGCGATAGCAACACAGCAATGTCATACGAAGTAAGGTGAGCGGCTTTGGTAGCAATATGAATTGTAGTAAACATGAGCTGATTAAGTAAGCAGGTGTGCTGCGGCGTAAGTAGACCGACATGAAGAGAGACTCGATGACCACGAGAAGGCGCGTGTGAAACGGTGGTGTTGATGAGAAGCGCTTCCCGTGGGCAGCGCGTGCGAAGGGACACACCTGTAGCGCTGCACTGCCGATCCGGGCAGCATTGCGTGTGTAGCGTGCGTTGGAAAATGTGGCCTGACTATTACGAACTGAATGAACAAGCGTGGTGTGAGCGCGCACAAACACGAAGAGATCACACTGAATGACAGCAGACAACGACTGTCAAAACGCTGGCAGCAAGCATACGCCGCAGCGGGCGAAGGTACGTGCGGTCTATCGCTTCAACGGAAACTGAACTGCGAATGCACGGCGCTTAAAGGTCAGAGCCGTGTGGAGATAAGAGACGGTGCGAGCGAGCGACGAGCGCGGTTGTTGGCAGAGAAGTGCGCCCCCCCCCCCCCCCCCCCCCGCTTCCTCCGGCGCTGGCTTCCCGCTTCCTGGCTTGCGCGTGGGAGAGATAAGAGACTGTGCGGACGAGCGACGAGCGCGGTTGTTGGCAGAGAAGTGCCCCCCCCCCCCCCCTGCTCCCTCCGGCGCTGGCTTTCCGCTTCCTTGCTTGCGCGTGGGAGATTGAGTGCGTTCGCTCTCCGTGATAGCGCGCGTCCCCGCACGCTTCCTGTCGGGCATACGGCGCGCGGCGAAGATTTTATCTATAGGGAACCTCACGGCGACGGCGACGGCGACGACGACGGCGACGACCACGGCGACGACGACGGCGACGCCGACGGCAGAAATCCGGTGCAAGTGTCCATATAATTGCTATCGCAATAAAACTTGGAACTGATCTCGTACGTGTAAGACCGCATGTCGGACGCACCATAACGACTGCGTCAACCAGTTCAGCGCTTTAGTCGCGCAAAGACTGATAAAGCATTTTTCTTTTCGCTTTCGGTTTATTATCATTATTTGGAATATATAGATTTTGCTGATCGCTTACAATATGTTCCATTCGGCCGAATGTATCCAAACAGCTTGCGCTCTACCGCTCAGCGAGAGCGCTAGTGCGCGTGCGCATACCGCATGCACATCCTGACAGCAGAATGTATGAAACGCTGTTTACGCTGCGCTGAAGAGCTGATTGATTCATTTACGCTATTTTCTTATTGTTTGTGCAGCCAAGCTAACAGCGGTTCAGAAAAACGCAGTAGCACGTCGTTATCTTAAGTGGGAAGCAAACGCAGCTCTTCGCAGGGCCTCAGCACGTGAAACCTCAGCGTCAGCGGAGCGACTAATAGATGAGACTAAGCTAAAGCTGCATAAATTTTTGCATCTTGTCTAACACAACACATAAGCTTTTACAGAGCCATAAAACGATGGGGGATTTAAAAATTTTCAAAGTTATTTGGAGCGATAAGGAGCAAGATGAAAACAAAAGCTTTCCCTATTTTTCTGAGACACAAGGAAGAATAAACAAGCAGAACTCTCCTTCCAAGAAACTAGAATAAGTGTAAAGGAAGTCGTGCGTTGATTGAATGAAGATCGCTTCCAATGGCAGTCGGATAAACGCTATGGCCACGTGTGAAGTCTTCATTTATTGGATTTGTATTTAAACCTCTCAGGCTTACTAACGGCAGAAGAGACTTACTGGAATGTTTACGGTAGAGTGTGAAACCCAAACTCTCCCTCATCTTCCCAAGCCTGCCCGGAAAGATAAATCTGAGCATTCTTTTTCCAGCTGTAATCCCAGCTTACTGAAATCACTTTGCACATGCGACACCCAGAGACTTTCTGAATTTCTCTTTTCGAGGGATTAAACTGGAGAAGGTGCTATTTATGCTTTTCACTGTGTTAGCCTTAAAGGAACAGTTGTTTTCAAGTATTTTCGAAACGGCAAAACCGCTCGGGCATCGGTATTCTGTTTGCCAATTCTTGAGAAAGGAATTTGCTGCAAAGTCCAAGTTAATTTCTTTAAAAATGTACTTTGGTGTTGACGTATATAGCACGGAATTCAGGGGTTTCATTTCTTTTATTTTACGAAGCACGGTAATGTCCCTGTGAATCGTGAATTGAATGGTGCTTGTTTTGAAACTCCACATCATTGCAAGGCTATAGAGCCAAGTTTTTTTTATCGTGTGTAGTTTCGGTATGAGCAGCGGAATGCTTGTGGATCGTGTACTAATTACCCTTCTAGACTCTGTATTCTGACTACTTATCCAAGCTGTTTAGCGTGCCGACATTTAGGGATTTAATCGCATGTTTAACTAGGGCATAATGAAGTTATTTATTGCAACAACAGTTCGCTTGATATGTCTGTCGAGGACGTTGCGTCCCGCTAAGTACAATATTTAGAGTTATGGCATTACATGTACAACAGAACACAGTGGTTCTTTTCAGCACTGTTTGTGTATCGGGAAATTGCAGATGTTTCAAGCGTAGTTTTAAAGATCAATATAGTTCCGCCTACAATTATTGTCCGCGGTAGAACAATGTCACGGTTACAACACCTATTTATATTATTAACACACAACACACAAGTCCGCATCAAATACACATAAACCTATACAAATGGTCTAGTTACACAGAATTTCTGTGAGTTCGGGCTCTACACTTTCCCGCTATTATCTTTCACTAGTCCCTAAACGATCCAGTTCGCATTTCCCGCTAAATGTCCCTCCTAATAAATCACGTGCCATGTGGCGCTTACATATCTGCTTCGGCGATGTCGGCCGGTGGACGGCTGGCATCTCAGCAGAGGGGTTGCCGCCGAAGCACAGAACGGGTGACCGTTGTCATCGACTCACTTGAACGAAGTCCACGGTGCCTAGTCGCGGCGCATGGGGGATCACTTCAGGCTGGTGCGACGCCGATGTTGTCCCTTCTCGGCTCAAGTCTTCCGTCTCGACGCATCCTGCTCCCCTTTTCCAGTGGTGTCCTGCTACGCCACTCTTTGCTCCTCCCAGGATGGGATTGGAATTGGATTTCCTTCTACGATGGCACCTACCTACTGCGGGGGATTGTCAAAAATTTTGATCGTATTAGGAAGTCGCTAATACCAAAATCTGGAGTATTGTCAGGAGGAAATTAATAATAATAACCTATGAAAAATAACGTATCATGTTTTTTCGGTGTTAAAGGAATTTTTGTGGCAGGAGAATAGGAGGTGTCGATATTCTGAAAAATAACCTATAACTGGGTTTAAAAAATGTCACAATTTCGCCCTAAGGGCGAAGCAATGAATGCGATAGCAGCACAGCAATGTCATACGAAGTAAGGTGAGCGGCTTTGGTAGCAATATGAATTGTAGTAAACATGAGCTGATTAAGTAAGCAGGTGTGCTGCGGCGTAAGTAGACCGACATGAAGAGAGACTCGATGACCACGAGAAGGCGCGTGTGAAACGGTGGTGTTGATGAGAAGCGCTTCCCGTGGGCAGTGCGTGTGAAGGGACACACCTGTAGCGCTGCACTGCCGACCCGGGCAGCATTGCATGCGTAGCGTGCGTTGGAAAATGTGGCCCGACTATTACTAACTGATTGAACAAGCGTGGTGTGAGCGCGCACAAACAAGCATGAATAGATCACCCTGAATGACTGCACACAACGACTGTCAAAACGCTGGCAGCAAGCGCATATACGCCGCAGCGGGCGAAGGTACGTGCGGTCTATCGCTTCAACGGAAACTGAGCGGCGAATGCACAGCGCATAGAAAAGGTCAGAGTCGTGTGGAGATAAGAGACAGTGCGGCCGGCGAGCGACGAGCGCGCTTGTTGGCAGAGTAGAAGTGCCCCCCCCCCCCCCCCCGCTCCCTCCGGCGCGGCCGTCCCGCTTCCTTGCTTGCGCGTGGGAGATTGAGTGCGTTCGCTCTCCGTGATAGCGCGCGTTCCCGCACGCTTCCGCTCGGGCATACGGTGCGCGGCGAAGATTTTATCTATAGGGAACCTCACGGCGACGGCCACGCCGACGGCAGAAATCCGGTTGAAGTGTCCATATGATTGCTATCGCAATAAAATTTTTGAACAATTACATATCTTCTGAATCAAGCAGTAGTTAGGTAAGCTGATGTAGGATGTAATGATAGTACAGAGGGATTTGACGGCCGCTCTCGCGACACTGTAAGCCATTTCGTTCAGGAATAATCTCTTATGTCCAAGCACCTAAAGCAATCCAATTAAATTTACGAGGAAAGGCACTAGAAAATGAAATGTACGCAAAAAGTTCGTTCCACTATTTGTTGTGAGCGATGACCATAAAGATGAATCCTTTATTACGACTACCGTCGATATTACTGAATTTAGTTTGCGTTAGGCTAACACTCAAGCTAGAAGTTCATCAAGAAATACAGATAACAAGTCCGGAATCCTGATTGCGAATGACCAGTGTAGAGCAGGAGAGAAAATGCCAACTCCACATTTCTTCCACGTTGTGAGGCGTCCATCGCAATAACCATATTTATAGATAAACTCAATAAATGCCTTGTAATAGTCCATTTATTATATTATGAGAGAGAAGTTTTGCTTTGTTTGGGTAGATGATTACAAAAAAAATGGATGACTTGTGGACTCTCTCGCACATCACAAATTGGTGGCACCTCCCAGGTGTGTACATTTAAGAGATCAATCAAAGTTTGTGCAAAGACCACTTCTGGTGTATGAAACTGAGGCCAATGTACTCCGACGAATGACGCAGGTTGGGAAATGAATATGTGTTACAATCTTCTGATAGGGGATCCATACATATTTAAGAATGTTCGCACCGTCAGTAAACGAAATCTACGCAATATGGAGAGCAATCTGACTTCTTGATAAAGTGCGTTATTGGCAACAAATTTCGGTAATCCGCCGTGCAATGGCAGGGATTCCCGCTCAAACAGAACAAGGGGGCGTAATTTATAAGCTGGCACCCCAGAAAATAGTACACATCCAAATTCTAAAATGGGCCGCATGTACATTTTGTATATCATTAGAAGTGGGTGTCTCCGCATCGCCAACCGACTGTTGCATAGCTTACGTAGCGTGCGAACCGCTCTCACTCCTTTTGTAACTATATAGTCAACGTGGCCAAGCCAGCTGAGGGAACCATCATAGACTACACCCAAATACTTCACCGACTCCACTTGAGGTATAGTCTCGAGACGGTATTATAGCGATATGTTCACGGGATTATTCAGGCGAAAAGCCAATATCGAACACTTTCTAATGTTAAGTGAAAGGCGAATCATGTTTCTATGGCATAGAGGTAGTGCTGTAGTCGATAATAGAGGGAGTGTATACCGGTCTGATACAAAGAAAGCAATGTCGTCTGCGTGTACATATGTTTGTACATCTTGATGCCGAGGAATAGGACGTTAAATAATAATGGCGAAGTGACAGCTCCTGAGGAACATCACGTGATTCATTATATATACTCGAAGAAAACTCTCTTAAAGAGCAGTAAAATTCCCTTCCCATTTAAAAATTCACATATCCAGTTTGCAAGATAAATTGGAAAGTAGATTTCGCAACACATCCGATAAAATTGAGTATACTACACTATCGTGGGCTTTGAATATGTCTAGTCACAAAATGTCACAATAGCACCTATCTGCCTCTGACGTCGTGCTAATTTTATTCTACTTTCTAAGTCCAGGTGAGCATGCCAGATTGAACATGATGGCCGGAATTCAATTTGGCCGGGACTAAGCAAGTCTTTCTCCATTAAGGTCCTCAATCATTTGCTGTAATTCGTCCCCATTGTTGCTGAATAGGACAATGTCGTCTGCAATCCGAATGTTTCTGAGATATTCGCCGTGATCCTCTCTCCTAAGCCGCCCCAGTCTAAGAGCTTGAATACTTTCTAAGCATGCAGTGAATAGCATTGGAGAGATTGTGTCTCCTTGCCTGACCTCTTTCTTGATAGGTATCTTTCTACTTTTCTTGTGGAGAACCAAGGTTGCTGTGCAATCCTTGTAGATATTTGCCAAGATTAATATGCAGAAGGCAAACATAATGTTCAACAGCCTGGCAAGGAAACAAGAATTCAGGATCGCCAGTCACCCTCTAGAGTCTGTAAAGGAGTACGTTTACCTAGGTAAACTACTCACAGCGGACCCTGATCATGAGAAAGTAATTTACAGAAGAATAAAATTGGGTTGGAGTGCATACGGCAGGCATTGCCAAATCCTGACTGGGAGCTTACGACTGTCATTGAAAAGAAAAGTGTACAATCATTGCATTATACCGGTGCTAACATATGGGGTAGAAACTTGGAGGTTAACAAAGAAGCTCTAGAACAAGTTAAGGACCGGACAAAGAGCAATGGAACGAAAAAGGGTGAGCCTACGTTAAGAGACAGGAATAGAGCGGTGTGGATCAGAGAGCAAAAGGGGATGGCCAATATTCTAGTTGACATTAAGCGGAAAAAATGGAGCTGGGCCGGCCATGTAGTGCGTAGGATGGATAACCGGTGGACCATTAGAGTTACAGGATGGATACCCAGAGAAGGGAAGCGCAGTCGAGGACGGCAGAAAACTAGGTGAGGTGATGAAGTTAGGAAATTTGCCGGCGCAAGTTGGAATCACGCTAGCGCAAGACAGGGGTAATTGGAGATCACGGGGAGAAGCCTTGTTCTTGCAGTGTACATAAATATAGGCTGATGATGATGATGAAGCAAGTCTTTATTCTTTACAAATTTAGTCATATGGGCATATAGGATTCTTTCAATGAATTTCCCCAAATTTGAGGTTAGCGATTGGTCTAATGTTGTCTATTGTATATCCTTTCCCGTTATTTTTAAGAATGGGGATTATTTTAGCAATTTTCCACGCGGACGAAATCCATGAATATCTAATTGAAGGATTTATTACAGGTAAAAGGTCATCAAGAGTTTCCTTAAATAAAACCTTTATTATAACAGAGGTTACTCCATCAGCGCGGGGCGCTGAATGTGGAAGTCGCTCCACGACTTCAGCCAATTCTGACAGTAATTTCTGTAAAACTATCTGGCGCACTTCGTAAGCTAGAACAATTTGGCAAAAGTGAAGAAAATTAAAATTCTAATCCCGTCGCGATTTCATCTACTGATCGGTTTATTTCATCACTACTTAAGACTGTACAGTCAATATTGATTGAACGCGGAACAAATTTGCTACTACGGAGAAAATTGAACAAAGCACGTTTATTTTTATAGTTAGAAATCAAAATGCTTGCAGGTGCATTCGTCTTTGGTGTTGCACTGCTGTGCTCCAGGTCACGGGATGGAATCCCGGTCGCGGCGGCCGCATTTCGAAGGGGGCGAAATTCAAAAACGTCGGTGTCCCGTGCATTGGGGGTACGTTAAAGAACCCCAGGTGGTCCAAATTTCCGGAGTCCCACCGCTACGGCCTGCCTCATAATCATATCGTGGTTTAGGCACGTTAAACCACAAAAAATTTATAAAAGTCAATGATATGAGATATTTTTCATGGCATGTATGCAATTACAAAAATGGTATGTATGGCATTATTCCGTCGGGGTCGTTTCTTTAACTCAGTATATATCAGGATGGGAATAAATAGCATGTATGAGCTGGCATGAATGACATGGATTTCATGACATACCATGTGCGTGCATGAAAGAAACGACAAAACATTCAAATGCATAACATCACATGATTATCATGGGTTATCTGTCAGGACATAAATAGCATCAATGACGTGCTGCTCTCTATGTTGTTTCTTTCACTCGATATACAGGGTGGTTTTTCAGGTAATACAGATTTTAAAAAAGGCTATAAGCGCAGCAAACGTGGAGTTTTTGCAGAGGAGTTCGTAGGCGAGGCGGGCTTTGGCGCTAATAACGTGAGGTTCAGAAGACTAATTGACAAAGATTTGTTAATTAACCTTTTATTAGTGCCGCTTAAATGGCGAGTTTGAAGGCAGTCACATTTTAATGCACCCCGATGTTTTTTAATATCTTGAATATACAACCTGGATCGAGATGTTTCTCATCGAATTTCAGTGGTAAATCCACGCAATATTCTCATGAGACCCGAACTGAACTATGGGACAGAATCGTTCTTCAAAGTGGTTGTTATTTTGTCTGCTGTTATGCTATGAACTTTAAAAACAATTTCTAAAATTTAAATACCACCGTTAGATACCAAAAGCTGCGTCTCCATGCAAGTGATATCTGCAGCATCTCCTCATGTTTGCTATGGTAAAAACTGCATTTCGTTGCTGAAACGCAGAGATGACGACGGAACTACGTGTAGTACATTACCATGTTGCTGCCGCGCCCGGTATTTTCACGCAATCTCAGTGATTTCGAAAAACCTCAAGGTTGCTTTCGGTCGTCTGGGACGACACACAGGTCCAGATCAACTTAGCGTCAGATTTCTCGAAAGCGGATGACAAGAATATGAGTAAGCCACTTCTTTACAATTAAACATGCACCGTACTTACTACACAGAATGAATATTTGCGTAATCGCTTCTGAGTGAATTTTGACAAAACGTTGATGGCAATGTGCAATGTATTGTGCAAGGGGTCTTAGGAGGATATATAAACCGAGCGCCACGGGAGCGCCGAAATGGCTCCGCTATCACTTCAGACGGAAACTCCCCGTGACGGCATACTCAAAGAAGTTTGAACCTGGACGTCTCGACCAGTCATGCCAGCTTTTTGTATACGGCACGCCTTGCCTGACAAGCATGTGCCACTGTGTGTACGGTCAGGATTTGACACGGTATGCTACCTTTCAAAGTTCGCCCCACACTTACTACCGGTGTCGCCGTCAGACGTGCAACGGGTCACGCTCAGTCTCGATATTGCCTGGATTTGGCCTTCAATTTCGATTATCAATATCTCAAATTAGGCGCGGTTTGTGGATTAAAAAATGGCTGTGCCTATAAATTGCGACGCCCCACAAGTTTCCCACATAAACAACTGCCCTCATTGTAATAATAGAGTTTATTCAAAAACATTTGTTAATTGGTGTTATCAGACTAACTTAAGCAGGGGCAAAGTATTTCCGCCTCCCTGTAGAGCTGGTATGCGAAGACGACAGGTGTCTCGTGGTCATAGCCTTTTTCTAAAATATCTCTTGAAGCTCTTGTAGGCAATTGAAAAACTGTACTTTTGAAGGCGCAACGCCCAACGGGCCAATCGGCCGGACAGGTCGCGGATCCCAGGATGCCAGCACATTGAATGATGGTCAGTCACTGTGGTGAACTCACGGCAGTGCAAATACGGCCGTAACTTCTGAATGGCCCCCTATATTTTACCCTATACCACAAGAATTGGGGTATTCAAGTTTTCCTTTCTGCCTCGAACAATTATCGACTGGAACAAGCTCAATCCCAGTGTATTTGTTGATTGTAAATCAGCTGAAGGTTTTCAGGAACGTTTGGAACTGATTTGTACATAGTATTGTATAACGTCAATTCCCACCCCTGGAACAGCCCGCGAGGGCTTACAGTATTATAAACAAAATAAATAAAAATAATAAAACTTGGGCCGACGGCTATATGCTCCTGTTCGTGTTGCCATGCTGGTTGTAGCATTGCCATTCCAGCTTCCTAATCGGAATCTCGCCTCTGCTTATCGCTTGCCCTCTGCGCTCGAGCCAGTTGGCACACGTAAAAAGATTCAGGCGTTGCGCCAGCAGAACACCGATTGGTGGTAGTGTCCGTTCAAACAGCGAATGGAAAGCAAGTTTCCCACGAACGTCTATTTCCGAACGCCGGACAACAACGTGCAACCTCCTTGCTTCGCCTAATGCTTCGCAAAACGTCGATTTCCACAATCAGTGGGATCTGCGCAACTGTATTCGTTGAACAGCTTGTCTAACGTTAGCTGAGACCCATAGAGCGTTCGCAAGCATTGAAGGGTGTCAGAGAGCAAGAGTGGCTAAGAGTGCCGCCAATTTTCATTGATCATGAATGTGAGCAGCAGGGGCTGCCGGTCAGTGTCAGTAAGGTGACTGAGTAGACAAGAGTGAGCGGCGAGTGTGAGCGCCGGCGAGTGAGAATGGGCTCGAGTACAAACATGATCATGTGCCGTTAAGCGTGTATGGGAGTGACTATGAACGGGAGTGAGTATTAGTCATTAGGAGGGGGCATGAGTGAGTCCTGACGAGTGTGACTGTGCGTAAGTGTAGTGGATACATAGTCTGCGAAAATATCGTTGAGTGCGTACACGCTAGTAACGGCTTATTCTACTGAAACACATATGGGAATAAATTATACCCGCCGTCAGTTTCTTGCTTAAGTGATTCTGGGGGCCCTTGTAGATTTTGCCATAAGTGTATCTTGCAGCTTACGATAAACAATACTTCGTATGATGTATCGAACGTACAGATACTGATACACGTCCTGGCAAATGTATCATGATACAGATATATCATACGCGAAGAGTATCTTGATGCAGTATTTGAGGTACACGCGCCTTCGATGCTGCCCAGCCCTGATACCAGCGTCTGATGATGATGATGATGATGATGATGATGATGATGATGATGATGATGATGATGATGATGACCTCAAACTGTAGCTCGTACCCACGCTGGGGGATGGGCTAAAAAATGTCTGCCTGAACTTTTCAGAGGAGAATTGCAGTCCCCCCGGATGAACTAAGGGCGCGGTGGAGAACCGCGCTGACTAGCTCTGATCTTCAGGACCAACTTTGGGCCATCCAGCAAGCCCGGGAGGCTACCGAGAGACAGGGTCTCTCTGCTGCCCCCGGCGCGGCCTAGACCCAGGCCATCAATTTGCCGGATAATTATTAAAGTTGACTCACACAACTTTTACTTTCCGAACTCCATTCGACGTCTTCGATACTCTGGCAGCACACTACCCTCTACAGGTCTATAGATTGTTGCATGTATTGATGTATGTATCAATATAGATACAAATTGGCCGAAGTAGGTAGTAAATGTTAACCGCGATAAGAAATTATTTTTGCCGATCAACAATTCAATCTGCCCCTTAAGGTAAGGTCGAGGGACAAAACTGTGTTCCTAAAAGCCGGACCACAGTAGCCCGACACGACACCAATTTCGATCTAACAACTCTCGCTGACAGCATTTTATCTTTCGTCATGTTGGCGCGCCTGTCACACTGCACCAACCCTAATAATCTGCAGACGGATAGATGACGGCCATGTCGGTGGACCATAGGCGGGAACGGACTGGACGGCTGAGAGTAGGGTGATTGACACATCAAACTACAACGACACGAGCATATATAAACGACGGAAACATGGCTTTGCCTTCGAGACGACAGACGGCCACTTTGTGTCCATCAAGTCGTTATCCTGCACTGTTTCATCCTATTGTTGTCAAAGATACCTATATTTTGATTTGAGTAATGATGCTTTGACAACAAACTATTAATCGCAACAACTGGGCGCTGTTTGCGAGATCCGTTCTCCGTTTCTTGGCTATAATTAGGCTTAAAGATGGCTGTATTAGCTGAACATTGTCTCCGGAATATGATGCGCTGTCAAATTTCAAAGGCCGCGCATCACGAATGTTTGCTGCTTTTCTTTTACACTAGATGACACCAAAAAAGCGTCGCACACAGGGAATTTCGTTATTCGCTTCCGATACAGTGCCAACTTGCACCGCTGACATGAAATGTCCACGCAATGCTAAAAAAAAAAATTGGAGGATGCTTAAGCTTCGCCTTTAAGAGTGGAACGCGATAGTGTTATCGGGCCCCGTTCGCATCGCCTTTTTCTTTCAATGGGCTTCACTGCAACACAGAACGTGGGAAAGCCAGCTTACAAAGGCCAAGCTTAATTACACCGATCCCCTTAAAATCGGCTTCACTTTTAAACAGAAATGCATTGCTGGGAAGACGTTTTTCCAGGGCAATATAGGTCGTCTTATATTAAAATGTGAAGGCCCTAGCACCTTTTTTTATTATTTTATTAATTGTTTGCTATTGCCCCGACGCGCGCGCGTGTCCAAATCGCATTAGGCAGGCAAAGTCCCAATTTGACCTGCCTAAGATGCGAGCGCCATCTGGATAGCATTTTCGCAAGTACCCGAGCGCGCCGGTGTTGGTATGGTAGAAATGCTAGAAAAGGGATTTGTGTTAGAGTTTCCTCGTAACTGAATTATTTATTCTCGTACATTCAAATAACAATCCGACGCCACAATATCTGCAGGTTGTGGTTAATCGTACTTTACTGTTTTTCTGACGGATTTCACTGCGAGAAATTAAATTTTTGTTTACCAAAACCCTGCACCACGTGAACGGTCTGCGCGGTCGAGGTGGTTCGGGATGATTTTCGCCTTCGCTAACACCTTGCGCCACATGGAGGGCCTGCGCGGTCGGGGTGCTTGGGGATGATTTTCTCCGCCACGGACGCCGACGCCAGATTTTCTGCGACACGGAGCCCTTAACGCTGTTGCGTTAATACAGATTTGGACGTATTATCAGCATCGCATCGCACAGAGACGAGCTGAAATCAGAGGTAGGGCTTCACAAACGGCTCTCACTGCTGATTTTGCCAGCGAGTTCTCGTTTCCCGGGCGTTTCGTCGCCTCCAGCTTCTTGTTTGCGCACCGTATGAAGAATTGTTCGTTTCATATCGCTATGGCTATAACTCAACTACGCTGATCTCAGGAGACAGAAATGAGCGTCCTATTGCACTAGCGTGACCGGGCCTTTATTTAGTTCAGGCTCGCAGGTAGAGGGGGCATTACCTCCTCGGCTGAAAGTCAGCTCTACGCTGTACAGAATCCACACAGGCTAAATACCTCGACACCGACGGCTCGCAAGGGCTGAAGGTCGTACATTTTAAATACGGAAGTATGTTTCCATTCATTCTGAGCGCGATTAAGTATATATGAAAGTGCAGCTGCTGCGGCAGTGTCGTTGTCAGTGCGATGATTTCCCTTTACTACCGACCTCACGAAGGCTAGCCGACCGACAGTTGACAGACGAGTTTTGTCGGCGTAGACGTTTTGAAAGCCTGTGAAACTGCTGCGAGTCGCTGTCATCGGTCGCGTTAGCGGTGTTGTCGGCCTAAAGTGACAGAATGCCTCCAAGCGGCACAGTCTGCCGACTATAGCATAGGCCGATCATTGGTAGCGTTGTCATGTCGTCCTTATGTCGGCGCCATAATCGTGGCTTAATTGCATCGGGCCTTAAGGGTGCAAAAATCACTATTGCGTACATTCAATCGAACAAGGATAAAATAAATCCGTATTCTTTTGCTGTTTCATGTAAAGCGTTTTAAAATCTTGCTGCAGTGTTCTTCTATTGCTAAATGTCCATGCAAAAAAAAAATAATGACAAAGCTTTCACAAACATTTATTCATTGCTACATTAACTCAAATAACTAAACGCCGCCGTTCCGAGAGCTTTCATGCGGCGACAAACACCGACCGCGATGGGCCATGGTTGTGGGACCGAGCGGCACCAGTTGGGTCGATGCTGACAATTGTCCCATCACCCTCCCAGCGATGGTGGCATCATCTTTTGTTCTTGGTCCGGTAGATCTGCAGACGGAATATTGCGAAGACCTGCACAGAATAAAAGCAACGAGCGGCTATTAAAGAAGGCCTCTACCAAACACATGTGTGTTCTTACGCTATAACCATCCGCAAGAACACACGCCAGTGAACCGCAATCTCTCACATATTATTACTCATGGCAGCCTGACCAATGTTAAACAGCGCTTACGGACAAAAAAAAACTTTCTGAATTCGGCCACAGTAGGTGTAATGCAAAGAAGCCGAATTCAGAAAGTTTTTTTTTTTTTTTTTTTTTTGTCCGTAAGCGCTGTTTAACATTGGCTATGGTTGGGCGTCGCGTTCACCAATGCCTACGCGTTCCGCATAGGGATGGCCGACAGTGCAGCATGTGACAATTGTGGAGACGCGGAAACGATTCGTCATGTTCTTTGTCAGTGCCCACAATACAGTGTGCAGAGACAATCGCTCTCCGTCGTGCTGAACCAGTTGGATGACCAGCCGTTATCGGAAGAAACAATTCTGCAACATCGACGCGACTCAACATCGCATCAGAAGGCCGTGCAAGCGCTCCTGCGGTTCCTGAAGTCCACTGGCCTGTGTGAACGTCTGTGACTGGAACGCCTCCTTTGTTACCAATGCCTGTGTTTTTTTTCTCTGTTTTTTTCGCTCTCTCTCTCTTTTTGCACTCTCTCCAACCCCTTTATCCCCCACCCCCGTGTAGGGTAGCAAACCGGAAACTGACTTCTGGTTAACCTCCCTGCCTTTCCTCTCTCGCTTGCTCTCTCTCTTTCTGAATTCGGCCCCTCTGTTTCAATAAAGGATGTTATCTTTTCTGCCGACTATTTTGTGCATGAGTACGTGGAGAAAAGCTATCAGGGTCTGGGCAAGTAGACTCGAAATTCAGACTTTCAGACATATCGATCTATTCGAAGCACCATGCCTTGTATGATGCGAGCCTGAACCAAAGAAAATATTCTTACACTAATCCTGTTCGTCAGCGCAGATACCAGCAATGCGTGCTGTCCGGCATATTATTCGCGAAGGATGCCGGCGAACGGGAAACGCCACTTACGAAATAAAACCTTCGTGAATTCGGCTCGAGAAAGTAATATTGGTCGCGGAAACCGTGTTTACTAAATTTTTGTGACTGATTGCACGTACGGCGTACACCGACTATCTAACGGAACTACGTCCTCAGACACGCCGTACCACCCCGCCTGCGACACAGTGCCTTCATTAGGCTCTCCGTATAAGATCAATCTGGGCCCGTGTTCTCAAAATGCTCTTTCGCTAGACTCGTTTGTAAGAGCAAATTACAGTGAATCCTGATGCTGACATATTATTAGCGAAGGGATAGTAACGATCACTTACGAGCTAAAACATGTGTTAATCGGGGCCCTGTTATGTATTTTTCTTTTGGTGTCCAAATCTGCGATATTGCGACTATTGGTTCGAAAATAAATCCCGCATTGGAAGACACTCACGTCCAAGACGAGCCACGATCCCCAGAAGACAATGGCTACGTAGTGGTCCGTCTATGATGAACGAAAGCGAAACAAGTAGGAAACGTCAAGAAGGCAGTATGGAAGGCGGAATTTTCCTCACCATTTAGGAGGAACTGCGAAGCATAAATAAACGTGAAACTTCTCAGGTAGTAAAAAGGAACAAACTTGGAAGTTGAATTAAATTGTGAGGTTTAACGCCCCAACACTGCGCGGCGGGTTATAATGGCCGCCACGGTTGAGGCGGCTGCTCCTGGTTTATTTAATTATCCTTCTTTTTTTGCAGCGCACATCATTTCTAGTGCCTTCATTCCGCATTTCGCACCGATTGAATAGCTGATGCCACATGCAATGGTGGGTGACGCTGCAAGCAGTGCGTCTTCCGTAGAGGTGCGTGACGTTGACAATTGATCGAAGGGCGACTCCCTCGAGAGGACAGGTGCTATGCGTTCTGCTAGAAATGGTGGACCATTTTCGCTCCCCGCCCCCATTTCATACTTTGCAGACACGATCGCCACCGAGTGACCTACGCGGCGGGATTGTTTGTTTGAAGTGTCTAAACCTGGTGAGGTTTAGACACTTCAAACTCGCCGCTCGCTACTTTCCTGTCAGAAACCCAACAATTACGGAGCTTAGCTCTCGCTGCAGGCGCTCACCAACAAATACGAACGCATTGTTATGATAGGCTTGGAATTCGACCGCTCAAAGTGTGGGATACATCACCGCGCGCTTTCCCGTGACGGGAGGCTGTTATGATCTTCCTGGAAACTCGGATCCCTCAAGTGTGGGAAACAGGCCCGCGCGCTTCCTCGTGTCGAGATAATCGCCTTCATTCCCGAGAAAGCGTCACCCCTCGACGCTCTGAGCAGACACGAAGGCGAGCACCCAAAGGAGAGGGCGCGAAGGGGAAGACGTCGTCTACTTGACAACCTGACAAAGGCACTGACACTTCCACAAGCTCCCCAGGGAGACAGCGTTACCGCAAGACCGCGACGGGCTATTTAAGGCCGTCCTGGCCCCCGTGTTAGGGAGAACCGCTCGAGACTCGAATACAGTCCCAACCATGTACCAGTGAAGTGAATACAGTCTTTTCCGTTTTTCATCATCACGATGCCCGCCTTCGTCGCTGTCTCCTGATGGTTGCGGTGACGAGCCACCTCACCCAGTCGAGATCGTATCAGCATGTCGTTCGTGACCTGAAAGTGCCGACAGCGTAGCGCTAAAGTAAAGAAACGTATGCAGCAGGTCTAACGATTTATATTCGGGCCAAAAGAGTGCAATCTTTAAATACGACGCATTTCTTGGCGAACATTTGCCACTTTGACAGTATCTATCTATCTATCTATCTATCTATCTATCTATCTATCTGGCCACCTACGTCCTTGTGCTCTCATGGTCGTTTCGTTAACTTGGTATGTACCAAAATTGGCATACTATGACAAGAGTATATGATGAACATAAATGATATGCCATGACACGAACGTCATGACATGCGTGCCATGTCGGTCATGAAACAGCCGCCTTCGTCTTGGTGCTTTCATGGTCGTTTCGGTAACTTGTTAGGTACGAAAGTTGGCATAGTATTACAGAAGTGTATGACAAAAATAAGTGATAGGTCATGACATAAACGTCATGACATGCGTGTAATCTACGTCATGACAATGACTCAGCAAAAAAGATTAACACTCAAAAGCCACTCAAATGGGTTCAGACGTGGGTACTAAGTGAAGGGAACACTAAATGATGATGATAGAAGTCATAGTCATGACCATGACTGAGCAAGAATGACAATGACTCAGCGAAAAAAGATGACAACTCAAAAGCCACTAAAATGGGTTCTGACGTGGGTACTAAGTGAAGGGAACACTAAAAGATGATGATAGAAGTCATAGTCATGACCATGACTGAGCAAGAATGACAATGACTCAGCGAAAAAAGATGACAACTCAAAAGCCACTAAAATGGGTTCTGACGTGGGTACTAAGTGAAGGAAACACTAAAGGATGGTGGTAGAAGTCATAGTCATGAGCATGACTCAGCAAAAACGTCAATGACTCTGCAAAAAAAGATTAACACTCAAAAACTAATGGAATGGGTTCGGATGTGGTACTAAGCGAAAGAAACGGCTAAAGGTTGATGGTCGAAGTCATAGTCATGAGCATGACTGAGGCTTTAGCCTTAAGGTCTCTTAGGTGTAGCTAAAGGGCCTCCTGAGGACTCATGACATGAATGTCACGAGATGCATTTCATGTAGGTCATGAAAGAGCCACCTACGTATCGGTGCTCTCATGGTCGTTTCGTTAACTTCGTAGGCTCCCCGCACTCTACTTCGCATAACATCGATTCCCACAGGGCGTGGGATATCCCGGCTTTTTCATTCTACAGTTGCCAAAAGATACCTATATTTGTTTTGATTTGAGTAATGATACTTCGACAACAAAATATTAGTAGCAACTGGGCGCCGTTTCCCGTTCTCGGTTTCTTGACTATAATTAAGCTTAAATATGACTGTATTTAGCAGAACATTGTCTCCGAAATATGATGCAATGTCAAATTTCAGAGCGCGCATTACGAATGTTTGCTTGTTTCATTGTGCACCAGATGGCGCCAAAAGAGCTACGCACGCAGGGAGTTTTTTCAGAAGAGTGTAAGGTTGTCACGTCATATGTCGTGACATCACGTCATGTTCGACATAGTATTGAGTTCATTTTTCGTCATAGTGCAACTGATATCTTTCATTTTTGCCGTGTTATCAGTCCTTATCACGGCAGGTGCTTGCGGTGTCATACCTATACTTTTGTTGTCGTAGCCATTTGCTCAAACATCCCCATTCCCTGCTTCTGAATAACCGGGTCGAAGTAAGACCCGCCATGAAGTTATCTGCCCCATATGACGCGCCTTCTTAGTGTTAATTTCAAGGTCTAAGCCGCTTCTGGGACGTCCAGAGTATGAGCTGCTAATAATGGACTTATGTCGATGCGGCGGCTCTCAAGAGATGTCAGAGGCGTTGTCTATCTTGTCCCCAAGTCAGCCGCGTTAGCTTCAACAGAAGATGAATAACTGCCAGGATGAGATTAAGTGCGCATTGTGTGGCCACAGGAACTCAGCATGCCCGCCGGACATCATGTAGTGGTCACTTGAACTACGAGAGAAAGTTCAGTCGCTCTCAATTCATGCAGCCGAATGAGACTCAAGATCGCCTGGTGAAGGCTACCACTGTTAGTCCAGCCAACAGAGCAAGATATGCAGGAGAGCCGACTCTGGCACTCGCCAATGCATTTGCCCTGTTCCCGTAACGATGCAGGGAACCCACTCGCCTTCAGCGCACGAAGCAAGTCGCCGTGCTCTGTACCTCCGTTGCTCACCCTCCCCAGTCTTTGTTAGTGATTTTGTCCTCCTCCTCTTCTCCATCCTGCTAGCACAAATACAGCATGCCACGTGTCATTAAAGCTGAGTTATCGGCCAGCTTGAAAAGCGGTTCTTACTGGCCGCGTAGTAGACAACAAGGAAAGAACGAAGCCACGTGTGAGCCTCATTGCACAAGCCTGCTGTGTATTGCTAGGTTGTGTGGAAAGTGTCGCAAGCTGATGTCGATTGCTGTGATTTGATACCGACTTGCCTTGAGAGGTGTTCATGCTATGCAGTCGTCGCGGTACTTTCGTTTGATTCGTGAGTTGTGATCAGGCAGCGCACATTAGCTTTCATTAGTTTTTTTTTTGTTAGCTCTTTTACGGAAAGGTGATTTAAGAGGTTAAGCTCGTTCGATGGCGGATTAGCGAAGTTATGAACTTTTCCGGTGTGGGTTGACTATGAGGTACGGCAAAGGAAACGAAAAATATTGTCTTTGTTCCACCTACGATGCCATTGTCGCTCAGTGAGTGGAGCACGAATGTTCATAAGAGCTGCTACTATATTCATGAGAACACAGCTGCGAAAAGTAGTACTAACGAAGGTTTAGTTTTATGTCAGAGCGCTGTTGTGGGCCCTTTGCTCTTCTCTGTTACTGGGTTGCACTGTTAACGCATTCAAATCCATTTAGCAGTTGTCAAGAGAGAACATTTATGTAAGGTGATCGTGGCAAGCGAACGTTAACACGTGAGCGTCTGCAGCGTGAGCTAAAGCGAGCAACAATGATTTATACCACTGATAAGTGACAAGCGACATACAGCGCAAGCGTCTCTAGCAGGAGGTGAAGCAGACGAACGACGGGGCGGACGTCCCGACCATGGCTGGCGGCACAGCAGCGAAAAAAAAAAGCGCGTCAAATGTAGCCGTTTGGCGCGGAGTAACATAGAGTGTCCTCATCTGTACAACAAGTGTCAACACTGCCCTATTGCCGTATCCAGAAGAGATCACTAATATCAGATCAGTCGGATCTGCCGTATATCTTACTCCGTGGTCCATACGTTTGCTTACCATTACAGAATGCGTGAATTTCCCTACATCTACATATTTAAAAGCATGAGGTAAAGCTTTTGATAAGAATTTATCATGTTTAGACAAAAATTGGTCAATTTCTCTAAAGGAGCATCAAAAAGCGTTTATAAATCTCAAGAAAAGATACATCTAGACGAAGTCGCTGTTTGTATTCGGCGACTTCTTCTCTGACCGCTGACCGGACGCATAGAGCCAGCGTTACTGTGATGTAGAGAAGACGAACTTGGCAGTGCGCGGTCTTATAGAACATGGCCGGTGGGATGACACCGGCGCCTTCCCGGAGACGAGGCTTCTCCGTGTTTGCGGAAACGAAGCCTAACAGTGTCGGCATTGGGAAGGCGAATGCTGAACCAAATGACTCGCACCTTTATGTGCCTGCGAGGCGGCAACGTTGCCATGCCCGTCAGCAGGTGCCCGGCTCCGGAACTACGGTTCACGAGGCGCTTCTGCAAGCAGAAAAACACGGGAAGTCAGTCGTAAATGTGCATGCCTCTTGATGCTTTGCTCCACGCTTCACTGTCTAGCAGTAAGGTGCAACCAGATAGCAAAAACCAATGAACTCAAAATGAAATGCATACTAAACTAAGTGAGCTGGTGTATTAACGCCGAAAACAAACAGCAGCTCGGATTACCTAAGCTCGTCATGGTGACCACTGGTATAAGATATCTAACTACTAGAGTTGGGATTTCGGGGACATGTCCTGATCTGAAAAAACCATTCCAATAATAGTGTCAGCTACGACCACACACTAGCTAAAATTATTGCACTTGGGTTTCAGAAATCTTGTTGCCCCGAATCGTCCCAAATGCTCGTAGCATCTACCAGAAAATTACTAATTCTGCCGGTTGTCCAAATTTTGTATTTATGTATACATATGCGAAAAAAGAAAAGCCGTACCTCTTTGGGTTTCTTACAGCCTACATTTCAGCTCGTTCCTTCCTCGCCCGATAAGCGCTGGACATCTACGCCCACATATTCGTGGCTTGACACATTCCTGTACATATTATGCGACTGCGAAGACCGTGCCGCAGAGAAGGCATAACGAACCAATGAGCGCGCGTCTGCGGATGAAATTAAAGGAGCTAGCTACCGCCTTCCTGTTACGTGACAATTATTCCCCGAACTCTGTGTTCTTAGTTTCGATCGCTCCTGGGTCGGAATTCACTAACCGAACTTATGAACAAATTTTCGCGTAAGACAAATCTTACAAAAAAAAATCTTATTCACAAAGCTAAAACTGTTCGTAAGATCAGCCAGCTTGCGATACCCGCCGCTGCAAAGGCGAGCGCTGTTGTCGAAAAAGTGCGTATATATAAAGGTAGCACAGGTGCGAACTTCAGTACTTCTGCCAATAGTAAACGTAGGTCGATTCACAAAACCTAAACAGCCATCGCAGATGATGACTTAGGAAATTTCTACGATAGGGGTGTAGCAGTCTTAAGAACATAACTATGTCTATCTGCGCCGCTCGAGCTCAAGCAGCTAAGCGTTGGAACGCGCTGTTGCGGCTGATTGGCCAGAGGCCACAACTGATAGCCGAGGATGTCTCGTGCTTATATTTTTGTAGCGCGCTGTGATTTGTCATCTCAAAGTGTATTGGGTTGGAGTGCATACGGCAGGCATTGCCAAATCCTGACTATAGGAGCCACAGTGTGATGTACTCTTCGCACGATGATAGAGATGTATTAGCCTTGGAGTTGAAGAATGAAACGTCCAGAAAGAAAGCAGGGGAGCGTCCATAAACGAGGTAAAACGGCGAGTAGCCAGTTGTGCGCTGCACGGCTGTGTTATAGGCGAAAGTGACGAATGGTAAAAGAACATCCCAGTTTTTGTGGTCTGGTTCAATATAAGCGGCGATCATGTCGGCAAGGGTGCGATGAAACCGCTCGGTCAGGCCGTTAGTCTGGGGGTGATAGCTAGAAGCTGTCTTGTGGGCTGTGCCGAAGGCTCGAAGAACTTCGTTTAGCAGTTGGGAAAGGAACGCCTTTCCACGGTCACTGAGCAGTATATATAAAGGTAGCACAGGTGCGAACTTCAGTACTTCCGCCAATAGTAAGCGTAGGTCGATTCACAAAGCCTAAACAGCCATCGCAGATGATGACTTAAGAAATTTCTACGATAGGGGTGTAGCAGTCTTAAGAACATAACTATGTCTATCTGCGCCGCTAGAGCTCAAGCAGCTAAGCGTTGGAACGCGCTGTTTCGGCTGATTGGCCAGAGGCCACAACTGATAGCCGAGGATGTCTCGTGCTTATATTTTTGTGGTGCGCTCTGATTTGTCATCTCAAAGTGTATTGGGTTGGAGTGCATACGGCAGGTATTGCCAAATCCTGACTAGGAGCTTACCACTGTCGCTGAAAAGAAAAGTGTACAATCATTGCATTCTAGCGGTGCTAACATATGCGGCAGAAACTTGGAGGTTAACAAAGAAGCTCGAGAACAAGTTAAGGAAAGCACAAAGAGCGATGGAACAAAAAATGTTAGGCCTAACGTTAAGAGACAAGAAGAGAGCGGTGTGGATCAAAGAAGAGAACAACGCGGAAAGCCGATATTCTAGTTGACATTAAGCGGAAAAAGTGCAGCTCGGCTGGCCATGTAATGCGTAGGATGGATAACCGGTGAACCATTAGAGCTACAGAATGGATACCAAGAGAAGGGAAGCGCAGCCGAGGTCGGTAGAAAACCATATGGGGTGATGAAGTTAGGAAATTTGCAGGCGCAAGTTGGAATCAGCTAGGGCAAGACAGGGGTGATTGGAGTTAACAGGGAGAGGCCTTCGTCCTGCAGTGGACATAGATATAGGCTGATGATGATGATGAAGAGAGCAATCTGGCGCGCGGGTCTGCAAGCAGCCACCTGACAAGTTACTGTTCTTGGGACAACTGCATCCGTAGTTTTGACGCTTGCGAAGTTGTCGCCAAATACAGTGACAAAAGGGCACGTGAAATTCATGAAGCTTTTCTTATTCGCGGGGCAAAAGAAAAGAAATGTGCGGGTGCGCTGTCTATTAGCGTACTTAATAAAATACCTAAAAACAATTTGTTTTTTGCGTACGGACTCACATTTTAAAGGTTGTCTAATCAATACGATATATTTGTTTATTATTGTGCCCACGTTGACCCTTGTTTTGTTCAATATTTGTGTGATATTTCTTGTACAGATATTTTATAGAGGTGTATTTTATAATTGTAAGTTTATCTACTATACTAATGAACTTGCAATAAGTTTCAACTAGCAATGAGTTAGTGACAGGAGGTCCTATTACAGACTTGTAATAGAGCATCTACGTGTGTATAGTAACATGTGTATGTGCGTATAGTGAATGAATGAATGAATGAATGAATGAATGAATGAATGAATGAAACAAAAGTATAAAACGGTCATGCGCACAGCGTGATTTTCGACGACAAGACAGCCCAAGCACGGTGACGCAAGGTGGCGCGATGATGCAATTCGGTTTATTCGGCCACGCAGTAACAGAGATCCATTACTTTTGCTCTCATAAAAGTACCTGACCGTTTATCTATGGGACATAATATGGATGCTTCGTTTATAAAACACATGAAGCAACATTTACAAACCCAAAACCTCATTAAGAAAGCCAACTTGTGCTGTCGAAGTGCGACGTATTTACTTAGCCCAGCAAGATAGTCGATACGGTCAAACATCTGCACACGACACAAATGGCGAAGCAAATAAGCGTCACATATTTGAATAATTTTGCGTCATTTCAAAGCCCGTTTAAATCTTTATCGGCAACTCAATCTTTCAGCACATTAGGTGCATTCTTTTTTCTCTGTTCATGAAACGTACACTGGCTCATTCACCGACTGCAGTTTAAGCTGCTATTTCAATAAATAACGTCGAAATCCCGACAATACAAGTCAATGGGAGCCAGCTTCTGGCTCTCTGATTTGATGTACTCGGTAAGCCACTGTTATGAAAATCCCTAAATTGAGCGAGTTCTTACTCACTAAAAAGGCCTTTGCCTTTTTGGAGTAATCAACTATCGTTATCAACTAGCAATCAACTAGCGTATGGAGCGTTATCAACTTTCGGTGACATCTTCGGTGACACAAATAGTCAGTGATTCACCCTGGTAATATTACTGAAGGGCCATTGGCTAAGTTGATTGCTTCGCCCCCACTTCGCCCCCATTTTATCCTAAAGGAAAAATATGCGTTTCATTTGTCACTGCTTATAACAAAACGCCGATCACTTATTACTGCGGGAAAGCTGCTTTTTATAGCAAAGTACAACCTTCACTGAGATCTCATAGTGCTTTACAAATTTGTGGTTATTTTTTATACGCATTCTCCCCATTGAATTGTAACAACAGAATGTACGCATTTTAGTGAGGGGCGTTGTGGGACGGATCATATACTATTGCCAAGAAAATGTCTACTTAATCTTTTGCGCTGCGCCATTCTGAATGAGTTGAAGAGACTGGTAGAATAAGGCTTCTGAATTATGGGGTTTTACGTGCCAAAACAACGATCTGAATATGAGGCACGCCGTAGTGGGGACTCCGGAATAATTTGGACGACCACCTGGGGTTCTTTATTGGGTACCTGAATCTAAGCACACGGGTGTTTTCGCATTTGGCCCCCATCGAAATGCGGCCACCGTGGCCAGCCTGAAGGCTTATTAACAGAGATGGCATACCCAATCAGGCTCACTCGAACTCATTCCACTGTCATGAGTGTGAGTGAGTGATCAAGAGCGTGAGTGAACGTGAGTATAAAGTAGACCAGGTACAGGTGAGCGCGAGTGACGTATGATAACGCGCGTGAGAGTGTCAGTATGCGTGGCCATGAACGCAAACGAGTGGCTATTAGTGAAAGTGGACGTGGTTAAACAAATGCGTAAGTGCCGGTGAGTGTGAGCGTACGCGAGTATGAACGTCAGTAGATGCCGGTAAACGTGAGTGAACATGAGCGCGAATGAGTGGATATCCTGAAAGAAAAAAAAATACGGGTGAGTGAAAGTGGGTGTTCTTTGATTTTTCCGACCTGTGCTTAGCCTTATAATTATGCAGATGACACTTTGCAGAGAAATCAACTGTATTTACTGGAATTTCTCAGGGTAAAAACGTAATCCTGCATTTGGTGGCTGATCGTTTTTCCCCACATTGTCTACACGCCTGGAACCTGGGCTATGCACTGCCCGCGATGTTAAAGTAGAGTCCCTATATAAGAAAAGTACCACCATCCTTTGATCAACGCCGCTTCTCTCTCCCCTTTATCTCCGATTGGACGATGATAGCGCGCGCTTTCACTTCTTTATATTTTGTTTTGTTTTTTTCCGCCTCAGAGCCATGTTGAAAGTCCTCTGCGCAGCCGCAGTCGCCGGCGGCGGCAGCGGCGCGTTCCCTTTGCCTGAAAGCTTCAACGTGGACTTTCTAGGTGCGCCACCGTCGACTTGCTTTAGCAAGCAAAAAGTAAAGAAAAAAACAAGCGCTTTGGGAGAGGAGACGGCGGTGGAAAGAGTAGATGGCGGTACTTTTCGTATATAGGTACTTTCATGTTAGAGGAGTAGGGGGCGCCTCTCATCGGCCGGTGTGCTAACTACCACACTCTGTTACTGGTCGTACCATGGTAGGGTCCGTGCTCTGGTGCACCAACTCGGAACGTCCCTAATGTAAAAGCTGGTTTGGCTTTGTGGTATTAAGATTCAACATCGCCAGTCTATGGTCTCAACGTCTTTTCGAGGGTCACAGCTGAGTCGGAAAATTCATTTTCCCAGTACCTACGGCTTAAAAATGATAAGGCAGACCTCTAGGAACAAGTACAACACGAAAGCGGATAAAATTTCCAGCAAGTCATCATCACTTATCAACTTTTCGCATAGAATGGGGTGATCTGGATCAAGGGAAAATTGGTTGAACAAGTTAAAGTTTGAGCACACGAAGAAATTGCGCTTGGGGGTCAGTGTTTGTGTACTTCTAGTGTCGTCTGGTACCATTATTGTTTTACCGCACAAACTTTAGTAATTAGTGGATCAGAACCTGGTGATATCGTGAAAAAGATAAGTCCAACACTGCTGCATGCCGTACAACACAGGGAAAGGTTATCAAGGCAAACTCTGACGCAGTTCAAACGTGCTGCAAGCTGTAGCTTCGCATATACAGAGCAGGGATTTGGTGATATTGGGCAACACTACTTGGCGAAGGTGCCGACGATCGCTACAGACATTGTATGGCTCCATGCACTCAAGGGTTGTTATAGAAAAAATCCGCATCACTTACATCCCTCGGCAGGTCGTAATAGCCGCTCAGAACCTGAAACAAGCGTCGCTTTGAGTTGTAGCGCCCGCTTCATTTTCTGGGTGCGAGTGGCACCTGAAACTGGCACGTCGAGAGACGGTACGGCTTTACTAGTCAACATGCGACAAAACGCGTAGTCCATGAAGCTTCGATAAAGTAAAGACACTCCTTTGCCAGAAATGGAATGGTCCTCCTTGATGCAGTGTGCGGGCACTATATAGCCACCATTTTAAAAAAGTTTAATTATGCGGTTTTACGTGCCAAAACCACGATGTGATTGTGAGGCACGCCGTATTACGTGAGCGACTGCGGAATAATGTAGACCACCTGGGCTTCTTCAACGTGCACCTACATCTGAGTATACGGGTGCTTCGCATTTAGCCCCCATAGAAATGCGGCCGCCATGGCCAGGATTTGATCTAGCGACATCGTGCTTAGCAGCCCAACACCATACATTTATCAGGACTCTTGCAATAAATCCCTGGATCTCCAACCCCGGTGGCTGCGAAGCACCAGACCCAGGCGGTGGTTAAACCGGCTACGTAGTAGAGGGCGCTACGAATATCTTGATCCGAACAAGTCGGCAGTACAAACTGAACCTGGAAATGTACAACGCGCGAACCTTCTGGAGTGAAGTTAGCTAAGCAGGGCTCAGAAATTGTCAGGCAGTGAAGTTACGAGAATTGGTGAGACCTATACAGTGTTTATTAGTGTTCCCGTCTCCTGCTACAGAAGGTTGCAAGGTAAAAGAGAATAGCGAATAGCATTTATATTTCCTAAGAACATAGCTGACAACATTTATGAATTGTACAGCACTATTGAAAGGGGGACAGTCATCGTAATAAATATACAGGGTGTCCCAACTATCATGCACCAAGATGTTAAAAATATGCAAATGCCACGTAACTGGGCAGAACCGAAGTAATGTTGTTATTTGCCGCCGCTTGGAGATACTCGGATTATTTTTGGATTCCCCCTAATTACATAATTAGCCAGAATTATTATTCAGCTTCTCAAATATTATCATTACATGAAAAGTGTCGAATGAGAAAATTGTAGAGCAACATGAAAAACTCCCGATACAGCTTTCTGTTGCTCAATACGTTCTTCATAAAAGGGTTTTTCCGAGCGCCGAAGAAGGCCGCGAACACGAGTACACACAATATTGCCGCGGGACTAGCCGCTCGCGGCACTTTGCACATCAGGCACATCAAAACAGCATGCTTCGTATAGCGTTGGGAATGTTAGCAAAGCACTCGCAATATTTAGGCTTACGTCGGTACCAGCAGCACCAATGCGGAAGCAGATCCATTTAATGAGGTTCATATTTTTGTGCCAAGTTAGTCGATGGTCAGCGAGCCATGCATCCGCTGGGTCCGTGTGGTCAATAGGTATCCCTAGAATGCACGCTAGCTTTTCTTCTCGTTGCACTGGTTCCCCTCCGAGAGTGAGTGTGAGGGCTGCTTCGTCCTGAGACGAGTCTCGGATCACGCGCGTACATTGTCTTCTCTGGGGATGGCCGCATACCAGTTTGTGGTAAGTAGTGGTCAGTAACGTTAAGTGCCGCCTGCAGGGTGTCTTGCCGATCGTCAGCTGGTCGTGACGCAGTCTATAACGTGACGTCGTCTGCGTAAATTGTGAAACCCAGTTCGGAAATAGCCTCCAGTCGCTCAGCCAGGGATACCATAGTTCCAATTAAACAGCGGGGGTGATAGTATGAGGCCTTGGGGAACTCCCATGCACCATGTTATGATGAACCTTGCCGACGTCTCCGTCGGCCCGTACAAAAAAAAAGCGATTCTGGGGGGGCCTGCACAAAGTTGCGTGGGCGGCCTGTGATTGCGTGTCTCTCTGATGCGTCGATGATAGCCTCATGCGTCTCAATGTCAAAAGTATCTAGGAGGTCCACGGCCACGAGGATGCTCGAGTGTCAGTTGCCTCTACCGACCTTCTTTCAACGCAGTACACCTTCCTTAACCAGCAGCAGGCTGTCATGAGTACCGAGGTTTGGTCGAAACCATGTCTGCGCCGGATGGAATCAAACCCTCGTTTTTTAGAATTGCAGATATGCCACTCCGCCAGCTTACACAGTAAATATGAGGTATACAGGGCGCATGTTCGACAGTATACATTTGGCTGTTTATTCGGTTTTGGTATGGGCGTAAGTATCGAATGCTTCCATCCTGTGGGATATCACCGTTGACCCACACTTCGTTAAACTTATCCATAAATCGTTTCTTTGCGTATTCTTAGATATTTGGCAGAGCCGCCCACGTCACGCCATCATGGTCTGGTGTGCTGCTCGCATTGATGAAAGAAAGTGCGTGTTCGAGCTCAAAGAGCGAGACTGTGGCCTAGATGCCCTTCTTGGTCAATGTCGGCGTTCTTCCATAAATGTCGGTGTTCGGGGGCTTCGACGGTTGAGGAAAAAAACGTCTTCGCTGCATCATCTTGCAGCGGCTAACTGACGGGCTACTTTTGAGCAAGGCGTTTGAAATAGCACTGCGTGTTTTGCGTTGACTTTTCATAGCATTGAACGTGTACCGCACCTTATGAAGGACAGTTCTTTTAGGTGGAATGATGACCAGAGCTGACTCCAACGTTTCCGATACGGGCGCTTGGCGTATCTTCGAGCGACTGGCAATGCGACATCGAAGTCGCACACGGTAGCGAGGCCGTCGGCAATTCTCCGCGTGCGTAAACTGTGCTCTCTTGCACGCATGCCACAGGTTTAGCATGAGTATGTTCGGCTACCGGAGCGTCAGTTCTACTTCCGTCTACCTACTGCACGAGGACCTGCGACCATGCAGGAGTGGCTGGTGGACTCCTCTCTAGAAATCAGTGAAGGCACTGCTCGTACACTTTAAACTTCTAGGCCTGTCTGCCGGTTAGGCCTCGCTCTCCTTAGTGAACCCGGACTGGGGTTAGTTTTACATAAAGTTGTTCTATCTCTTCCTCCATCTCAGTATTGGCCATGTGCAGGGTGCGCGACGCTCGCTCTCATATACGTGTGCAGTGTTGGGTTGCTCCGCAAATGCTCTTCTGTAGGCGTCCCATCTGATCATGCGCACAGTACGCCCGGCTGCACGTTTTCGTCTTATGTCCAATGTAACCCACAGTGGATAGTGGCCGCTGCCCGAGGTGTCCGGATCGCATCGCCCGCCTTTCACGTAGGCTAGTGTGGGCAACATCAGGTCCAGCGTCGTGTTTCGTTGTCTACTATGCCACAGGGCGTGGTGGGTAAGTCGGTGTCATTTGCGAGAACTAAGCCAGCTGCCTCCATGGAGGGCTCTCCATGGAAGCAGCTTCATGGGCCCGCGTACTTCAAGTAGCAGCAGGCATGTCCAGCGATTTCCCATTGGGCGCGCGTCAAGGATATGTTGGTGATCACAGGTCAGGGCTACCCAGACATCAGCCTTTGTTTCATTGCATTCAACGTTGTATATCACGCCTCGGCACATGTCTCAAGTACCTTACGGGTGATTATCACATAAAAATACATTTCTGCCATCTGAGGGAAATTTTCAAAGCGCAGGAAAGAAGTCAGTAGGAACAGCTGCGCGAGGTGGTTCACTAAAATGACGAAACAGTACAACAATACGAAGTACAACCATACGAAGAGGTATACGTCTTGTCTTTTGCTTCTACGTTTTGTCGCTTGTGCTGTATCGTCAGCATGAAAGAGTTTATTCAGTGCGCACAATACTAGCAGTTTCGTGTTCACAGAGAGTTGGACCTTGTACGCCATTCGACGTGGCCTCTTGAAGCAACTAGCGTAGCGTTAACGCAGCATAATCAGCTGGCATGCATAATTGACCACAACTATTTAGTTTGGTTGTTTATGTTCGTATGTTTGTTCGTGTGTCATTATTTGTTTCTGTTTCCTCTTCAGCTTATGGCTCATATCGGTTTGTTCCTGAGCCACCATACGTCCCCAGAGTAGAGCAGCGCTACCCTCCATCACTTTCCGTTCTCGATCAAGGCCTAGTATCTCTACTTTCTTCCTAATGCCATGTCTTTGAGCGGTTATGGTTGACCAGTCGAAATGTATACTCACCCCGCAGAGAATGGAGAGCAAGACGATCTCGGCCTGGTATCGCAGGCACATTACTCATATGGGTCGACCTCCTAAAAGGAATAAAATGCCGCATACTGAATTCCCGATTACGCAGAAATTGCAAACGCCTGACACCTATGTATGCATCTCACGCCGCACTTTTTTCCAGTACACAATCACATAGCTACGCTACCATTTAGTGTCAAATCGCTATATACATTCATATCGGTACACAACCGACGAACACGTACACACACTTTGACGTCCATTTCTTCGCTCGTAATCCTTCCTATACTCGTTAGTTACGCCTTGCGTAGCTCAGTTATCCGGTGTTGACGCCAATTGACGACACCCACTACATTACAGAATATGTTCCAACTCCGAATTATGACGGCGTGTCGCAAAACAGAGTTATAACAACCTAGTGAGGTACTCAAATATTACAGTGCTTTTAGTGTTTGATACTTTCTGTTTAGACTTTTAAGCTTATGACAGCAACTCCGGCACTCATCCGTGCACGCGTACAACTTCTACCCTGACGCTGCGCCAAGGAAAGCATGCAATGAACGCGCATTGGTCTGTTACCGGAGCTCTTAACGATTAATAAATGCGCGCGTACACGACACTGCCAGCGTAACGTAACTGACGTGCATAGGCAAAGCGCGTACGCGGAGTCCATTGAAATTCTTGCTCACCGCTCTTCTATCTCTTCTTCTCCCATCTTGTGGTATACTTACTCGAGTGCTTCGACCGCGGCGAAAAAACATGGGGGACGCTTAAGCTTCGCCTTAAGAACGCGATAGCATTCAAAGATCCCTGCCTGCTTTTCCCGCTTCCCGGCAAATGCAACTTATGTAACCGCAATGTTTACCGGGACACGCTTCCAGCGAACGCTGTGCACGAAGGCGAGCTTTCTGGTAGAAACGCGGCCTCTTGCGTGGCCCGATCCCGGTAGTAGGGCACAGCCGCACCAAATAAATTACATCATTTACAGGTTTCTGTTATTGTTTCTCAATTTTAACATTTCAGTCTGAGAAGATTTAACATAAAATTGGTGTGGTTTAGCTTTGGTTAACCCTGGTTGAAAGCAAAAGCTTCACTGCCCTGTGGCTAGGCCCATTGTCGAGCTGTGGCCGAGGTGTGGTTTCGAAATGATATAGAGACATGTTTGCAATAAATACATTGTTTATTCATCATTTTTATGCCTATGAAGGCACTGGGTTGATCAGTAAAGTAGTGAGACTTCGTTGCAACACGCAGCCGGGCCCAACTCTACTCGGGCAACGGCGGCAATGCCTCCTGTCAGGCTCCTGTCAATGCCTCCTGTCAGTCCGACGTTATCGGCACGCGGCCGAGCGTCTGATGACGCTCGGCCGCGTGCCGATAACGTCGGACTATAAACGCGCCTTAACGCTCTCTTGTGGTTTGACCTCTAGCTCTCAAGGTGAAAGCTGTTGAGTCGCCGACAGCGGCCCGAGGTAGCGTAATGAAGCTTTCGCTTCAAAAGTAAGAATGCATTCGAATGAGAATGTCAAGTAATTTAATGAATGCCACTTGAGCGCTCAGGCTTTCGCCTTCACCCTCTTTGGCGTATGCTAAAGTGACTGTCAATTTTTTGTTTCGCACTTTTAATATTTAGTTTGAGAATATTTAACATAAAAGACATGCGCTACCGGTGTTTTTGTTTCATGATATTTGTTTGTGGGCTGTCACACTCGAACATCCGAGGAATAAGTTTGTGAATAATACAAGGCAAAGTGTGAGCAAAGATAACATCCGACTATAAACGCGCCTTAATGCTGTCTTGTGGTTTGACCTCTAGCTCTCAAGGTGAAAACTGTTGAGTCACCGACGGCTGCCCGAGGTAGCGTAAAGAAGCTTTCGCTTCAAAAGGCATGCGCCGTCAGCGTTTTGTTTCATGACATTTTTTGAGGGCCATCATTCTCAAAATAACGAGGAATTACTTTGTCAAGAATGTAAGACAAGGTATGAGCAACTTTAGTGATAGAATGGTATGGCAATATAACCTGCATATACCGCACGTCATATCGCAAGTCGTGGCATATACGTATACCTAAATATATACGGACATTTTCTTTCGCGGACAACTTCGCCGACGCCGGCAGACGGTCGGCCTTTAGGGTTACAGTTGCAGTTTTTAAAACCGACGCTGAAACACTTTGTGCTTGACGAAACTCCTGCTGATTCAGAGATAAAACTGCGGATGTGCAGGCCACTGTTACTGTCGCAAGGAGCAACACGGTATCCCAGAGAGATAGATGCCTTCGGTGTTGTGATGCGCGAGAAGGTGATGGCTGTAGCTAGAACTATGTGAGGTAGATGCAACATCTTGAATCGATAAGGCATGGCTTGACTCCCAGTCTTTGTACCCTTGGAGGCAAAATGTCGAGCTACATCTTGTAGAAGGGGGAGACGAGTAGAAGGTGGTCTGTCTGAACATCAAATGTGATGCCACGAACGAATTCGGCGAACCACAGGGTTGTCCACGTAGTTGCCAAAGCTTCATTTTCTCTTTCGATAACTCGCTGTTCGGTCCCCGTCATCGCTCTTAAGGGAAAGGCGACTGGGCAGCGCTCATCTGATGGCTGCGTCTGCAGCAAGACTGCACCAAGTCCAAAGGAGCTAGCATCTGCCGAGACGGTGGTAGGCAAATGACGGGTGGTATTTGGCCATTTACTTATCTGAAGTCAACAGCTCATTCACCTTGACAAATGCAGCCTCTTGTTCGTGCTGCCAGGTCCAATTAGAAGACTTGTTGAGGAGGGCTCTCATTGTGTGGTGTGTGTGGCAGTATGTGTGGCAATAACCTTGCGAGATAGGTTGACAATTCCTAGCAGACGCGTGATGCCTGCAATGTCTTTCGGAGCTTCCATAGGCTTCACAGCCTCTTCTTGCCTTAATCTGGCCTCATGCCTGTCTAGAACCAACAACTTCAAGGAACGGGACCTTAGACACACCAAATAGGCTTTTGTTCTATTTCAGTGTGAGCCCGGCCTCAGGCAAGGCGAGACAGAACTTGAGTCAGTCGTGTGTCATGTTGCTGGCGAGTGCGTCGAAAGAGTAGTGTGTCATCAATCATATTTCCTACCCCTTCCTGTCCTTTTAGGGTTCGGGACATCGGCTCCTGGAAATAATAATGTGCAGGGATAATGACAAAGGGAACGCGGCAGAAGCAGTATCAGCGAATTGAGGTTACGGAGGTCGTCAGCCCCTGTGGGTCTGCGGAGAGTTTCACCTAATGGAAACTTGCTGTTGTGTCTATATTCAAGAACACTGTTGTGCCAACAAACAGGTAAAGGACTTGCTCAACTTTGCGGAGGGAAAATGTAGCGTTCGCAAAGTCTTGGCTCAGCCTAGTGAAATCGTCGCATAACTGGTAGTCTCTTGATCTTTGTGGACGGCCACATGTTCAGAGTACCATGGCGTTGATCAATCAACGTGCCGAATCACTTCATCACTCTAGCGCTTGCTTGTTCAGTTCACGCCTCACTATAGGCGCCGACTACGGGTAAAGGGGAGGGGGGGGGGCTTCATGGCCCAAGTCTCGTCCCAAGTTTCCCGGGGGGGGGGGGGGAGGAGGAGGGAGAGCCCCGCTCTCCCGGCGACGCCAAAACCTACCCCCCCCCCCCTCCTCTACAGTGTCATTACCAGAGCTTTGTTATCGATCCACATCATTTGAGGTTTCTTTTGAGTTGCCTCTACCTTCTCGGTTAAAGCATTATTGTGGCATAGAATCTCACTGGTGGGGGGGCATCATTGTTGGCACGGACGTGCACGGCTTTTAATTCATACTTTCGCTTTACTTCTGCACATCCTGACAACAGGACCAAAAGCGCACTAGAAGCACCAGCGGCGGCTACGTCATACGTATTTTTTCACTTCAATAACTTTTTTTTTATTTAATTCCACTGTACACATCATGCACAGACCCAATATATTTAAATATACAGGGTGTCGGAACGTACTGGACAGAAACAAGGTAATCAGTCGCGCACCCAGAATCTCTGCCAGGGGGGGGGAGTTGAAAGTTTGCCAATACCATCAAAAGAGCACTAATTTCAATTTCTTCACGGGAAATTGTCAAAAAATGTGCTTTTTGCGAGTGTGCGGACGATTGCGCGTCTTACATCTTAGTTGCAGTACTCAAATGGGCATAAAAAGAAACGGGGTTAAACAAAAGGGGGGGTTAGGTTAGGGGGGGGGGGGGGTTACAACCCCCGAAACTCCCCCCGTCGGTGCGCCACTGAAGGTAATATTGCTTGCCGCCGCTGGGAGATACTCAGATTTTTGCATTCCGCCTAATTACATATTTAGTCCTAATTATTTAACTTCTCGAATATTATATTTAGATGAAAAGTGCCAATGATAAAATTGCAGAGCAACATGAAATACTTCCGATACAGCTTTATGTTGCTCAACACGTGCTACACAAGTGTTTTGCCGAACGTGAAAAGACGCCCGCGAATACCAAAGTGCCTCGAGCCAACGTTACTAGAATACTAGTAACGTTGCCTCGAGCGGCCTGTCGCGCGACAATTTTGTCCTGTATTCGTGGGCTAGTGCTCTCTGTTCTCGCGCGCTTAGTTCACGTTGAAGCGAGAGGCAGCCCGAAAAGGGGAATTCGATTGCCGCTGCTGCCACTCATGCCAGCGCTCCGATATCAAGGGTCCGCGGTCATTCAGTGAGATGTGTTCATGTGTAACGGTGCGTGTGACACTATGGTTATTTATTTATTTAGCAAGCGAATGTTTACTGTAGTTTATGCAGCTGATAAACTACTGACATTACAGCTTATAGCCGTCTAATAATTTGCTATTGCAATCGATGCTTCGCCTTTCGGGCAAACCTGCAACCTCTTTATAATGCGAAAGCATTATATGCGCCATTACGGAAAAATCCGGCATCGTCGGCGTCGCCACCAAGCGATCGTACCAAAAATGGGCGACAACGCAGAGTAAAAACACCTAAAAAATGCTCGGATTGACGTCAAATTTCTCACAAAGTAAATCAACAGCTTTGAATACAAAATTTGATAAATTTCGGAGTGGATGAGAACCGAACCGGGGCCTCCGGCTTGCGAGACGAGCACGCTTCCCCGATCCCGCGCTGGCTCCACGGTCCTGGTTGACTAAAGGCGTCACGAGCGTCACTGTCACATCACGTCGAAAGGTGTGGCCTAGTGCGTGCGTCTGTGTGCACGTGACGACGCAGCCAATGGAGAGGGGGTGGCGCCGCTAGATCGCTGAGCGGTCCTTCGAATTTAAACTCCTCGCGGGCGAGCGAGCGCGTTGAAACGCTTGGCGCGTTTTGATTTGGCCTTAAAGCGCAGTTAGAATGCAGGCGAGAGCTTGCGCGGATAAGGAATGCGCGGAAAAATAAATTTACCAAAGGGAACAGATAGCTTTCGCTTTCGCACACGTAAGCCGTCTCATGTGCCTCTGCCGAATTTTTGCTTTGTCTAAAGGTCCATACATTCTAAACCTTAGTAAAAATACATTCAAGTGCATGCCAGAGTGCCCTAAATAATATTCTATAAACTACCCAGGTAGCACAAACCCATCTAGAAGACGTCTACATTTGGGCTTGTTCAAGCCAAGAGGTTGTCTACTATCCGGCTTCTACAAGCCGAGTAGTAGCCTTAGAACTCCACAAGCACTCCTGAAGCCAAGCTAATGCTCCCTCCGTATTCGTCTTGGGGAAGTCTTGGCAAGCTGTTCGTTAGACTATCTGTAGAACTTTCGTATAAAGGATTATTTTGGTTGCCGGAGAAATTATGCAATCCACCTTGCAAAAAAAAGGTTAAATAATGCATATGTTAACCATGCACTAATGAAGATCGCTGGTCCTGATATGCTTTTCTTCTAACCAGTCTTGTGATTCAGGATTTCTAACCAATGTAGATATATTGAATGTGACTGGCTTTAACTTCAAAACTAAAACACACCAAAGCTACTAAGCTGAAAAAGTTCAGTATAATGGTCTAAATGCATGCTTTTGCAAAGGCATAAATATTAAAAGGAGCCACATAGATTTCACAGTTTGTAATAAAATCTGTGAAGGTATAATGTTGAGAGGCCGTGTGCGACATGCAATTTCTACAGTGCTGTTCACTTGCAAAGTGTATTAATGTTCTTGCGAGTCTATTCACTGCGGAAGAATGTTATTTCAGTGCATAAATGACATTGTTGGCATATGTATGTATACATGTCACAGATGGGCTCTCACTATTATACCTTGACAGATTTCATTACCAAACTATGGAATCTATGCAGCCTTTAATATTTATGCCTTTGGAAAAGCATGCATTTAGCACATAATACTGAACTTTTTCCAGCTTAGTAGCTTTGCGTGTTTTTATTTTGAAGTTAAAGCCAGTCGCATTCAATATATGTACATTTCCTAGAAATCCTGAATCGCACCACTGGTTCCAAGAAAACAATAGCAGTACCAGTGATCTGCATTAGCGCACAATTAATTTGGGTATACTGCTAACACAAGCAAAATTCATGCAGCACACAAGGGTGTTGAATGAGGCACATTGAAAAGACATCTTGTAAAATGCCTCTTCTGTAGCCAGCATTTCATAACAATGTTTAAGAGGCAGCAAAATTAGCAAAAAACAAAATTTTATTCTTGCAAATTATGTACATGTGCTTGTCCTGCTTTGATTCTGACTAAATATATACATAGGAAATGAATGGCATGTAATGCCGTGCACTGATTGACTAGACTGCATATATTATGGATTGCATGTCTAGAAAAACTGAACCCACATCTTAACAGAACTAAGGAGGAAGAAAGGCATGTCAGCTGGCGGCAGGTCCAGTATCCTTTGATGCACCTGCGCCAGTCGAAAAAAGGGAAAAAAGACCAGACTCACTTATAGTCAGGCCAGTAAAAGCCAAATGCTTAGCATAAACATGACTAAGAAATAATCTCTACATATTAGAAAAATTAGCGAATACACTTTGTTTTCTCTCGGTGACTACTGTTAAGGGCATGTAATGCGCACACCACTTACAAACATTATAGAACTGATGCACTCATGATGCATAGTTATACTTGTTTTAAGCGTGGCCTTTCAGTGGCTGTCCCCACAAGACTGAACAATGGCATAAAAGAAACAAATACAACACATAAAAAACTGCTTAAAATCTGCAGGCATAAGCATAGTGCCAGAAGACAGGTATAATTCATTCTATAATTTAAAATGCCTTTTCACGTTCACCTTAAGCATCTCCCATGCCCTTTTGCTGCCTGGAAGTAAATATTTATATCTTTCTTTTACACTGCATCATGTAAGCAAGTGGCCCTGAACGCCAACTCTACTTGGCGTTCCCAGAATTTATTGTCTAAAGTAAAATTCTTCAAAATGTATACAAGTTTCCCTATGGCCACAGTAAAGCATGATGTCACAACATCATGCATAGATGGTCGTTGGAAGTTATCTGGCGATTGAGAACAGACTGATATAAGTAGAGTTTAGAACGCCAAGACAAAATGTTGATCCCATACCATGCACTTCTGATCTAGAACCAACAGTCGATTTTAATGTGATGTAAACATGCTACATGATGCTGACTCAGTTAAAAAATGTGGTTGATCCCTCTTATATAGGAATCGGTATAGAACACGAAAGTGAAACGTGTCTTCACAGAAGTAGTGTAATGTTTATTGCACATTGATATATAATGTCTATTGGTGTTTTGTGGCTAAAGCGCCCTTAGGCGTTGATGCACCCACGCTGACGCCTGGTGGCACGTCTCCTCCATCACGACTACCAACGTCGATGACCATGAGCAACCGTCGTGCATATGGAAGCTGCACTACGCTGCACACGCTAGCACAACGCGAAAGACGAAGCACGTAACTGACACACTAATACAACGCGCAAGACAAGCACGTAACTGAATCGTCACCGAGTCAAATCAGCGCGTACAGCGCGTCGTAATTGCAGCCTCCGCGATCAACTTCAGAAACATTTTCAGAGCTAATTGCGGAGGCCACGCTCCGCTGTGCTGAGTACGGTGAACGCCACCTAGGTGGCGTTGGTAGTGCTTCTTGATGCCAGCGTCCCTTCGAATGCTGGCATCGAGGCGTCGTAGTGCTGAGACCACCGAAGCGTTCACTGTCGGTGCGCGTTAGTGTCATAATGCAGTACTTCTTTTTTCTGCTCGTAGGCGGCGGCACCGCCCCGAGCAAGAGCGCGGGTACACGGAGGAGTGTTAGATATATAAGGCGCGTCTGTGTAGCTCTCTGCAAATGCGTTTGTGGCGCAATGGGTTAAACGCTCGGCGATCTATCGTCGCGGACCGAGAGGTCGTGGGTTCGATTTCCAAATTTTGCATGTTTGTGGAACTTTTTCTTCTGGTTTCTTTCTTTGTATTATGTTCGTGTACATTGTAAGAAGTGAAGTGTACATTGTACATTGTTCGTGTACATTATAAGAAGTGAAGTCTTGGTGGACCCCGGCATAAAACACTTTCGTGTTAAAAGGTAAGTATATCTTAAATTTCTATATAAAATTACCTGAACACTAAGCTTAACGTAACGTGCTGGCTTTTTATCCGCTCGCAAACTGCAATTCTTCAACCAGGCAGTTGCTGCTTGGCGAATGGCATCGGTCATCACATTTTCCCACGTGGTATTGCTATGAATAGCTTCTGGAATACCAAACCATCTAGTCAAACAGTGCAAGTAGCACATGTACACGGTATCAGCAGTTGTGGCTGATATCCGAACCATTGCTACATACGAACAGATTTGCAACTCGTAAATAAAATTTGTGGAACATCAGTTCTATGGAACTGCAAGGGGGAGGAAGGCTTATAAAAGAAAAAGATGTCCACCCGACTTAGCTACACTGGATGGATGATATTTTTTTTCAAATGTGTTCATGTTTTTATTTATTTATTTCATTCAAAATAGCATGTATTTTGTGAGTAAGAGTCACTGCACTCTCTAGGCCCAGTCAAACAGCAGCCCTCTAATCTTACCTTCCATGACACTGTAGACATGCACGTCCCTGAAGCTCTTTTTCCGCCGCTGGCCTAGAGTCTAGCTTAAGTTTCCACCAAAACAGTCTGAAAATAGTGGGTAGGATGCCTGCAGTAAAGCTTAAGTACCAGCCCCCCATAACAGAGCCGTTGTGTCTTGAAAAAAAATTTGGAAGAGAACAAAAGGGATTCAAAGCCGAAAACACCAAATATACACACTGTGGATATTACAGTGGCTGCATGAAGGCGGGTATTAAATCCACAGAAAAGGTAAGGCAGATGACACTAGATGATTATGAATTCCAGAGAAATTACTGCAGGAATATTTACACACAAAAACTGCGAAGATGTAAACAGCCATAGTATAAAAAAGGTATTAACTGAAACTACTGCGTATACAACTCAAAAACATGAAGCCACACAATTTCAATAAAACAATGAAGTCAATTTAACATGCATATAAAAGGCATTAGTTACACCTGGCACGAGTTATTATAAAAATGTGCTCATGTAGTCAATTAATAAAGCTTTTACTTACAAGGTGTCATCAGAATGCAGGATTGGAGCTCTGTTCGGATTCTAATGTGGTCACGGTTTTTTTGTTCACCAAAGGCAGCTTGTAATCAGCCACTGCCATTCTGCCAGTTTCGTTGGGAACACTGAGAGCTGCTAGGAGCCTTTCATCTTGACGTCTTATAGTCTTCCCATGTCTGTGATTAGTACGTGAATGTCTGAAAGCACCTAGAAAAGATAGACAAGAGCCATGCACACTTTGACAGCTTGGACGGTAGCTAATAACATGTTGCACGACGCAACTTCTACATGCATGAGTATACTCCTATATAGCTGCACATGTTCGATCCTACTCTGCTCGTTGTAAGTACTTCAAGTCCCATCCAAGCTTTTGCGAACTAGTGCCATCATTCCCTATCTGAGGTGCAACCTGGCTCAGGATTATGTCACTATGGTTGGTATTCTTCGCTGAAATCATGGCCTCACTGCACTACGGGTAGCATTCATCCATAGAAGTGCTTGCATTGGGCAGGCTGTCATACTTTTGCTATTCAAGGCCTTGGGTACTACAAAAATGAATCAAAGCGTATCTTATACAACGGGCAACAAGGGAGTTCGCACAAAGTCTCATTTTGTTTTTGTGCGCCGCTTTGCTTTTGGATAACGTAGGTACAGCGCAACAATTTTTGGAAGGAAACAATTAGACAGGAAAACGCTAATACAGCGTATCCGTTTCCTTACAAAAGTTGTTGCGCTGTACCTTAGAGCACTGCACGGGCTCGGGCTTACCCGAAAGCCCGGGCCCGGTCCGGCCCGTGGGCCGGGCCGGGCCGGGTAGAGCAGTTTTTTCACGGGCTCGGGCCGGGCTCGGGCCGGGCTCGGGCACGGCGTGTGTTTTTCGACCCGGGCCCGGGCCGGGCTCAAGTTTTTGGACGCGGGCCCGGGCCGGGCTCGGGCTTTCTGCGAGTTATTCTCGGGCTTCTCAACTCTGAAAAACATGTATTTTTCGGTCTCGGGCCGGGTTCGGGCCGGTTTCGAGTCGGGCTCGGGCCGGGCTCGGGCTTAAGGTAAAGGGGTGGCGGGCCGGGCCGGGCGGGTAACGTAGAATATTTCCGGGCCCGGGCCGGGCCCGGGTCTCGCCATAAAAGTTTTGATCGGGCTCGGGCGGGCCGCCCAATGTAAAAACGGGCCCGGGCCGGGCCCGGGCCGCAAAAATCGGCCCGTGCAGTGCTCTACTGTACCTACGTTATTCCGTATGTACCAACTCGCCCAAATCAAGCTGTTGTTGCTTTGCATTTGTTCTTCACAAACTGAATGCAGCGGACGTATATAAAACGCACGTGCTTACGTCTCGATGCAATCAGTCGGGGACGCAGATATATTATTCGCATAAATGATGCAGTTCTAAAACCATCAACGAAGTAATATAAGTCAATAAGCGGCATAGCTCGCGTTTATATAATTACGGCACCAGCTTAACACATTCGCAACTTTCGACCACTAGGAAACTAGGCGGCGATTCCGCGAGAAGTGGTTCCCGATGTAACAATTTTAGCACGGTCAGTCGATGCTAACGGCAGTGAATGATCCCACACCAACCAAAATGTAATCCCAACCTGACTAGCTTATATATAGTGTCCGTGACATCAGACGTGCCGCGAGGAAATTCGAAACAACAGCCGTTGCATGAGAAACAATCAACCAAGAGGGTCATGGTGCTACAATCGTGTGACAGAGCTTTCTAAAGGGAGAAAAACTTTAACCACTTACCAAAACGAAGCTGAGCCATCAACGCAGGAACAGACAGAGAATGCGATGTGCGCACGAAAGCGACCCTTTGAATCCTTTGCAAAGTGCGGGCGCGCGGCCATGCGCGACACGGCAAGCGCGAACGGAGACAATGCACGGCAACGGCAGCATGGCAGGCGCGGGAGCTAGCGTTGGAAGCGGTCAAGCCATAGTAGCGCACCAACTGTTGTGCCGCACCATGTTATACTAGCCTGTGAAACTTCGTTCAAAATGTTTTATTAAAGCTTTTGCGAATTGTGTAATAACGGCACACATTTTATTGAAAGGTTTTGTTGTACTGCCATCACGGGCACACGAAACTATGGCGCGGCTTTCAGTTTGAGCTGACGCGGTAGGTTTGAATTGGCCATGGATAGAGTGTACTAGATTGGGGGAGTGGGTCCAACAAGGGCACTGCGCTGAGGCATTTTTTATTGAAAATCCAGGTGGCGCCACCGTCACTTTCTTCCGAATGAGCGGTCCCGCTCGCCGGCTGGACGCTTGTCGCGTCGGAGACCCTACCGCAGCTGCATTGGGCATTGACAGGCGGATACTCGGTGGCAGGTAACACTGAGATTATTCCCCAACGATCTATTGTGAATAAAATGAAAAAAGAGCGGCGGAAAGAACGCAAACGACCCAACAACGACTGTGCGTCGAGCAGACGACAGCTACTCAGCCCGCGAGCTCGCCTAAGCCAATGAGCGCTGCGAAACAGCCGGAGCGAACGTTTATTAGCCGGAGATTCAGAAGAAGGCGACTGCAGCGCCGCCACATTTTCCGTGTTTTTTGCTTCAGCCTCGCCGCTTGCTAAGGCGTCCGCTGGACCCACTCCCCCTTCTAGTACACTCTAGCCATGGAGGAAGGTACCTTCCTCAATGGCTGATGCTTGGTACGCGCGCTGTAACCGTCTAACTAGCAGCCTATGCGAAATCGACTCGAGCATAAACCTTGCAGTACGCTGGTAATACACTGTTTTGTGCGGAGAGCTGTTATATGACGATACCATAACGATGTAATCATTCCACTGATGGTGCTGTCGAAGGAACCGTTGCAAGCTGGTAGTAAAAACGTGCGCAAGTTTTGCTTGCAAGACTTGGAGATTGACTTTAAAAACGTGTACCAGAGCCTGTACGTCTCCACCAGGTCTTAGAGCAGAAGTCTTCAAGACTAGACATATAAGCTATACAGAAGACGTCTAATTTGGAGCTTAACTTAGCACTAGCCGTGTCAAGCCGAGTCAGGAAGGCTTGTAGCCGACTTTTGCTTCCTGGGTAGGTTGTATACCAGTCATTATTTGTTTCGGTAATGAAAATACGTCATGTTATGATACACTGGCTCATCTCGTTCCTGCGACCGCTCTGGCTGCACGACCAGTGCCCGAACTAGTGCGCGTAGCCTTCATTTTTACGTTGCTTTTTTTAACCCTTTGTCAGGCGCGAGAAATCTACTCATAGATCCAGCTACACGTTTTCCCAAATGAACTGTACCACAGAAGAACTGGGAAAAAAAAAATTCTTGCAAAAGAATATTATCTGAAAAATCTGCGGGACAACACCTGTCCCACAGATAACTTGAGGCCATGAGCGAAGGTGGGACACAGGTTGTACCCTCTGCACACCTCGGGCTTAATCCTTTCAGGCCCTGAGGTGATTACAGCTTCTTATAGAAGGGTTCAAAGCGCACAAGGCAAAGAGGCACTTGAGCAGGATTTACACACAAGCTTTGTGTGTGTTTCCTGCGAAGTTGTTGAGCACCATTGGCACCTTTTGCACGTAGTGGTGGTGCACAGGCACTGCCCTTGCCCACTGAACCGAACGTCTTTTGGCACTGCTGTCTAAATTGAGCAGTTCTTGCTTCCCATCTTGTGATAAACAAGACTGTGCAGACCATTGCAAAAACACCCCCCATTGATGAGCTCTCTGCACAGTATTACCCGAAAGAACAGGTATGTCAGGCCATTTCTGTAGTAGTGCTGGATGTCTTCAACCACTACGTTCAGCGTATTTGCAGGCAGCTGAAAACAATGGCTCACTCTCATGTGAAACATCTCTACAGTTGATCTAACTGCATTAGTGGAGTGCAAGTAATTTTTTCACTTACCGGTCAATTTATTCGTGGCACAAGAGCAACGAAATTCATGCGCTTGAAGGGCGACGACAGGCCAAAAAACGTAGGAAAAAGCAAAACAACTCGACTATTAGTGTACATCTCTCAATTCAAAGAAAAACTTAAAATGATAGTTGCTTCACCTTCTAAGAGATGGCGCTACCTGTTTCTGTGGGGCTACGTAGGTCCCTCTGCGCACTTAAGACAGCTTTCGCTTGCACGTGGGACATATATGTCCCAGTGACCAACAAAGGGTTAAGAGCAATGCTATCATGCCTGGCTTTACTGCTACGAGGTGTCAGATAATTTCATTCTGTGCCACAGCATGATAATGCTGATGACTCCATGGCAGCCCTTCGCTACCAACTTTAGTATCAAACTGAAACACCTTGCAAGTGTTTGCCAGCCTTTATAATATGCCTCACCCTTCGACGTACAAGAAGCATATGGTAGATTTTGTACAGTTTCGAAAATATGTTTCAATGCTCCTTTGTCACATGAGCAAAAAAAGAAGAAGGTGTCACAAAAAGATAAACAAGTAAACAGAAAACAAGAATGTAGCACGCAGAAAGAAAATGTTGCTACTGGTATCCGGTGCAAAAACTTCCAGTGTTGTTCATGGCAATACAACAGAGTTGGTGAAAAATGATACAGCACATTAAAAACAAGGCGCTTTTAGAAAATACAGGTGATCCAATAAGTTAACAGCAAATGAAAGCACAAACTCCTTTGGCAATCTTGCCCTTAAATATTACAACAGTGCGCTGCAAAACGCTGCCACCTCTCATTCTGCATCGTAATATTTTCTCGCTAAAGGTGTTAAAGAACCGATAATAAATTAAACAAAGACTCCCGGACCAGAACCAAGACATGGCTTGTTTTCAAAATTTGGAACCTAGCCAAGCATATGCGGTTGGCTTTCAATTGATGGGTTGGAAATTTTTGAGGTTTTATCTTGCTTGATTGTTTTCTCTAGTGTTGAACACTAGCATGCTCAAGATGTGCTCCGAAGGTTCGCTGTCTACAAAAGGTGTTATAAATTTGTATGAAGGCAAGAAATTATGTTTTCCGCAGTTGAATAAATATAATGTTGTTTGTATGAGTGCTCGATGTGCTCTTGATTCAACTACACAGTTTTTGGGTCCCATCAACTTCAATAAATCAAGTTTTATAGCAGAATAAACAAACCATTTCTCATACCAACACTCCTTTAACATCACAATATACAATTTCCATTATCCTACAAAAATAGTACAACAAGCACTGAGTGGTTTCTTTCATCAGTGCCATCTCTGAGAGCTGTGTCAACAGCTGCAAAGTACATTCAAGCATGAACAGCAAATCCAACACAGGCATGCGTTAGCTACATTCATGTATCAAGGATGCGTCGTCTTGAAGCAATGAATTGTGAAACAGTTGGGCCATGCATGTTTTATACAACCAGAGCAGAAAAAAAAATCATCGCTGCTCTCTTTTTCTTCTCATTTTTCTTTCCTTTCAAACAAAGAGTGAGCCTGCTATCACTGGGTGGTAGCGTCACTGGGCTGTTGAGACTGGGCAACAAAGCGCAGACTCATGCTGTTGGCACTCCCAGTCTCAAGGGCAAATCCATTGTTGGCATAGAACTTGACCACGGTGTCCTTGCAGTCGAGAGTGAGCCGGTAACAGCCAAGCCGCTTGCCAAGTCGTACTAGCGTCTGGATCAGGCTGTCAAGGGGAAGAAGACATTTGTTTTTTAAAATATGTCTGGATAAAGGAAATAAAAAATAAAGCAAAATGAAAAAAGCTTAGGCCCAGCGAAGCTTACTGGCTGCTACTGCTAGGTATGAACTTGGTTGCTGCTAGGTCTTAACTTGGTTTAACTTAACTACGCATGTAGGAAGGTATTCTCGAGCGATCATTTTTGGAGGTACCTTGCCTTTCGTGACATTTTGCATGACTAACGCTGGACGCGTGGGCACCTACGAGCGACAGTGCTCTTAGCATGCCACAAACACAGGCAGGCTAACCAAGTTTGGTACAGTGCCAAGAATGCTGTCGCTTGCAAACGCCGAACACGTTGGTGACATTTCGCATGACTATAGCGCTGGACGCGTCGGTGCCTACGAGTGACAGCATTCCTGGCATGCCACAAACGCAGGCAGGCTAACCAAGGTTGGCAGAGTGGCAAGAACGCTGCAGCTTGCCGACACCGAACACATTGGAGGCTAGCTGCTCGATATCAATTGGCCAGCTTCACTGTGTCTTGAGCTTTGCGCGGCCTAGTGCAAGCTTTCGCCTTTTTTTTTCTCCTGGCTCAGCACGCCACGGAGAGAAGAGAGGCAGGGGTCAGGAAGGCAAGAAGCTGGTGAGGAGGAGACGGTCCCCTCCTCCTTTTTCCTTTTCGGGTTGCCATGGCTACCACGGCTACGCACCACAAATTACGGCTGGCTTAAACAGCTTTGCTGTAAAAAAAAAACTTGATCAATTTACTGACTGCAAGACCTTGACTAGTGTAGTGCAACTATATTCCCATTGGCCCGGTTGTATTCATGTAGCCTCCACCCCCCCCCCCCCCCCATCACTAACCAAGTAACCCTAGAAATTATTGCATTCCAGTACTAGTTCAGCAAGCAATAAATAGTCGAAAATTAATTTTGAACACCTAATAATCAGCTTTTCATTTCCTTATTCTGTTATTGTAACATGTTGAGCCACTGAATGCAAAATTTTATTATTGTCCTGTTTTTCTTGTGCCAATATCACCCTGACAGTTTTTTCAGGTGTGACTGCACCACTGATGCTAACTCGTGAGACCTGCTACTAACTTGTTGGCATCACTTTATTACGTCCATCCCCATTTGCACAAGCAGGTGATTATTTATAAACATTTGGCATTTTAGCACTGTGCTCTGAATGTTTTGAATTATTTGTCAGGTCACCTTCGGCTAAGCGCATTCATGATTGCCTCTTGCTTACAGATTATCCAGGCAAAACTCTGAAAGCAGTAGAATTAAATGGACAGTGGTGTTTAGTCTCTCTTACCACAGAATCTGTGTGCACATAATTGTACCTCGATTAGTTACCACAACCTCTCAGTTGAGTTAGTAACATGCACAAGTGTACAGTCAGAGCCCATGTGAAAGAAAACAACTGCTATACAATATATGTATTCATGACTATGCATTTTGCTTGCATTTACACTGACAATATGAAGGCAGAGGGGGGTAAGTTCTTTGAAATGAGAGCTACCTAGACAGTATTTGAGGGTGAAGGTCTGAAGTCAAACTGCTCCAAAATTTGTTGCTCGAGTACAGATGAGATGCTCTCTTTCATATCGGCTCACCATGTACAATTCACAGTTTATTTTTATTATCATTCACTTACTAATCTTGTTTAATCTCATTCATTCCTTAATCAACAACGTGGCCAAACAACAGAAGGGGGTCATGTCAACACAGCAGATGTACTCACAGCTTGCCCAGATTGCGACCACGGTACTCGCTTGAGACAACCACATCTTCTATGTGACCTCTCTGTAACAAGACAAGGAAAACATGGTTTTTATTTGCTTCCTTTAGACAAAAAGAGAAACACTACAGTCAATGTCCAATTTTTCGGACTCCCTAGGGGCCACGAAAATGTCCGTAAAAAAACAAATGCATGTCTTTTACTGCCCCCAAGAGCTCAAATTGCCACAGACACATCTGAAATGGCTCTGAAGGACTGTCAGTAAACTTATTAGGCGCATAGGTGCTCGTACTGTGATAGGAGGTGGCCAGTGCAAGCGTGTGTAATTAATATGTATCGTGTCCCATGACAATTGCCCCTTCCGGCTTTTGGTATATGCTTCACTGCAATACTTCCTGTATGCTGCACTGCGTAACAATGTTGTGCTGAGGCGAAGCTGCCTTTCGGGGATCAGCATGAGGCCACGCGCCGTGCTTTCCAAGCTTCCAAGCCATTGGCGAGGATTGCAAAGACGGAGTCGGCGCTCTAGCTTAAGCGGCAAATTGTTACATTCAAAAATAAGGTACCAAACAGACAGAAGCTTGGTAGCGAACGCCAAAGTAGCTAGGCCTAGCGCTGCCGTGGTGGTGGCTATGGCTGCCAGCGGATCTGTGTTCGAGAGCGCCGGTTCGAGGAGGCGAGACAATCAAAATGGCGGCGGTGGTGGCTACGATTAATGCTGTTTTGGACCTTCGGCCATGGTAAAGAGACCAGAAAATCAGACGGTGAAGGTTTCTTGCATCTGAAATTTCAGACATTCTTACACTTTGACTGCCCCGAAGGCGTCGGACTAATCGGGCATGTCCAAAAAATATAGCGTCCAGGAAAATCGGTCGTTGACTGCATACATAGGTACCACAAAATGAGGTATTTCCGTATAACGTCAGGTTTCATGCACTACACTGATTGTGATAGTTCTTGTATCTGCGTATGTATTTCAGAGGTCACGTCAGGCAATGCTGTAGTAGATAAAGATAGCATGCGCGCAGCAAAGAAGTTGTACTTGAGAAGACAGCGGTGTTTGCCGTGATACCTTGCAGCTTCTATCGCAGTAAATGAACTAAGAGCTCGAGGAATCACCGCAAGCTCTTTTTGTCAAATCACAAATCATTTTTTTACACAGTCTGCATCGCTATTTAAAATGAACTTAAGGAAAAGATGTAAAATAACCAAAGGTGAAACAAAAATAAAATAGTGCTTGAGCACCGCTACTGCTACAATTTCGCGAGCATCTGGCAGGTGTGGTTATGTGCCACTCAAATTGAGTTTGTATACAGCAAACCACCATTAATGTTGTACCAGGGTTCTTAGCTGGGGTTGCTGGTTTAGGTACATTATGGCGAAACAGCGCAGACGACCAGATGTGTGACAAACGGACATACAATCCGCTGACTATCAACTGGTTCCTTATTTTGACTCAATAAGTATGCTAAAGTGGTCGCTTAAAATGTTAATTAGCAAAATTTCATTTTTAGTCACTTCTGCATTTCAAGTTTACGTGTAAAAATGTTTGTCTCTGTGTAATCCAGCACAAGGAATAGAATGTTGCTATCTGTCAAATGCATTTAAATATCGCTTCAAGATTCGGATAAAACATTTGGTATGCTCAAGAAGCCATAAAAAATGTCTACCAGTATAAATATTGGTATGATGACCGCCTGGCTACATTGTTGTAAGGTCACTTCAAAGGCATCAAAGTTTCACAAGCTCTAGCACACTTACATTCATCCGTGAGCTCTAAATACTGGAAGCAAGGTAGCAGGAGGGGGACTTAAACACTTTTTTTGTCAAAAAAATGATAGCATTTGTTTACAACCTGCTACACTTATATAAGCAGCAGCGTTTACAAACCCATAAAGTGAACAGCACAACTCAATACAGCCCTGATGTATATAATTACTCAATCATGCTTCCTACGTAATGCATACATTATGTCACTTTTACATTTAAAGTACATCAGCAATACTTTATGCATACAATAATGAAAGACCCATCTGCCTTTCTTTAATTCTTTACTGTAGCGTGTTCCCAGCAAGTTTAGTTAATTATTCTTAGTTAATCCCTGATTCAGTAGTTTATCTATTTTCAAGTCATTCGCTTATTTGAGCCTATGTGGGATGGTGTAGTGAACAGTTCCAGATAAATTTAGCTGCCTAAAAGTGGTCACTAAAGTGCACTGAAATCTCAGCATGCAGGCATGTTTTACACTGTGCTTCTGCCATTGGAATGTGGTAGCTAAGACTGGATATAAAACCTGCAAATCCATGATCAGCAATGTATGTGTTATGGCTACAGTTGGTACTACACGTGGCTAGAACCATCCAGCTAAAAGACGGGTACAACACTTAACAAGAGACCGAGCCTGCCATTTAGTGTTCTATGTTTTTTCCACGCTAAATGAAGAGCGGGGAAGACAGGAAAATTAGCTAATGCAGAGACCAGATGGCTACCCTGCGCTAGGCTAAAGGGAATTAAAGATTATGGAAGACACATAATCGAGGTAAAACAAAAGAACACGCAGAAAAAAAATGCATTCAAGCACAAAGTAGCCCACAACACTTTTGAAAATCTGTCACTCAGTCCACATGTCCTCAAGAAGTGCAACCATATATTCAACTCCTTCTGTGCTGAAAAATTTCTCGACCAGTATCCAAAGATTCACGGTTGCGACAAAGGACCCAATCTGTCTAATGTGATTCAGAGTTCTTTTCGAGGCGTATTATAGTGAAGGCATTCACAAAGATGTTCAATCTTCTCCCCATCACAGTTGTCACACGTAGGGTTGTCATCCATTTCGATATGAAATGAATAAGCATTTGCGAAAGCCACACCAAGCTGCAGGCAGCACAGAAGTGCTAAATGTAGTACCCAAAGTTCAGCACCAGAACAGTGCAGCTGCTGAACCATAGCGGCGGATCAATTGTAACTCACATTAACCCATTAGCCCCACAAGCCTGAGCAGGGCTCGCCCTACAAACTTGTGCCAATATTGCCTGTGATGAATTCTACGTGTCCACACCGTCGTTTCCTCTGCTTTGGTTGCAGCGAACAAATCACCCAGGTCTGTTCATTCCACTATCTACTGCTGAAATTGGGCACACGTACATATTATTTTGTAGTTTACACTTGTTCTGTCAACATGTGTTGAGTGCATACTATTCAAGGCACGTATTGTGAGAAAAATTGCCTTTGTTGAAACGCGATCTGTTTATCAGTGTCTTCGTAGGGCATAAGAAACCAAGCATATATTTAAATTTCTTTGATAAGCACGCTAATTACAAACTGTCTGGAAGTAAAAGAAAATTTGGGAAATTTGCCGTGTTTAGAAGGAACACTTTTGGAAATTAATAGACAAGAAAAAAAGTAAAAGGCACCGATTGGGTTTTCAAGTGAATTGACCTGAGGACATGCACACACAATATCATGAAACTAGCTGCAATGGTGTCAAATGCTCTGCCCTCACCGTGGCCAGTCCACGGATGAACTTCAGCTCCGCAAAGAGCGTCGCAGAGGCAATCACCACTCCCCGGTCAGTGTCCTCAATGACTGTGACGTAGTAGGTGTCCGGCGCTGCCTTCATTGCCCGAAACCTATCTGGGGAATGAGAAGGACCGCCGAGGTAGACTTTAGAGCAGTTTTGTGAAGCTTTAGTATATGCCATCGTGAAACTGCAACTTGTGAATGAGACAGCTTCACGTGTAAAAATGCGTGCAGTTTATTTCAGTACGAATGGGCATACCAACAACCTGCAGTTTTAAGCTAATAAAGAGCCACGTTTATTTATAGGTTCAGTTTTCAATGTGGTATGAAAGCTTCTAATGATCAATCACTTTCGTTTTTTCTGGGTCTTTTGCTGTTCTAATGCACCAGCATTGCATGCACAAGATGTAATACATGACTATTTTTAACATTCATAAAAACAGATCAGAGACCAGCTCACAAAATAAAATGTTAATGTACCATCATCAGATCTAACTACATTCAAACATTTTTTAAAGAAGTTGTTGAGCACAGCACAAAAAGGGTATAGATATGGGGTTGTAAACAGAGGACAAATTGGGGATTCAGCAGGTTTAGAAATTTCTTATGCTATTATTCTAAAAAGTATGCAATAACTTCACTGGGGTTGTTTAAGTACGACACCCAAAGTTCAGTCGGCCCACCCCCAAATTTCATTTGGCCCAACCCACCAATTTCAAGTTGGCCCACCCCCATACTTGAAGTTGGCCACGCCCATACTTGAAGTTCGCCCACCCCCAAGCTATTTGAAGTTGGCCCACCCGTAAACTTGAAGTTGGTCAACTTGAAAACTAAAAGTTGGCTCACCCCAAAATACGAAGTTGGGCCACTCCAAACTGAAGTTGGGCCACACCTAAATTTCAAGTTGGCCCACCCCCAAATGTCAGGTTGGCCCATTACCAAATTTCCGTTGACCTACCCCCCAATTTCTAGTTGGCCCACCCTCAATTTCTTTTTTATCCCCAATGTCAGTTGACTTACCCCCGAATTTCAGTTGGCTCCCACCCAAATGTCACGTTGGCCCACCCCGAAATTTCGGTTGCCCCACCCCTACTATAGGCTTCCCCAAGCATTTTCTAGGAGAGGGCCTATGTATCCCTATAGGTATGCATAAATCTTACATGGCTATTCTCTCCGATCAATTTTTTGTTTTCAATTGTTCCTTACCACTTATAAAGCTGCTAATCATCTACATTTACACTATTATAACGATTGTCTTTGCAAATTATGCATTTTTGTGGAGATACAAGGCATTACACATTTCGCATGAAAAACATATTTTGCTGGGGTACTCGCCAAAGAATGCGTACGCTATAAAAAGGCAGGATTACAATAAAATTATTTGTGATATGGGCACGTCCAATATGGTTCTTTTGTTGTAGTATTCAGTATCTGGCTTCACACACAGTAGCTGTATCTTCTAATTTCATTGGCTTTAAAGGGGCACTGAACCTCTTTTTATCGAAGTCGAGAAATGCATTTGAAATTCAAATAGACTATTTCAGAAATGCTTTGCCGCCAAAAGTTCTTCAGTGCATTCAGCAGAAGCGGAGTTATTGGCAATCCAACATGCTCAAAGCGGTGCTTCCACTCCTTCAATGATGCGCTGCGAAGGCTACGGTGGAGTGGGGCATGCCCAAAACGCTCTGCCTACTGAACGTCACTGTGGTACGCAGTTGAAGTTTGATTTTGGATGTTCACGTAGACACTACTATTCCCGATTTCAGCTCTTACGACGCACCAAACGCGGTTGTCCTTAGAAAGCGGCAGTGGGCTCGGCCAGCGGTCTTGTCGCGGCACCCCGCGGCGGTACGGCGTTTTGTCGTACCTTTTACAAATGACACACCAACCGGAAGAAATAACATAACTTGTTGCTGGGCTAGTTAATTCATAATTTATTGTGGTGTAAAGAGGAGCGAAACTATACGAACAAAAAGAAATTGTGCAGAAGCCACCGGCAATGACTGTCAGTGTAGTGCCAATAGAGAAACGCTTCTGGAACAGTATTTGCTTTATTAAAAAAATGATGCCCTTGACGGCACATATTTGTTCTAGTGAGGATATTTAGGTATCAAGAAAAAAAAGACAGTGGTAAACACGACAAACAAGAAGAAGATGACGGGGACAGGCTGGAATAGACAACTAAAACTTATGACAGTATAGAGACACATTACAGACACCCTCTGGAAAGCCTTTCTGGCACTTGCGCAAAACAACCATTGGATTTCCAGAGGATATCTTTGTCTTTTTACAGTCATAAGCTTTGATTGTAAATTCCAGCCTATACCATTGTCTTCTTTGTCTTGTTTGTCGTGTTTACTGCGAGTTGCTTCTCTTTTTGCTACCATGTGCCCACTGGCCGATCTCACAACTTTGTTATTTAGACAGTGCTTGTTGCATCATTGTGTAATTCTATAGAGAACAGTCATTAACCAGAACATCTGTACCACTAGTATAGGTGGACTGCACTTATTGCACCTCCAAGATCTGTAGTACTTGGTATCTGTAGTACTGTAGTACAGTGACAAACGTGCTCAGCAACTCGTGTTGCACGAAAGATGCATTCTTTGCATCAGCACCCTTTATCTGCAGTGAAAGTCCAACCCGCAAACACTGACCACGAAAACAGGCGAAAGAGTCAAAGAAAGCTATTAGCTTTAAAACTACGACAGAAAAGAGCTGTTGTTTCTTCTTCATATGCTGTATTTATTTGATTCTAAAGTGCGCTTCTTTTCGGGAAAAGGTACTAAAAATTACATGCAGGTTATATTTAAGTACTAAACTGATTTAAGTCTGATGTGTGAAAATAAGATGTGCATTCAAAGCATAAGTTTATTATAATTGAGCAAATACGGTAATTTCACTGCTTTTTACAGTACCAAAAAGGGAAGCAATGCATGAAATTCTCTGTGCAGTCACTGAACAAATGGCAGGCGGCAACAGGCTGTGGTAGAGCTATATTTTCAAACTATGAATTGTATATGAAACGATGTTTGAGCGGGCACATGATTGGCACTTACCAAGGAACTGTTGTCGTGACACGTCGCCACCCACGGTCAGCTGGGTGAGGAGGTCCAGGAAGCCTGCACACAATTTATGCTTGGCATTAATAATTCGCACAACAAATATGACACTTCACATTCCTTGATATGTGCATGTTGACAATAATGTATCTAGATGAGCCTCAAATGGTTTGTTGAAATATTTTAACCTGGGAAAGATGACACTGTAAGAAAGGTTCGCTTTGGATGAGCTCGACTAACTAAATGTCCAATCGAGAAATGCCAGAGTCACTTGATGCGCAGTTAATGGAAACATGTGACACATTCTTTAAATTTTTATGCAGGGAGTGTCACTGTGGCATCAGAGGCATCCTTCCATACTTTAAGTTTTAAGCCCCAAGTATATAGTAAAGGGTTATGTGCACAATTTTCGCGCACCAAATTTGCTGAAAGTGCAGAGGTCACTTTGTGAATGACTGATGCTCTATCAGCATTGCCTTGCTGGTATAGGCTAGGGTATATGAGACTTTGCTAGAGCTGAAGAAGGGGATTGACGTTGTATCCAGCAAATGTGCTTCCACCCCATCTCTAAAAGTGTGGGTACACATGGCTGCATAAATGCACCACAATAGGCACCACCAATAAGCAGACGCTTAGCCAGGCACAATGGATGCAAAAACGACTAACAGATGCCGACAAGAGCTTGAGATTCCACTGTGAAAGTCATAGATTTTGACAGCAACAACTCGTGCTGCTGAATACAAAGGAAAGCAGTGACCCAATGTTGCAGCAGCATTTGCAGTCCGATTCTGCATATAATCATCATCAGTCTATATTTATGTCCACTGCAGGACTAAGGCCTCTCCCTGCGATCTCCAGTTACCCCTGTCTAGCGCTAGCGGATTCCAACTTGCGCCTGCAAATTTCCTAACTTCATCATCCCGCCTAGTTCTCTGCCGTCCTCGACTGTGCTTCCCTTCACTTGGTATCCATTCTGCATATAGACGACCCAAATGCATGACAGTATTGCAAAGTATGCCACGTCAAACTGGCGTTATCAGCGATTGACACCATCAGCACTACGGTTTGGCCACAAAAGTTTAAAAAAAATAAAGTCTGGCTTTATTTTTGCAGCTAATAAACAGCCTTTCTCCTCAAAGAAATTCAAAAGGAAATTTAAAATATTATATGCGGTATTAGATGAGCTAAAGGTCAACTGGGAGGACATTTCAGACAGCATAAAAAGTCTGGTGTGAGATAGTGTGCATGAGAGGAGCCTTCGTGAAAAAAATTTACATTTGAAAAATGAGTGGATACATCACGAAAAACCAGCAAAAGAAGTTTTTGAGACTGAAACAGGAAAAAAGAATATGCACGATTTCCGCTTGCCGGAAATGATGCAGGATCCGGAGCATTAAAGAATCAGGGCAGCTCCTTAGCATGACCACTGAGATTAGGCAGCGCCTACGATGTACTGAAAGCCTTAAGAGGCCATGGTCTGGGATTTACATCATATGCGCTAACACCAAGTACAAATGTCATCTGCTTAGGTGCTAGTAAAAGACTGCTATAAAGAATACTATACAATTAACAACCCTGCAGCTTTGACAAGATTGCATCAATAGTGTACGCACAGCCAAACCTCGATCGATATAACGAAAACACATGTAACGAATTAGTGGATGTAAAGAAGTAAATATCAAATTTGGTTGGATATGCTTTAATTTAATAGGGTACTCTCCTGCTATACCGAAATTGAAAATGGGGCATCCGATATGGTATCGGTTACAGCGAAGCAATGGTTGCAACACGCGCCTAAAAATGTGTATGTTGGTAGCAAAAATGTCCAATACAGTCACTGACCGACTTTCTAGACGCCTGATTTTTCGGACCTGCGCATTTTTTCGGACTTGCCTGTGGCACTGCCACCTACCACTAGCACCAATGTGTAACCGAAATGACTACCATTTCTTCAAATGCCGCGCGATGTTTTGGGCATGAAGCGAGCGTGCAATGTGATGCTGTAGCCATGGCCGCCACGAAGAAAGTTGCCGCCATGTCGACTGGGCACAAAACCGCAACTTTGGTTGCCGCCTCCCAACGAAATGGTGTTGGTGTAGGCCTAGCGGCCTAACGAGTGTGGTGGTGAAGCAGGAGTGGCTGGTGACAAGCCATCGCGGGAAGCTCTCCGTCAATACGTCAACGTGAGATCAGAAGCACGGGCTGGACTACCCGCCGTAGTAACTGAGTCCTCCGTGGGGGAAGTCAGCTGACGGCGGCAACTTGGCTCAGTCGAACCGCAGTCGGCAAAGCAACGTTCCGGTTACACCGCAACCGCACAAAAACATCGATCACACAGTTACGTCCTCGCGGCAGTTTAGAACGCGCGTATGTATTTTATCCTTGTTCCAGTGTCTCGTATCGGCCCGGAAAGATGCTGATGGGCCATCACTGCTGCAAAATACCTTTTTGCTGGTCCGTCAGAGAGATCCCGCTTGCGTTTGTTTCGCATAGACCTGAGCGTGATTTTTTTGCCCCATATCTGCATGTATGCGTACAACAAATATCGGATGTAACCCATGTATTTTTGAGGCCGATGCAACTTCGTAAATGAAATTCGACTGTGCCGCCCATTTATAACTAATTAAGCAAAATTTTGTTGCAGTTGGCTTTTAATGTTTCTCCTTGGTGTCCCCCTTCAATCTCCAAAGAAACAGTGTGGACAATTTGCGTAGCTCAAGAAATTGATCGTCCTCCAGGCTACTTAAAGGGGTCCCTCTCCAGGCCACATCAGAAACATTCCTTATACTCCATGGAGCTTGTAAAATGACCTTTAGAAAGCGTTATACTGCAAGAACTTTTGAAAAGGCTTTACTAATAGCGAAGACAGAAGGTAATTAATTATTCGGAGGTGATGATACGAGAAGGTGAAGGTTTCATTCGATTAAAATAAATTCTGGGGCTTGAAGTATCAAAACAACGATCTGATCATGAGGCATGCCGTAGTGGAGGACTCCGCCGGATCGATTTCGGCCACCTGAGATTCTTTATTGTGCACCTAAATGTAAGTACACGAGCTCTTTTGCACTGCGGCACTTTCGGAATGCGACCGCCGCGGCCGGAATTAAAGCCCGCGGCCTCGAGCTCAGCAGCGCAATGCCTTAGCCACCGAGCAACCGCGGCGGATTCGGAGTTAATGCTGAACGAAATTGACGAAACTGTACAAGTGGCCGCACGAGGATATGTATACTGACCACGGTCGTAATCTCCAGAGCTCAGGGGCCGGACTTTGAGTGGAGGTTCGGTTGGGGGCAGCTCCACGCTGATGCCTTCGACCGCGTCCAGGCTTTCCAGAAGCTTGGGGTCGAACAGCAGTGTGTCCTCGGGCTCCCCTCCATTCTGCAGGCAATCACCAAACAGAGCCGTGTGCATCTATTAGTAACGCACAATGCTGGAGGCACTGTGCGAGGCGACGAAAAACTACAGAATTCCACGTTCTCGTCTGCAAATTGGCGTAAGACACCACGTATTAGAAAGAACAATAAAGGTGGGAACAAGCAATCTTACACAGCTAGCACTATCGCTTTACGCTTTCAATGACCAACCGAGCAACATTCATTGAAAGACGCACTGCCATGTAGTTTCAGTTTGGCTAAATTGTTTTAACGCCAACTGAAGAGACCTTAAAAGGTTTTGTGAACCACGTGAAAAGCCTATAGTTAAGATAGCGTAGATGTAGAGAAGCTTCCATGCAAATTTCGAGGTTTGAAATGCGAGCTGAACCACCACGCATAGGTGTATTTACCGGGGAGGCAAGGGGGGCACTTGCCCCCCCACTGTCAAAAGTGGGGGGGGGGGCAAAGTATTTCATTTGCTCCCCTCCCCACCCCTCTTTTGAAAGCGGGCACTTTCAGCTGCATGCTGAAACGTTCAACAAAACTACAGCTCAAGCTAAATTTTCTTTCTTAATAGAGTGGACACGTAAGGAATGTTTTTATTTACGATGTATCCCCTCCTTGGACAGCACGGATTGTCTTTTGTGCCTCCTCAGGACGCACTGAAGCGGACGATGCGTGGGGCGATTCGCCAAACACGCTCCCATTGTGGAGAAGGCGTGGTGCTGGGCGGTAACAAATGTCAGCTTGTGGTACTTGCATCATGTCCACTTTTTTTGGGACCACTATATCCGTATTTGAAACCACAATCAACTTCCTATATTTAACCTGCGGGCGAGGGGGAGGTCCGGATAAAATATAACCAGCCGCGCCCAACGACTCGTGTGCCTTATCGTTGGATTATCATTGGATTATCATTGGAGATGAAATCTTTGGATTATCAAATGCTGGAACTATTTAACATCTGTCCAGACATAGCCTGCATAGCATTGCCGTCTCAGTTTCTTATTACCATCAAAAATCTAATCAAACCTCTTACAGTTATAACTGTCTAATTTTATTGTGTAATCACAACATTAGAAGATATGGTCGTGAAAATGATCTTAGTCGATCGTGCAGAGCCATTTCAATACAAATGGAACACTGACGAACTTTTTCCTAGAGGCATTTGTCACTTCTGACTTTGTCGATTTCATGTTCAGGCTGTTTCTAAATAAGAGCTACACTATTACTTGTTTCCCGGTAGGGGCAAAAACAGTCGATATTTCATATTTTGAAAAAAAAAAATAGAATGAGGGCCACTTGCTGCACTGCGTAGGTTGCTTATGGGCAACCAATATACGGGCCACTTTTTAATGTATGCTATATGATTAAAAGAAGCTGAAAATTTTATTGTAACTGTTCGAAAGAAACAGCTTTGCTGACATCGGGTTGTAATTCTCCAAGTAGGCACACATCTGTTGTCTTCTTCTTTTTGTGAATTTTGCAGGTAACTTATGTTGATTGTACTTCCTTGCGTATAACCTCGACAATAATAGTACCTAATCTAGTGACAATCTATGTTGTCGACTTAAACACCAAGTAGAATTATTTGTTTAGTTGTTAGAATGCTTTGTCGCAAATGGGCATTTTTTATGTGCGCGGTACTGCTGCTGCTAGGCGGTATCTGGGATCTCTGTAAGGCGCTCATTGCCTTTTGTCCCTGCATCAACTTTCGATTTTATATAGCTGCAAAAATAAATGCAAATCCGAGTAATTTTTCGCTATATATATATATATATAGAGAGAGAGAGAGAGAGAGAGAGGGGAAAGGTCAGATCATTTGCGGTTTGCCCCCCACTCGAGAAATACTTGGTACGCCACTGCCCCAACGACGTGAAGTTAGGCGTAGTTAGCGGACCGAATAGCTCTTTTGAATGAGGAAAAAAAAACTAAATGTCGCAGTGTCACCCGAAAGGAGAAGCATCAATTGCGATGACAAATTAGTAGAGAGCTATACGGAGTAAGGATATTAGTTTTATCAGCTGTATAAACATGGACACATTCGCTTACTAATTGAATTAACAAGCATGATGTCAGCGTGCACAAGCAAACATGAATAGATCACACTCAATGACCGCACACAACCGCTGTGAAAAAGCTGGCGTGAGCGAGCACGCCAGCAGCAGTGAGCGAAGGGTTCGTGTGGTCTATCGCTTCACCAGAAACTGAGCGTCGAAAGCACAGCACACGCAAAGGTAGGAGCAGTGTTGCAGATCGCTTTGAAGATACGATGCACGCGACCACCCACCGCCGCGCAAAGTACAAGTTGCTCGCAGAGCAGAAGCTGAACGCCCTCCCTCCCGCGCTGCCTTCCCGCTTTCCTCCTTTCGCCTGCGAGATTCCAGTTCCCCTTGCGCCCAGTCGCAAGATAGGCATTTTGTGCCGCAGCTAAACGTCGCCTCCCCTCCCTCCCATCCCCCCACGGCCTTTCGCGCCACGGAAGACGTCGCGTTTGCTCTCCGCCGTGCGTTCGCTCCCCGTGAAAGCACGCGTCCCTCGCGTGCTTTCACGAGCACATACAGCAGACAGAACGCGGCGACGATTTTATCGCCCTTGGATTTTATAGGGAACCTCACGGCGACGCCGACGCCGACGGCAGAACTCCGCTTGGAATGTCCATATAATTGCTATCGCAATAAAAAACTAACGCCACGGTTGCCGCTCGCAAGGGGTGACGCATGACCTAGAACTCGCGTCTACTCAGCATGGACTCCGAGATAAAGCAGCACCCGCGGTCCCCTGAAAAATCCCGGATGCGCCGTGCTGGCGCTTACGACGTAAAATCGACATCCACCGCGTAGATATAACGCAGGTGCACGCTTCCCCTACTTACTGGTGTTTGAATGCTGCAAACAAAAAAAAACTATACAATTACCAACCCTGTGGCTTTGCCAAGGTTGCTTCAGTGGTATATAGTACTGCTCATTTTGGCCAAAGTGAAATGTTGTCGCAGTTGGCCTTTGAGGGGAGGGACCTTGAAACACTTTTTGACGTAATCATAGTATGATGTCACTATAAAATATTGTCGCCTGACCAATCTCCAGCCGCAAACATTTTTTTTTTCGAATGCTTCAAGTCCAAGCGAAGTTAGACGTAGTTACTGGACAGAGAAGTGGTCTGTTTTTCCTTCTTCTTGTTTCATTTCCATTAGTGCGCTGCAAGCTGCGCAAAGAAGCAATGCCCCGCTGGCCCCGCCCAAAGGTTTAACACCTCGGCAGTGAGACGGCTCGTGACGGCACCCCGTGGCGGCCACCAATGTGTCTACGCTACGCTTTTAATCTCAGGGGGCCACGGGCAGCAGACGGAGCAACGCGCAACTATAGCGTTTAGACCGGCAGTGCAAAGATGAAATGGTTGTTCCGTCGTTTTCAGATCGCAAACATACATATTTTTTTTCATTTATTTCATTTAACTCATGTGAACAGTAATTTATTTCATTTAACTCATGTGAACGATGACTGAATTACTGAGAATGTTCTCGGAATCACGAAATCAGCGAATAGCTCTGGGTGCAGCTGCTTGCGATGACACTGCATGACGACATATTGCGAAGGAGAGAGCAAGGATTTTTCACTGCTTTGACACGAGATTGTTAATTCCGTGCTGTATGCAGTGCAATATTTGGCTCACGTGTTCACGGGAGCCTCGTTAACAGATGATATCAGCAACGTTTTCTTGCTATCTTCAAACCGTATTTCAGGGCCCCTTTAATTAAGTGAGCAGTCTATACTATTGAAGCAATATTAGGGATGCTGCAGAGCTGATAATTGTATTATTTTCTTATTACCAGCCCTTAAATGGCGCCTAACCAGACGACACGTCTTATGGACAGGACGTTGATTCCCGCACGTCGCCTCCGAGGCTTTTCAGCGCGCCGTGGGCGCTGCATAATTTCGGAGGTCGTAGTCGCGACGGTTCTCAGCGCTCCGGGTCATGCGTCACTTCAGGCGAGCAGTAAGGGCGGCGTTATTTTTCAGCTTGTGTACCAAAAACGCCTATTTTTGTGAGCATTTCATGAAACGCACTTTAAACGTAAAATTTTGAAGGGAGACATACCCTATCTAAAAACAGGCTTTCTACACGTTCCAAAATTTTCTTGGAGTTGGCCATTAACCAGAAGTTGCCACAAGTTGTAGTTTCACACTAGCGCTGCCGAAACCTGCCTTAATAACCGAGGCGCCGGTGCGTCAGCATGACTTCACGAATTTCAATGCGTTTTAGAGCGCAGCTATTAAGCGACCGTTGCTGCGGCGAGCGTCGGCGTCCCTCGTAACCGAGCGAACGAGCACAGCGAAGGACGAAAAAGCGAACGCGGAGCACAACTGGAGAAGGCAACAATAGCGAAGAGAGCGCGAGGAGGAAAGCGGAGGAGGAGGGTGGAACCATGAGGCGAAAAGCGGAGCAGGAGGGTATGGCGACAGCGTGAGAAGAAAAGCGAAGTGCCGCGCATGACGGGCTCTGCGGCGACGATGGATACGAGATGGCGCCAGAGTAGCACGCGTCGTCTGTTCACCAAAGCACTCCATGAGTGGAGGTCTGTCTGCGGCGGCGGCGGCTGTGAATCGCGCCCACGCGTCACCCACGCGCGCCTCTACCGATTAGCGAGGCAGTCGCGCCACACGTACTTCGCTCCGTTTGCAACGTGTCGCACGAGACAGATTATCCGCGTCAGCCAATATATCGTGAAATGAAAACACGCATAGAGCTGCGCTAAAATTTTGCATTAGGTAGTATCGTGATCGTCGGTGAATTTTTCTTTCGTGTTGAAGCCGTTGTGGCGCTGTAAAAGTTCCCGAAACTTGTCAAGCGAATGCAACTGTAATATTATATGATAGTCTCCATCTTTACCGACAAAATACGACCTAGGACTGAGCAGACACCGTCAAAATCTATAACCTCACGGCGACCTTGCGAGGAAACTTCAGGCGGCGTCGGCACCCGCCTTTCGCTTCTTTACCGGATCAGGCACTGAGCCATGCTCTCTAACGGGCTGCTGAAAATAGCACCTCTCCGCAATCTGTCTCTCTCTCTCTCTTCCGGCTTACGAAACCTCCTTCGCAGTAAGAGTGGATTTGTGCGTGCGTGTTGTAGACAGATGAGTTACTATTGTGTACCGCTTAGCTCATATTATTGTCCTTCAAGTAAATCACCGCCCTGCTCAGATGGTTAACCAGCGAAGCTGAAACGTGCGGCCCCGGTTTTTATCACTGGGTTAATCCCGACGGTTCATTAAAGTCTTTCTCAATTATTGGTTACGTCTTTGTGTTCCTTAATGAGGTTACGCACACGTACGGCTGCGATGGAGAGAACGACGTCACTGAGGGTATATGCCCGCAGTCCACCGTTGTCGCATTGCCGCTTGCCGATTTTTCAAAATTATATTGCTTCAAAATTAAATGTCTATTACGTAAGACAATGAATGGCTCATACCCACTTAATCAATGGCTCATACCTCCGTAAACGCGGCCTCCCCCTTACGACGACAGAAGCAACGGAGCGAGCTGCGGAAGACGACGACGACGACGAACGCGGGCAATGGCACGAGCGCGTTTGCGCGGCTACGCCGAGGGGCGCCAACGAGCCAGCTGTGGAAGACAACGACGCTCGAGCCCTTGCTGATGATGATAGTTTTCGGCGTACAGGCGACAGACGGACGAATCGGCTAGCCACATACAGCTTCGCTGTAAGACAAGGGCCTATATATGCTAGCCTATATATGCCCGCCATAAAGTACGATCTACACCACTATAGCTATATACCTCCTGAGTGACTCACCGCCCGACCGAGCGTACGTGATCTTCCGGGAACTTTTCCACGCCTGCCGCGCACGTCCGTGCAAGCCGTAACGAAAGACAACCGTGCACGAGGAAGCGACGACTCGTGTCACGAACGGCCGTCTCGGCAACAGCTCTCGGCGCGCAACCGCATAAGACCGCACGTGTCGTTACCCCGCCACGTTCTCGGCCGTCCACACTGTCTTGCGTGTTTACAGCCCGCCTATATACGTATCTGGATATATGCCAGAGAGCGAGCGGCATATCAAAGGCGGTAAACAGGTGAATAGATACATGCGTACATAACACCCGCGGTGGCTTAAAGCGCGAGGTCCGGGGTTTCGTTCAATGCTGCATCCCGATGGAGGAGGAATACAAAGACGCTGGCGTGGGATCACGTCAAAGAGCCTCAGGTCGTGAAAAAAAAAATTATTCCGGAGCCCTTCTTTAAAACACTTGTGTCGCTTTGAGACGTTAACATCTGTCGAAATGTTTCGGCAACGGTGGCTGAGCAAGTGGCCATCGCTATAGCAATGAAGGACCCATCGCGTCCGAATATATTCACAGACTCGCGGTCCGCAGCTAGGGCTTTCGCCTCGGGCTCGATCTCGTGGGAGCAGCAGCCATCCTCGGCAGCGAGGGGGCAGCCGGGTTTCACACCATGGTTCCCGGCCCACATGGGGGCCAATGTACATCCCAATGTTCCCAACGCCAATGAATTTGCCCATGACCGTGCGCGAGGTTTCGCTCACCGCGGCGGTCCCGGTGGATTCGAAGTCGGGGACGCTGGGAGGTACAGGGACTCGCTCCTAACTTTCCACGAGATATTGACGCATTATAATCTTTCTCGGAGGGCTTTTCCACTTCCTCACCCTAGACTCACTCGACCGCAATCGCCGGCCTTGAGGATGCTCCAAACGGGGTCTTTCCCTTCGAGGGGCAGGTTTAGTCACTTCGCGCCCAACATCGAACCGCAATGTCCGGACTGCGGAGAGGCATATTGCACATTAGCCCATATGCTCTGGCAATGTCCTGCGTTACGCGACACAGAGTTCATCAACGAAGAGGACTGGGAGGAAGCCCTTAAAAGCGGCAACCTCTCGGTCCAACTTCGGGCTGTTCAGAGGGCCTGCGAGAGGGCGGAGGGCCACGGTTTTCCGGTCCCTGCGTTGGAGCGGCCCGCGACGGCTACCGACTTCCCCTGAAAGGGGGCGTCCTAACGCAGTTCCTCAGGACCTGAATAAAAGTTCTTTGTCTGTCTGTCGATGATCCAAACACGCAATAAACTTTCGATCTGAAGAAGCACTGACAACCTGAACATACAGCTCGAGATCTTCATCACGGCGTTCAGCAATAGCCCGCTGTGCAGACCTCGCGATTTTTTTAAAGTGATTTTTCTTTGTTCTTTCTACGTTTCTTTCCATCTACTTCATCTTTCTCTTCAAACTTGCTCACCCCTTCCCATCGCCATACCGCTTTTCTGGTGTCAGACTCAAGGTGCTAAAACGCTATATGTACTATAGTTACGGCTCGGCCAACAGGATTTGCACTTTGTTTTTTATATCCTCTTACTCGCATGCTCTGATAGTTGATCCCTCTAATGCTGTGGACCAGACACCTGTAATTAAGTAGCTGGTGTGGCGCGGCGGCGGAGCGCAACTTTGGTCTACCGGCAAGAGGGCGTACGAGAACAGACCCTGAAAACGCTGTTTGTATACGCTTTCACGACGACGCTGCAATAAAACATGACTGCGTGTGCAGGCATTATCTGATAGCCTCCTGCGTGGCGGGTCACCTCATCACCTCCCTGCGTGGCTCAGGCCGCTATCTGCTCCGGCGCACTTCACCGACTAATATGTGTACTCCGGGCTGAAACCACGCCGGTGGAAACGAAAGAACAGGCGCAACGTAGAGCTCAGTATACGCATGCGCCAAAGGAAATAAGTATACGCATGAAACGCGTGTATCCAAATGCACTGATTTATGGGTCGAGACAATATTTCAGATTCTCGGAAGATAAGGTTGACTCAGCGCAGTAGAGATTAGTCGCAGGATTATCTGAATTATAGGCTATACTGATACCAAAGTTCAAGCTTATATTCGAAGGCTATATGCATTCGTGCTCTTAGTTAAAGGAGCAGCACTACGAAAATATTTTTCCTGTTCGCCTTACAAAGCCTTCTCGTGTACTGTAAACGCCAAATATGCCGATCGTTTCACGTGAGCCTATATACCATTCTTTGTAAAGTTATCATACAGATTTTGAAACAATCATTTATGATAGCGCTGCTAAATCTTTTCAGGCAGGTTTCTGGAAGGAATGGAAATTGACTGCCAGATTGCCTGCAATACCCACGTAGCTAATTAAAAATATCCGATTACCAGTTAGGTTTCAATGATTTACTTCAGTGGAATTAAGACGATCTCAATGACGATAGCACGATTTCGATAGAATTACGAACAAGAAATGATGTCGATGGATCGACGCAAGTGGTATATGACGATGACGACAATGGGATCACAATACTGAAGAGATGACGGCGATGAAACGACAGCGTGACGACGTTGGCATGACGACGACGGTATAACGAGAGTCGGATACAGTGATGATGACGGGACGACGGTGACGAGATCCTAACGACGGTACGACAACGAATACATGTCAACGACTGTACGACGCCGATGCAGTAACGTCGATGACATGAAAACGGCACGAGGACAAAGGGATGACGCCGAGCGTATAATGACAATGGCGTGGCGATGTCTGTATCACGAAACCTGTACGACGACTATGGCGTGACGACGACGTCGGCATGATGAGAGTCTGATGACGAAGCTGGAACGACGGCAATACAGCGACCATGACGCCATTACGACCTTGCGGAATAAGCTATTAGACAACTTGAGTCGCTGGGTCGGGGTAGAAGGCGTGACGACTACGGCACGAAGAGAGTAAAGTATCACGAAGCTGCAAAGACAACAATCGAACGACCCCGACGGCTTCACGACCAGGAGGACATACCTTGTGGCTCGAACAGGTAGGCAACTGGTTCGACTGGTTTGGTGTAAGAGGCAAGATAGATAGATAGATAGATAGATAGATAGATAGATAGATAGATAGATCTCAAAACGACTGAAGTAGGCAAATAATGCTCTTCGCATTAAAAAAATTGCGCAGAACCCATCTCACGATCACTGGCGACGGTATAGCGTTAGCATTGAATCGATATGGCGACGCATCGTATTGCGACCGTCAAAACGAGTTATGTATGAGGCGTGTACTGCGGCGGGGCTCTTCTTCCGCGCTTTCCCAAGAGCAGTCGGCGCCATCTAGCGCCACCACCACGAAGCGTGCGTGTGGCCTCCGAAATGCATGGCGCGCTGGTGCGTGTGAACGCTGAGAAACGCATCACGCAGGCAACCAGGATCCTCTCTCGCCCCTTTTTTCCGGTCGCGCTGAGCCACCCAGTGGCGCCGCCGAGAAGTCCACGCGCGGCGTCCGAGACGAAGAGCGTGGCGCGCCCGTGCGCGCTAACGCTGAGCATTGTTCCCCTCGCTTGCCGCATCCTCAGTGGCCCAAGTTGGCGAGAGCTTCAATGAAGATCGGCACATACCCAGTGCATTCGTTGCGCAGCTCGCTAACGTGTTGGCACGAAGAGCGTTCTTTGAAAAACGGCACCTACCCCGTGCATTTATTTGTGGCGGAGCCTGCGAATGCGTCGGGTTGCTGCCCTTGAGCAACCTTTCTGACGTGGGTTCGATTCCGCTCGTCATCGGAGAAATTGAAGGGATCTTTCTCGTCATTGTATCGCGGAACATTCCCAGTGGCACATACCTTTTTACCCAAGTTGGCGTCAAAGACGTTCATTGAAGCGCGGTACACACCTACTGGTACTTTTCATACACAAGTTGGCATCAAATAGGTTCACGGAAGACAAGCACAGACCAGTGGCACATTCCGAGTTGGCGTCAAAAGAGTTTTATTGAACCGCGGTACCTACCGAGTCCCGCGTCTATATACAAGGAACCATGTCGGCGTGAAAAAGGTTCGTTGAAGAGCGGCACATATGTACACACTGACACATATTCATTGACCCAAGCTAGTGCGATTGTTGGTTTCTAGCCTTGTTCACTCAGCACAGAAACCCGATGCGTTACCCTTTCTACCGTGTGCTACCCAGTGACCCACGTAAACATGAAAATGGATAGAGACGAAGATACATAGATAGTCCCCAGAAAGGTGGGTGAAATACTATAGGGATAATAACGCATTAAAAGTAACTTGGAGCAGAGAACCAGGCGGAGGGTGCTATAGAACGAGAACTCGCATTAATAACTAGAGCCTGTAGGGTACATGTAACGTTTGCAGAGCTGAAGCCGCCAAGAGCCTTTTGCGGCAGGTGTAATAGCATGACGGCAATGTTGAAGAAGCAGTTTCGTAATTACCGAGCGCTATCGTCAAAAGCGTAGCGTTCGTATCGAGAGTTAGCTCAGTACCATAGCCTCGCGGCCCTTCCACGTCCCGTCGCAATAAAAGAAATAAACTAATAAAACAGCCCGATTCAGCCAATGGCAACGCGCGGAGCCCTCAACGGGTTGAGACCCTCACCTGTTATGACACGGAAAGGCAGTGGGCAGCATTGATTCCCTTTTAATCCTTCGCGTTATGATCAGGTCATTCAGTGATTTACAAATTTATATTGATTCAGGAACATATATGACAGGCTCGCTTCGCAAAGCTGACAGAGCTTCGACTTTTTGACAGAAAGTCGAAACCTCATTAGTTGCAGTGGAACACATTGAAACTATAATAATTCGCTAAGGTATTCAACATGAAGGACATTCATAGCAGTCTTGTGGCGTGTTCTTAATGCGGCAGTGCTTCCTGTACTGACGAAGCGAATAATCATGGTTGTACTTGAATCAAGATGGTTCGCAACATCGCGCTGCACAAGCTAATATTTAATGCTAAATTTAGTTTTCTTCCCTATAGGGCAGCGGAAGCTCAGGTTTACGGCCTACGTTATAACCTGGGCACTCCCACTGGTACTATAAAGGATTACTTCGTTGTTTCAATTGTAAGTTGTAATGAACGGATAGGCTTCGCGAGCAACTGATACCTCGCCATAATGAAGGCCGGTTGATGCCGTTGGAAGGGGTGTGCCGTATCGTCGAACAAAGTAAGCTGCAATACTACGAACCATTTCATCGCCTTTCATGGCTTGGCTCTCGATCATAAAAGCAGGCAGCTTATATCTGAATGACAATGGTGTTTTTTTTTTTTTTTCAGCACCAAATGCTCCAACTTATGGGGTTTGCTGCATTAAAAAAAAAAAAACGTTAAAATATACGAAATGTAGCATGTAGATTTGCGCCAAGATCATTTTAAAGAAAAATTGATGAAAATTCCAAATCAAAATACTCAAGTATCAAGTTGATTACTCTTAACTCGGCAATAAAAATCGATCGTAACAAATCATAGTATTCTTTCGACAAAATTAAGCTACTTTGGTATACGCGGTCTGTCTCTCGAACTGTTAAGGAGTTATCTACCAAATAGATTGTAAATTGGTTTCCATAGGTGACGAAACGTCAGTGAAAATGAAAATAATTTCCGGGGTTCCACTAGGAAGTCTTCTTGGTTCCTTACTTTTCAACTTGTACATAAATGACATAGTGCACATTTTTCCCGTTCCTAAGTAAGTAACTTTTGCTGACGACCCCAGCATCTCTGTAGCCTCTTCGTCGCCAGATGAGGCATCTTCAAAGGTGAATAAGCTTATGGAAGAATTAGATTTGTGGACGAAAGAAACAAGCTAAATATCCAATGCAAATAAAACCAAAGCATTCGTTTTTAGCGCTAAAAACAGACGAATTCCCGCAGAATTGAAATTGTCTATAAAGGTTCTTGGTGTTTACTTATCTGAGACGTTAATGTGGAAAGACCATGTGAATTACATATCGCAAAAAATGGGCCATATTGCAGGCATATTAGGAGAAATCGCTATTTACTACCACAATCCGTGAAATTATTAACGTACAAATCTTATTTTCTTTCCTATTTAAATTACTGTACTTTAGTATGGGGCACAACCACACAAAGAAATGTTATGAGGCTCATAAAAGCTCAAAAAAAGAATTCTGCGGGTTATTGCAAACCTCGCCTATTGCGATCGAGCCTGCGTCGCACTTGTTCAAGAGATACATGTTAAGGTTTACCGATCTATACCGGCATAGGCTAGCGAGAGCGTATTCAAGAAGCAAAGGAACTTCTTGTTTACTGAATTTGCGAATTTAGAAGTAATGCCACCTTTCACACACGGACGACCGAACTTTGGAAAGTTCCGACTTGCCGTTCCACGTATGGCTTACAATCACTGAACAACAATTTGCCGCGCTTATTGAACGAATTTTATATATTGGGCATAGAAATTTCGCTATCTGATATGGCTGCATTATTCATTACATAAATTACTTACCTCTGTTTATACAAACTGTTTCTGAGTGCTTTTGTCAAGGTACTTGTATGCGCCATACTATGTTTTTGTTGGTATTGCTACTGCTTGCATCTTGTTGACAAATTTCACATCGCGCCTTATAGATTTACGCATTTCTCAATGTACACGTGCCAGTGGTGTTTGCTATATATGTGCTCACATGCTGCACCCAATTTGTGCCTATATTGTATTTTCTTTTTACTATTAGTTTTCGTTATTGCGTATTTTGCTGACCTGTCTCATTGCCATGTGTTGTCAGGGGGTTGAGGGCTTACAAGCCGTCTCTTCACGGCTATTTTTCTCAGCCTCCTCGATTGTTAAATGGGGAATAAAGCTTCATTCATACAATCATTCATATCGGAATTCTGTAAAATGCGCCTATAATAGTACATCTGATGCAGGATGATGCATTATACACCACTCTACCTCGATCTAATTTGTGAATAAGGTTTTTGCTATACCCTCGTAAACACTGTAACGATTCACGTCAGCTGTAAGCTCATACGTAAAATATGTCCGCTTGAGATTCTCTAAAAGATGCAATTTACCGAACAGCGGTATCTGCTCTTGGTGCAGAGTTGTGGAGTTAGTAAACTTACTATTACTGTTTTTGAAACAGAATTTTCGCTAATAAACTAAACAATGCTAATTAACTTTTTCATCACTAACATCAGGGCACGCGTTTAATTGCGAATTTGAAGCCGAGGAGTAGTCAATTATCGTGTCCGTTTAGCAAAAATCCTGCAACTAGCACCACTTTCGAGATATGTGACCTTAAAATGTGCTATGAAACACACGGGCGTTCCAGTTAACAGTTCCATAACAGGGTGCCTCTAACAGTTCGCGACGGTCTTAACTGGAAGGTCGAGGCATTTTTTTAGCAGATTTTGTGAACGGAGATTTCTAAAGTCGTGCTAGCCTTAGGATTTCTGCTCAGCAGACATGACAACTCAATAATCCCTCGCTTCAATTTCGCAATTACCACGGGCCCTAAAGTTAGTGGTTAAAGAAAGCTAATCAACATGCTTTAGCTAATTAGCGAAATTATTGCTGAAATGTCCGCCTATAGCTATGCAGCCTACCACATAAAGAAGCTCAGGGGCCTGGATATGACAGCTGTCTCGATAGTATTCATGATGACTACTGCTCGCATTTATCCCGGATACTAGAGGCACTATGCAAAGCCGGGCTAACGATTAACTTGAAGAGCGAATTCCTTAAGAACTACCGTTGTCTTGCTAGGAAGAGTATTGGACGGACAAACAAAAAGTACGAAAGAAGAGTACGTCAAGCGCATCTCCCAGCTGACAAAACCATATGATTTGCATTCTTTTCGAGTGTTCTTGGGTCTTGCTGGACATTTGAGGGCTTTTACAAAACACTACGCCCTCAAGATAAAATGACTAACGTTCATGACACAAAATGATACCCCATTTGTGTGGATTAATGAATGCGAAGAGGCGTATCAGCAGCTCGTAGAGGTTATATCATCTGATCCGGTGCTGACAATACCGGATTTCTCGAAGCCGTTCGAGTTAAGCACCGACGCTTCCCATTATGGTAGTGGCGCTGTACTATACCATACTCTACCAGCGGGACGAGAGTGAGCATCAGAAGAGACAGCTCAAATTCATTGGCTATTACACATACACATTTACCAAAGGAGAAGTTAACTACCCAACAACGGAAAAAGAAGCATCAGCAGTCGTAATGGCCTTTCGTTATTTCAGGACGTACATGGAAGGCAAACACTTCAGCCTATTCAGCGACAACCAAGCACTGACATACATTCTTAACCTCTCGCAACCTAAAGGAAGATTGGCCAGGTGGGTGAGCGAAATACAGCAGTTTGCCTTCGATGTCGCTAACAGGCCAGGAGAAAAATGACCAGATTCAGACGCCTTGTCAATACTGCTAATTAGGAACCAAGATGACGACAGGTATGTCACCCACATGTTGTGGGACGGCACGGAAGAGACGATTCTCAAAAATGGTAGGCTGCACGTGCCTACAACGAGTAAAAGAAAAATTTTAAGACCGTATTATGATTCTCGGAATCCGGTGGTCATGACGGTTTTTGGAGGACCTACTGGAAGATTAAACAGAGATTTCACTCAACTACGATGAAACAAGATATTTTGGAATATGTGAATGCCAGCTTTGTAAAGCGAAGCTCAGGTCCCGTGCAAGCGCAACGGTTATCCCAAAACACTCATAAAAGCCATTCGAGACTATACACGCTGACTTCGCGGACCTCAAAAAAAGTTGTCGCAGTTTCACCTGAAAGGCGAAGCATCAATTGCGATAGCAAATTTGTAGAGAGCTATACGGAGTAATGATATTAGCTTTATCAGCTGTATAAACTTGGACATGCAGCAGCACCGGCAACACGCAGAACTATTGTCGACGCCTTCGGCGTTTTGCCCGCGTTCGCTCAAAATGCGTGCGGCGTTGGTGACTGTTGCCGGAGCCTCTGATATAAATAGGCACTTGGTGCCGCAGCTAAACGTCGCCTCCCTTCCCTCCCCCTCCCCCCCCTGCCCCTCCCCCTCGGCCTCTCGCGCGTCAGAAGAACGCGCGTTTGCTCTACATATATGGTGATTGTAAAGGAGGAAAGAGACGCTTACTTCTGCAGCCCTTAAGCGAGCACGGCGCAGAACGCGCGTTTGTTCTCCGCCGTGCGTTCACTCCCCGTGAAAGCGCGCGTCCCTCGCGCCCTTTCACTCGCACATACAGCGTTTGGCGCACGGCGACGATTTCATCTCCATTGACGTCATACGGAACCTCACGGCGACGGCGACGGCGACGGCTACGGCAGAAATCTGCTTTTGAGTGTCCATATAATTGCTATCGCAATAAAAAAAAATAAAAAAAAGGGGGGGGGCGCACTGATTAGTGCACATGCATGGTGGCATACAGATCCGGAAAAGAAGATTCCAACAGCGTTATCTCGCTGCTTAACCGAGATATGTTCAAACACGCCAAAGTAATTATCGCTGACAATGGTCCAGTTTTTACAAGTGATCGCTTGAAACGTTGGGCTAACGAGAGGAACATAGAGGTTCGTTTTGCTGCTCCATACCATCCAGAAGAAAATGGACTCGCCTAGAGCGATACGACATGTCAAACAGTTCATCGCGCTCTACCCGGGACTTCCAAGCGGTCGGAAATGTGCCCTTGAAGCTGCTGTGAACAACCACCATGACTCGCACGCAGGCTGGCTTGGGGTGCACACCGTACTTCGCGCACCATGGCCAATCGGAATAGCTTCCCGCAGACCATCTGTCGGGAATCGCGAATCTTTTGATGCTGCAAGAGCGAAAGAAGTCTGAAACAACGTTAATACAGTTGGTTCTAGTAACGTTGGTCTGAAGATCAACGTGCTATATACAAGACCGCCATGAAAAGAAATTACGACCGCCGACATTCAGTCATATCTCCGGACACACAAGTGGGAGATTACGTGCTTGTTCGGAGGGGTCCGCAAGGACCAAATGCTCCTTTTACAGGAACCTAGAAGGTTGTGAAGACCGCCCACCAGCTACAAGGCATTTTAAAGACGCTGTGCTACAGTTGACCACAAGGTGTTATTGAGACGTCATCTGTGAACAACGTGATATCATATCAACCCACGAGGGTTGACGACAGAGGGGAGGCCCGTATAACGCTCGTGAAAGAGAAGGCAGAAGCACACAGAGGAGATAAAGAGGCAGCTTAAACAGAATGTTACATGACAGTTGCAAAAAAAAAAAAGTCTTCCGCCTAAAAAGAAACACGTGGTATTAAATGGCTTTAAAGAGATCAAGAAGCACGCATGAATAATGCTCACAGTTCTCAGCAGGCAGCTGCCACAACAGAGTCTCATACCGCCGGTGTCAATGCATGCGCTGCGCAGGCCCCCGCGGGAATGAAGGATCGGGTCGCACGTTGTCGAACAACGGCGTACACACAGCCAGTGAAAGGTCGCAGCATACACGCTATCTTGCTAGACGGCAGGTCTCGCATACGCAGACTCGTATTCACGGCTTCTGTCCAAATTTCTATTTTTTTTTTTTTTCCTTCTCTCTAGCTCTCTCTGTCAAATGTGCTGCGGCAAATGGTTATTCGCGTCAAGGTCTATATACAGCTCGACACACTCGATCGCTAAGCTATACCCGGGCGAACAAGTGCTCGATTTTTTTTTTCCCCCGGTTCACTGCGGAAACGCGCGATCACCGCCGAACGGTGAACGTTGCGCGGCCTTTCCGACTCTCGCAGCTTCGATTTTCAAGGTGAACGTGTCAGCGAGTCCGCGCTCCAATCGGCTCTCTCACGTGGCCTGGCAAGCGCGCGCAGCGTCGCTGCCGGTCGTCGCAGACCGGTGCGCGATCGAGCTTGCAGTTTCAGATTGCGCGGAGGTCTTCTGGGTGACGTACACGAAACGTATATACACGCGCGCGGATTCGAGACCTTTGTATGCGCGTGCAGCGCGCTCCCGTGTCGGCCAACAAGTCTGACCAGATCGAAGGGCGCGCGAACGCACGCAAGTGAGACCTCTTCCGAGATGGAATTCCACCGCGCGTATGAACTTTCTATTCACGCACGCGCACTGCCGCACGCGTATCGACAGGTATGTGACCGCGGTGGTCGCTCGGTACTCGTAAGCGTCGCTGTAAGGAGCGAAGTGCTGCTGCGCGTGTCCTTGCTTGCTTAAGTTAATTTTATCCGTCAATCGAAATTCTCTGCGGCGCGGTCACTGCACTTCCGAAGAAACCTTGTGGGGATCAGTCGAGTATACTACGCTGTCTGATACTTGAAATCTAACGGCGAATTCTCGTGCGTGTGTGTACACAATGACATGTGAGCACGAGAGAGCTCACAAAAGGGACTTCATAAAACGAGAATGTCACGCTGCGGCCCGTATCATTTACGAGTTCGAAGGTGATGACGTGTCTTCTTTATCGAAATTTCCTCGTCTTCGTCGAGACATACGCACCCAGTTTCCTACATGCAGTTAGGTCGCTTTCTTTCGAACTCCAGATAAGCGCGATATCTGATCTGACACTTAAGAAAGACGGTAACGGTTGGTGTACACGTGACTTGAACGTAAAATCCAGGCGTACACGTGCAAGTAAAGCTCTGGACTAATAATCTGTAGGCATTTGTTTATTTTTACACGACAACGGGAGGCACATGGTGGATATGGAACGTACCGCCATATCGAACATGAAAAACGGACTTACATTAAAGGGACACTAAAGAGGAACCGGAAGTTGAGCTTTAATGGTAGATTATCCTTTCACGATCACAGTCATACCATTTTTACTGCGAACAGAGGTTTAATAAGCGAGAAAATTGCGAAAAACTGAAGGATAAGTGCTGACGCCCCTTCGTATTTCCCACAGTACACGTTCGTGACGTCGGACGCGCTTGCTCAGGGGCAGCGGCAGTGTTGACCCGACTGTGTCCTTTCATGTGGTGCCGCGCGATGAGCCCCGGTGTTCGCAATGGCTCAGTGCTCTGCCGATGATAAAACGGCAAAAGAGCCAGAGAAACCGATCGTGTGCTCTCTGCGTTCCTCGCCCTCGGATTATGTATATAATCCTGGCCTCGGAAAGTCTCTTGGCGTGCCCCAGAGGCCAGTCCTTTCTCGAGCAGCTGTTCCCTCCTTCATCAAATCCCCTACTGGCGCCCCTGCAGCAGCAAACTAGGGGCTCGGTGAGTGCTGAATGTCATTTAAAAAAAGCAACGAAAAAAACTATACCGAGTACGCGCGCAAGTTTCTACGCTTGTTCTGTCGGGAACATCGTCGCCGGGCGGACCGGCCCTCCTCCTCCGACGAAAACGAGACTTCGCTTTCCGTCGGCGCGGCCGGCGGCTCACCACCATCGTACGCGGAAACCCCTGTCGCGCGAGCATGGAAGATCATTTCGCGCTCCGTTTCACTGAAGTCGCTGAAATGCAGTCCTGCTTCACAGGCGAGCTCTTCGTTGCAAGGTTCTGCGTCAGAAACGGTATCCATCGCGGCCACAGAAGACCTAAGCAAAAGTCGCAGCGACCGCAAGCACAGCGGCCATGCAGCCAATGATGCAGCCAGCGCCTCGGCCGTTTACACAAGCGGTGACGTATCATGGCGCCCTCTGATTCGCTGAGAGTAATGAAATCCGTTACGACACTGCTTGAGCACCGAATATGGGGCGAGAGAATTTGAGGAAGAGATATTTGGTCTTTGTTTACGAATTTCTCAACTAATAACTAATACTTTTGCACCCAACAAAAACTGCATGCATTCCTTAAGGTCCCTCTTTTATTCCAGCTGAACTTCCTGTTTCTCTTTAGTGTCCCTTTAAGGATCACTCAAACCAAATGGGTTACCAATATCCGTATGCGGATAAGGTACGTCCTAACGTCCAAGTTCGGCACGGAACGTTAACGGATATCCACTGGACATCCTGCTAACATTCGAACAATTAAGTCCAATACAGAAAGCTCTGTGGACGAACGAGGGACGCCGCATTTTTGGGTCGTTATGAACAGCCGATAAATGTTATTCCAACGGACGTCATCGCTAGGATATCCGACAGGATACGTTGCACGGAGGTATGCTTTCTTCTGCCTCACTGAAACAATTACAAGTGTTGATATACGATTATGTGAGCGTTACTTGTCTCTTCACAACAGCGTGCTGTGCCACGACCCTTTCGTATTCAGCCGCATGGCAAGTGCCCAAGCGACATAAAAAGTCCCATGAACCTCCCTAAGAGATTCATACGTCCTACTCTCAAATGAAGATGTCCAGTCGCTCTTCTACAGCTACATCCCAGTTGGCAAGGTCCAGAAAATGCGTCATCGCCGACATGATTTGGATGTGGAGTCAGCATCCGAAATATTTTTTTTTTTTTTTTTGCGAGCGTGTACCAGTAGACGGTCTGGTAGGTGGTTGTGTGTCTGCTTCCCCAGACGGGCACTCGCTCTAAATTTACATAAAATTTTCCGTTATGTTACTAGGGACGTCCCAGGACATCGCAACCGGACCTTCTTCGGTCCATACATATGAATAGTGGGCCTCCCAGATGTTTGGAGTTTTACTTTCCTCGAAAAATAAACATGTTTTCTGATATGTCCCAATTAAAACACAAAGCTATAACGTCTCCAGTTCATACATGCACCGTGCTTGGTGTATTTTCTATAGCATTGACCCTGAAAGGTTTAGTAGAATATTTGTCTTGAAGAAGTGGACTGCTCGGTGTACTTCCATGCGGCCACGTGCATGCGCTTTTGTACACACGCGATGCACCTGCTCTATACACGCGGCAGACTTAAGGGAACACATGTGTTAGCAGTTTTTAGATACTCAGACGACTTTTTAATTACGATGGTTCAACAGTATGTTTAACTAGCCATGAGAAAATGAACAACGTTCTGAATCTTTAAATTCCACGGCAATATCCTATTTTTATGCATGAGCTTCCGGTTGATAAAGAGTTGCAGTTTTTAAATTAAAACATCAGTTTTTTTTTTTTTTTTTTGCTTTTTTAGTGAATATGTCTGCTGGCGCTATACATCGCACGCGAGATAACAACTGTTGCCCTAAGACTCGGCCCACAATAAAATTATTAAAAAGTAATCGCGACGCTCCGCCAATAGGTTACGCGCTTAGAAGGTCCTGTGTCCACCAGCTCGAGTCTAGCTTTTAACCTCAGGTCCAGAGGCGTTTAAATGCCGGATTCCCTCGTTCGCTTATCATCTCGGTGGCAGAAACGTTGCTACAGAAGCTCAAACGTAGCAATAATGCCAATGTAGACGAAGGGGTTGAACAGGATTCTCTGAGAAACGCACAAGTGGTACCTTAATTAAATCCACAAGGTGAGCCACAAGCTCATGAAGGTGGTGAACAGGTATGGAGAACCTAGCTCTTGCGTTTTCCGCCCCGAACAAACTGGCTCGCATATGCGTACGAATCACGTGATGTGCTGTGCAAAGAAGCAAAGTCAAGCACGCAAAACGCTATGTTCAGTGCTCCACTGGAGTGGTCTATTTGGAGACCGCTAAATTGAGGAGAAAAGCCTACGTCGGGTAAACCGGCCGTTGTGTGAACAACCGAAATAGGGAACCAGCCAACAATTTAAGAAAGGATATGAGCGCGCATCTTTCCGCGCATTGCAGATCGCGCTGCTGTGAGCCGCGTTTTTCTGAGCTGAGGATCCAGGGAAGGAGTAAAGATAAAACCGCGCGGGAGCTGCTATAGAGGCATATCTGTGGTCAAGCTAAATTGTGCCAGTAAAATATGTTTCGTTACATGATGCGGAAATGAAACTGCTAGGCTTGTCGCATACAGGATGACTTGTCCTTTGCTCTTTGCCGCTTCATGGTATCCAGTGTGTGCGCGATCTAAGTGTAACAATTAAGGTTTGTGCTTAATAAATAGTTATGAGTATAGCGCCCTCTTTATTTCTGCTATGTCTGTCACTTGTAATATTTCCTTTCTGGTATTCTTTGCGCTACAAAATCATGTCATTCAGCAGACATTGCATGCTACGCATTGTACAGAATGTGGACGTAATGCGAAGCAGTCACGCCGTTCAGTGTGCGTTCAGTGTCCGCTGTGAACATGAATATCCCATGACCGACAAACACCTGAGTGCCGCATCTAATTAATGGACGCCCCTTGGATGTCTCAAGAAAAATAAAAAACACGGATTTTAACATTGGGTTATTTACGTCTCGTGGGTGTTTCAAGAGGAAAATTACATATTTTAATATCCGAGGGACGTATTAAAAAGGCCCAGTGCATGGCTTCGCGTGTGCCTATAACATCTGATCACTCGGGTCCAGCAGCCTTCAGACATATACGGCGGATGGTCAATTTTTTTGCGCACACGGCTGTAGTACATTCAGTAGCTTGCTATGGATATCCGATGGACATCAAAACGTCCGAAACTGGCTGACCCCGGAATGTTCACTGGTCATTTAATTGTGGCCCCATTAGGAAAACTGCCCCATCAAACCAATCGATCTCCCCAACTCTCTACTACCTGCACCGAAGTAAAAAGCATTGCCACTTTCATATTAATTACTTCACTCGCGTTCACTCGTTCGTATAAAAACGCCGACCCCTATACCTGCCGATCTTCGATCGGTGGCATCAGTCCGGCCTGCAAGCTCGCGAATCGCGAACGACGAAAGCAACAGTGGTGATCGCCACAGCGACACGAAAAACAGCGTGCATTAATACAAAACAACAATTAAATTTACATCAATGCGGCCCAATCGCAGCGAGCACGCTTGAGTATAATTAACTTGCCGCCCAGGCCGGCCTCGGGAATGAATGGAGAGTGAAATGGGTTTCCAGAGCGCGCCTCGATCTGCGCGCGAGGATTAGCGCTCTCGGTTTCGCGTTGAGGGCCCCCAGAAACGGGCCCCCCTAACTGTATCGAAAGGCATGGAAAGGGTTTCGGTGAGCGGCCGCCGCTGTGCTTTACATTTTCGCCACCGGTCCGGCGACCAACGCGAAACCCGTCCGGTTCGTCTCGTTGATGCGAAGACGGCGTTAAGTAGTACTACGTACCGTTACGCGCATGGTGAGGCCGTTGGCGTAGCGAGCTGGCGCGGTCGTTGTGACTGCTGGACGTACGTTGTCGTCGCGCGGTGCTACGTCAGGAAGCGGCCAGGGCTTGGAATGTGGTTCTCCCGATGCGCGTGGCAGCTGTAGCAGCTGACTACGCTGCTTCGCTACTGCAGACGACGTTGACACCGGTGCCACCTGAAGCCAGACTCGAAAACAACTGGCCATTGGCTTCTGACGACTCGGTCACTGCCTTTTTGAGCGTAACCAAAATTGAGTAACCTCATTACAGAATTGTTATGTGAAATATTTTTCCAACTGGAATAATAGTTACAAAATCTGCATTCAAAATGCTGAATTTTTATACATAAATATGTTTTTACTTGAAAGAACAGTTCTGCGCAGCCAAGGCAATCCGAATCCAAAAGACCGCCATTCATCATGGCGGCGGCTGTTGTCACGAAATTAACGTGTTGACGGTGTTGACTCTCCATGTGTTCACTCTGAGTACTCCACGCGTTCTTCTTCGTGCTCCTCGACTCGTCACTTCGCAACGAATTCTCGCCGCCAACGTTCCATCTTGTGCAGTGAGCTTACGACGATTCCGTAAACGTCCTCCAACGCATTTGTGCCGTGCCGTCCTCGGGGGTGTCCCGACCCGACATAAACACGACGTGACCACGGCCGTTTCGTCAACAACCGCTCCCTCCCAGGTGCCGGCAAACGGCTCGTTGACGGCCGTCTCCTCTACATGGCGCTCAGACTGTGGTCGCGGCGTGGTGGCGTGCCGCTGCGAACGCTACTGCGGCGCGTTCCGGCCCGCACCGACAACGGGAGCGTTGGCATCACCGCAGCTGCGCTCGATGTGGGCCCTTGTTTGTCGTCGCCGGCGTCGAGCAGCGTGTGGTGCGTGTCGTGCATCTCGACGGGTGCCGGAGGTGGCGGCGATCGCGGTGCCGAGGAGCCCGTGGCGACCAGGCCCGAGTTCCTGCGGACCCGGGCGCGAGTTCAGCGCACTCGGGAGTCCCTGGCTAAGACGGGACGCTCGCTGCGGGCCACGCGTGAGAAAGTCACCGAGAACGTCGAGCAGACCAAGCGGATCGTGACCGAACGCATGGGGCATCTGGTAGGGCGTCGTGCTGTGTCCGCTTCCCCTCGTGCTGTGGTCTTTCTTTTATTATTATTTCTCCCGTTCTAGTTTCGGTTCTCTCGACTCTAGTTTGCGGCGAGCGGTGGTCACCTCAGGGCGAATGCACGCCTCGGTAATTATACCGTGACGTGCTGCTACAGCAGGGTTATTTGTGTGGTCCCTATTTATTTCCTCGTGCAAGTTCCTGTGCTTGAGCCTTGGCAAATACGCGAGGCGTGGTGTGGCATTTCGTACACGGCTGAATGGCATGCTATTACGCTCGGTGCTGTGGGACTGCCCTTTCTATTTCGAATTGTTTTTTCAGCGATACTTGTGCCAATGTATTTTGTGTGTGAAGGACGTTTGAAATTGTCACAAAAGGGACCTGCCTTGTTTCACTGGTCTGGATCCTTGGTGACCAGGCTGTGCCATAAAGAAAAAAAAAAAAAGAAGAAAATAAAAACCAAGAACGGGGGAAAAAAGCGTACACGAACTCGTGCATGTGACCAGGAAATACAGTTAAAAGATGCTTGTTTGCAGTCGAATTCTAATAGCTAAGGGCTGCAATTTGTTTCACTTATCTAAAGTTGAATAATTTGTGACACGTATCTATGCTAGGAGTGTATGAATAGTTTGAAGAGTAATCATATAGTGCCAAAATGAAATGGAACGTCAAATACTTCTGAAATAATGAGCACCATTTTTCACCATTAAATATGAAACGATATATAGTTGTTCATTACATTCCACATTATGAAGCATGGTTTGTTAAGGGCATAAACGACGGCATTAACAGCAAATAAACAGTTTATTCGTGCAATTTTGGAGTACAGCTCGAGTGACAATGCTCATGGTTTAATCGGAAAACTGTGGCACTCTGAGTGACGTTGCATCCTCTGCTACTAACTAGTAATCTTTTATGTCCGCTGTAGCGGCCAGGATTGCAGTCATTGCATTTGTACTTGGCTTTTGTGTGAGAATGTGCACCATTGATGATTTGAAGTATTCGAAAAATGTTCTTATTTACAAAATTGGATCTTTCCAATATTTGCACATTCCTGAAGTACACCCACGAACTAATGCGCCAGAGTTAGTGGCTTCCAACAGGTCAGGTTATGCGAGTTGACTGCATAAAGCTCCAAGCTATTTCCAACTCGCACTGTAGGCCAAATGGTTGAATGCCAGTGCTCGTGTGCATTGCATTAGTGTCTTTTGTCGTTTTAGTAAGACTCGCATGGAATGTGTGGAGCTTATGCATTTTCATATTTAAAGTGAGCTTTTAGCTCCAGCGGTTGCTGAGAATTATATGAGACTACTTCTGGGAAAAGTTGTTGAAAGTATCCCTCCAATAATTATCATCTGCAGAGGGGAGTAATGATAAAAGATGCATTAGATGGAAATTTCACCTGGACTGTCAGTTTAGTCAGCTAAAGTTACCTTTAATTGCAGGGCAGATTTTACCCCTGAATATATGTTACAACTCCTGGCTAGGAAATTCAATACATGAAACTAATAATATATACCAGTAAGAATTAGATAAACAAGGCAAATCAGTTAGTGCAATTTGCAACATTCTAAAGAAAAACACATAAAAGACTGCAGAAAGAGGTGTCGTATCAAAATGTTTCATTGCATAAAACACAAAAGGATGTACACAAGGGATGTTGCAATAGTTAGCTGCTTTATTGAATGAAACAGTTGTTTTATTCACTAAAACAAGTGCAACGTCTTTTACGAAAAGTGTGAAATGTATACAGGTGTTAAGGAGGCTGACGCAGGACTCTTCCAGCAAAATTATGCTTATTTATTTATTTATTATTTTTGATGCACCTTGTACAAATGGAGGCACCAGCAAAGACTTGCTGCTTCTGTCATGCACTCATGACCTTCTCCTCCTTTTTGTCAAACAATATGCACATGAAGTTGTGGCGAATATGCCGGTGTGGAACAATGACAACCAAGCTCTGCCCACCCTTGTGCTGAGCTTTGGTACTGGCATAAATGAGCCCTGGCACGCGTGTGCTCAAGGCTTCAAATCAGAACCCCCCCCCCCCCCCCCCCTTGTAAAAATTACAGGAGGGCCCGTCACCTCCCTGCCTTGGCATATTGAGCAATAGATATATACGTATCTACATACACACAGACATTATACATCATATGCACATACGAGCAGCCCATGTATGAGTGGTATCTCCCCCTCGAGCAAACGAAGGCCGGTGCAGTTTTACTGTTTTCCACAACTGCACAGTACCAGCGACTTATAAATAATAAGAGAGTGGAAGACCCGTCCCCTAAGAAATACATTGAGTAGGTATTTCGTTTATGTGCTTAAAAACAATCACAAAATGTGGCAGGGATGTTGGAGAGTTCAAGCAAAGGACAGGTATTCTTCTTGTTGAAGATTGCAGGCTCCCTGCTGCTGTGTGTAGAAGAATAGTGTTTGGCTGAGATGCTGAGGAGAGGATTGTCTAGCAGCTGAGCAAAGCTAATTTGCCACGTTTGGGAACTGTTGCAGAGCCACGTTAACCCTCCTCTGTGTGAATATCTTGCACTGCAGCACCCCATTGTAGCCCAGCTGCAGGTTTTCAATGTGAAGACCAAGTTACTCTAAGAACACGTGCCCTGCTCACTGATGATTCTCGTCCAATACCTGCTGTTTCTGCCCCTTTTCTCCTTCCTGTCTCCTCACTCATGCGAAACTCGGTGGCGGCAGCGGGAGAACATCATGACCATACCTAACGCCCTCTCACTGGCGCGGCTCTGCTCCAGCCCCGTGCTCGGCTACTTGGTGGTGACCGAGGGCTACACTTCTGCCCTCGTCCTTTTCGCTGCAGCAGGAGTCACTGACGTGGTGAGTGCTTCACCCAAAACCTGGTGATGGAGACGCTTTTGGCCCCTGAATAGCAAGCATTTTTCTTTCTAAAGCAAAGCGTTTTTGCCGCTTTCCCGGGGTTCAATGTTCATTGTCATTTCCTTGCCAAATACATTTATGGGTATATAGTGACAACTTGGGCAACTGGGCATGAAACCATAAATGTACTTAGATATGTGTCATACTTATCTGTGCAAACACCGCCCATCAACATTTTTCCCTCGACAAGCATCGCACAAACAAGTATCTTTATGGCTGAGGACTGTGTACTATTGTCGGCTGTGAAGCATACAAGAAAATCAAAACTTCAAAAATCATTCATATTATCGGACTCCCAGAGTGTCATAAAAGCCTTGAAGTCACCCTGTAAACAGAAAAATTCTGCACTCATTGAGCTCTATTTCATTCTGTGTAAAGCATATACAGTGGAATCTCGATGATACGATCACGGCTAATACGAATTTCCGGATGATACGAATTTTTCTGAGGCCCCGGCCGAGCCCTATTACTTTGCAATGTGCTAGAGAACGGTTGTTACAAATCGATTTTCGATCCGCGTCGGTTGATACGAATAAACGCCGCCCCACTGACGGCCGCGAAAGAGAACAGCGCGCAGTCACGCGCGTTTTCCCGTTCTCTTTTGGTGCGGAGGCGCGGACGCAGCAACGGACAGCGCGGAAGCCGCGACTGGGCGCGAGGAGTTTGAAGCGGTGGCGCTTTTGTTGCTTTTGTGCTTTTCTTTTTGTCTCTTCGCTTGCTGCGGCGGCCGCACGTGGGGAAGCGCGGCAGCCGCAGCAAGCGAAGGTTCGTGCGGCCTATCGCTTCAACGGAAACTGAGCGGCGTAAGCACAGCGCATACAAAGGTCAGAGCCGTGTGGAGATCGCTTTCAAGATACAGTGCGCGCGACAACACCGACAGCCGGCACAGGCGCAAAGTACAAGAACGCATTTGTTGGCAGAGTAGAACCCCCCCCCACTCCCTCCCTCCCGCGCTACCTTCCCACTTTGCTCCTTTCGCGTGGGGAGATTGCGATGCCAGTTACCCTTGCGCTTGGTTGCAAGAATTTGGCGCCGCAGCACAGCGTCGCCCTCCTCCCTCCCTCACTCCCTTCCATACCCCCACGGGCTTTGGCGCAAGGGAAGTCGCGTTTGCTCTCCGCTGTGCGTTCGCTGTCCGTGAAGGCGTGCGTCCCCCGCGCGCTTTCACTCGCACATACGGCGCGCGGTGACAACTTTATTGCCCTTGGACTCGTGCTCCATGTCTCATGCTCCTCCTCCGCATCGCCCTCGTTGATCTCCTCTCCCATCGGTGGGTGCACCTCGTGCTCGCTGCCGCCCTTGTCGGCGAGATTTTCCTGCGGAAGCCGCAATTTTGTCTCATGCGGCTTCACTGTAAGCGGTATGCGTATACATGGAGTTCTATGGGAGGGTAAACGGGAGTCAGAAAAGGCCGCGTTGTAGCCAGTTCTGCACTATAAACGGTTACGTTATAAGTGGTCTATACTGTAAATGCTTTTTACGTACGTGTGCCTGAGTGAGTTCACCTCTCGACTCTTTAATTTAGCTAGTTTTAATTGTGTTTCGATGATACGAATTTCGGCTAATACAATGTTTTTCGTGACCCCGTGAGATTCGTATCATCGAGATTCCACTGTATATCTAACCAGCATGTCATTTTCTATGCTGGGTGCCTGGCCATAGAAGCATCGAGGGTAATGTGCTAGCTGCCCAAATGGCCACGTCAACTACCTCACACGCTATTAATCCTACAGCTGCTGTCCCTGCAACAGATTTGAAACCTTTCCTGCGTGAGAAACTGCGAAGCCACTGGCAACGCTTGTGGGATGCAGAAACATAATAAGCTTCATTTGATTAAGCCACAGTTAGGTTTCCGGCCCTCAGCAACGAAAACACAGCGAACTGATGTCCTATTCTGTCACCTCAGAATAGGACGCACATATGGCATCCATAGTTTTTTGCTGACCGGTGATGAACCTCCAACTTGTGGTAGATGCGGTGAGAGGCTAACCGTCCTCCACGTCCTCATGGAGTGTCGGGAAGCCGAAACAAAGCGAAAAATACATTTTCATCTAGCATACCGCTATCATGTCCCTCTGCATCCCATGGTGTTTCTTGGTGAAGAACCGCTGTTTAACACCAAAGCAGTCCTCAGTTTCTTGAACGAAGTTGTCCTACATGTTAATTATAATTAGCCCAATAAATTCATAGCGCATCCTCTTTCCAGAGGATGCCACTGTGATAGTAGTTCTGTATAGCACATGCCTCCACGCCCTTGTGTTTCAAGTGCTCTTTTGAGGCACTAGTGCTTCTTGCTAATCCTTGCATTTGACATATTTTGTATATTGTATCACTCTTTCGCAATGCATTTTTCATGCCCATAGTACACCTCATTAGTCATTCCCATAATCTTACTACCTGTAGAGTTTACGCACTTTACAGCGACTATTTTTAGGCCCCTTTACAGCCATGCAACATCTAATGTTTTGTCCACACCTCGTAATTCACTGTTCTTGTACCATTGAGAAGACATTATCACAGTGATTCCACTCCTGCGCCAACTGCGCCAAAGTGCGCCAATTGGGATTTACTGCGCCATCCTGATACAATCGACGAAAATTGCGCCTAACTGCGCCAAACAGTCTCGGATTTGACGGCGTCTATCGCCAATGGCACCACCGGGGAATTACAATGTTCAACGTGACGATAGGGCGAGCCTTAGTTGCAACCTTAGCTGCAAACAGGAGACGAGAAAGCTCTAGCACGTAGGTCCCAATTAAGGTCACTGGAACCTGGAATGTACCGCAGCCCTTTTCTCTTAGCCGCCGCGCCGCCAATTGGTCAGTTGCCGTCAGGTGATACTTTCCATATAGATGGCGGATCTAAGCCGCGCCGGAGGAGATAAGCAGACAGACATCGCTCGCACACGTCGCGCGTACAAGTCATCAACGAGGTCAGATTTTGCATTTTGTATAATTTAGTGTATATGTAACTTTCGTAGACTTAAAACAAAACGAAAGGAAATGCCCGGGTGCTGCACGTTCAGGTGCAGCAACCGCCGGGAGTCCGGGAAAGCGCTTTTCGTGATACCAGTTAAGCGGAAAGAGCGACAGCAAGCGCCGTGCTATCTCTGGCTGCAGCGGATAAAGAGCGACAAGTTCACTCCCACTTGGTGAACTTGTTGATATCGCAAAGCTGAGAAGCTCCTTGCGGTATTTCATCGAACTCCCTAAATGCCATAATGTGATGGAAAAGCTTCTTCGTGCATTTGCTTTGAAGACTGCGGTTTGCCTTGAGTAAACAAAGCGAGGAGATGTTCAGAAATATGCAGAACCGAGCAAAATGTGGCTCGAAGAGCGACGGAATACGGGCGGCTGTGTCAAAAATAACAAAGTGTAGTGAGAAAACCACTGCAATAAAGATCGATCGACCTGTCAATGTCGAAAATTAAAATATAGATTTTCTCGTGTGTTGTTTAAAACAACACGAACATGACCTGGTTAATTCTGTTTTAGCACCCCTTTTCTTGTAGTGCAGTCAGGGACCGTTTATTTTCGTAGAAATAGATCTGTATGAAACATTTCGTGCGCGGTTAAATCAGTAGCCACGTTAGAAAGCGATAATATCCACGCGTGTAAACGATTTTGTGGCAGCGCTTGATACCTAGTCATTCGAAAAAAAAAATCTTGTGTGACACACGAGCATCGGGATGCTTTGCATTTAGAACAGGTGGCGCACAGTTGAATGCTTCACTTTCCGAGTGCAGTAGCCGACCGATTTTCTGGACTTCGCCGGGACTGAAAAATTGAGCAGTCCGAATAACTCCCCCCCCCCCCAAGAGAAAAAATTATGAGGCTTAAGAAAAATGTCGCAATTTCGCCCAAAAGGCGGAGCATCGATTGCGATAGCCAATTAGTAGACAGCGATACGAAGTAAGGATGTTAGTTTTATCGGCCGTATAAATTAAGTTGTAAATATGCGCTTACTAACTAAATAAGCATGGTGTCACGCGCGCACAGGTTACATGAACACATCTGGCTCAATGACTGCGGGCATATTGACCTTCGCGCTGTCTATTCTCTCGCTTCAACGCGAACGTCGGAAAAAAAAAACGAAAAAAAAACGGCGCATACGAAGCTAGTGGCACTCGGCGCACGCCCTTTGTACCCATCGTAGATCGCGGGCGCGCACTTCGGCCACATAGCAGATCGCTTTCAAGTACAGTGTACTAGAAGAGTTGTAGTGCACTCACAACGCGGCCGAGCTTGACGCACTTCGTGTCGCTGCCGACAGGTGGCGCGGTTCGCAGAGTCACCTGAAACTTTCCTACGCGTCGCGGTAGAACAGCTATCGGGTGTTGCTGTTTACACCGTGTAAAAGTAAAATGCGCGACGTGCAGCGCACGAAAGTTCTTTTGGTGCACCTTCGCAGTTTGCAGTGAAATAAATTACTATAGTTGCGGCTGATCTACAGAGGGTTGGCGTTGTTTTGAGCTGGAGGCACGGATGAACTAGCCTTGCTATTCATGCTGTTCTGTTAAAGGCTTGATACGGCCGCTGCAGTCACGGTAGCAAGGGGCACCTGAGTTTTTTCTGCAGCTGATCGATAAAATGGTCAGTGTGGTTTCGCCACAACGACCGCACATCGGCGTTTCCAGCACCACCGCGCCGAATTTAACCACCACTTCGTTTTATTTTTTTCGCAAGTAAGGCGTGCAGCGCCTTAGACATTTTCACGTTGCCCCATCTATTCACGAAATATTTAGGTATCACTGCTGCACAAGTTAAGCTGGTTTGCGGGTTATTTATGTATTACATCTTTCGTAACGTTAATGTGACATATGAAATTGAAAGGATGAAAATACCAGGTACACCCGTGAGCAAAAGTATACGGACCACAAGGTCGCTGAAACAACAGAATTTCTTCGTAATTAACATGCATAAATTGAAATTGACGAGTACACTGGAAAGCTCGCAATGCCAAGATTGGACTGCAGTCCTAAATTTCAAGTTGCATTCCCAGGTAGTTGAAACAAACGGCTTTATCGCCCTATCATCCTTGGTCTGTATACTTTTGCTCACGGGTGCACATTTATGCAATACTAATGTTTATTTACAACGAAATAAAGAATGATCCCGGAAGCGCCGGGAGTAGCCGGTGAAAACTCCGAATAGCTACTTTCTTGTGCGCTTCGGCTTTTCTTCGCGGGTGCTTCGACCATTTCACACCTTTTCTGTTTGTTCCTGGGCTTAGGTGTCGTCTTCATCAGGTACTGTGGTAAATTCGGAAGAATCGTGGGAACAGCGTTTTCTGATAGCAGTGGCAGTTATCACGAGGAATGCACACCTCTGCATTCTATAAGGTGCACAAGTCCCTAATTATGAATCGCGGTTCGAAGTATAACTCGCAGACCGCGCAAGATTCCTCCAGTGTCTTATCAGCATGGTTGAGGTTCCTCTCCCATTCCTTAATTACGCCATTATTCATCACGTGGAACGCTGAGCAAAGACGCCTTTGGTGCATCTTTCACGCGACTGTAGCCAGTTCTGCACTCGGGTGCAAAACAGTAATTTCGACGGCGGCTAGCCATTCACACTCACTCAGAGTGCACATTGAGTAATGTGTCAAGCACAGAGGAAAACGCCGGCGGGACTTGCAGTCGAGGGCCGACAACGTCGATATGAAGTGGTTCGTTTTCAGTAAAGAAAGGTTGGCGCTATCTTCTACAGCCCTTGAGGGAGAACGGTCAACGTCGCGATCCAACAGAACGCACTCCATACCAAGCGAGCGAAGTTTTCAGGAGAAACTGGCGGCAGCGCCTCTGGCGGGCGCCGGAGCAGTTGACGCTGAGTGCGCCGCGCGCAGGGGTACGGCAGTGAGCACACTGCCCCTATTCTAGTACACTGTACTTTCAAGATACGGTGCCTGCGCGGCAGCTCCGTCGGCAGCCGCAAGAGCAGAATGCAACTCCCCACCGTCTCCGCCGCCTTCTCCCCGTGCCCCGCGAGCGAACGAAGTCCGCACGCGCCTCCGGTCGCCTTCCTCTCTCGCGTGCGTGAGAATAAATTGCGGTTGCTGGCTGACCCTCGCAAGCTTTCACCCGCACACAGCGTACGGACCGAACAAAAAAAAGAAAAGCAAGTGCAGCTTTTTAGAACGTTTTGTCGGCCAAGGAAGAGCGGGCATGGCCTCGGAGACGAGGGGATAGCGTGCGTCTACTGATCGTGAAGGCTATACAGGGGGGCACTGGAAGCCAAGAAATCCAACATGGCGGCCTCCAAGATCGGGTAGCGTATTTCCAATTGCTAGTAGATACAGCGCTCGACCGCTGGCGCCACTCGCGCATACCATGTTTCTAGCCGCCGCCGTTCGAACGGAGGAGGCGTTGACGGACAAAACGCTGGGCTGGTGGTGACTAGCCTGCTGTTGGGACCGGTGGTATTATAAACGCATCACTGTTTTGATGATCCAAATATAATCTCACTATCAGGGAGGGAGCAGTCTACCTGACGGAGCAGTATTTTTTTATTTGGGGTGTTGCTACGCTGCGCTCCGCAACACCCCAACGACTGCCGCTTCGCGTCGGCGCCCGGCACCACGGCTGCCGCTGTGGCACCGGGGTTCAAACGACCGCGCTGGCAAACAGAGAGAAAAAAAAGGAAAAGCGTGATATTAAGAAAAAAATTCTAGCCAGGACGGGATTCGAACCCGCGTACGTATGATCCCGAAGCGAGCGCAGTAACCAATCGGCCATATAGCAACGCGTCCGAGGCTTGCATTCATGCGAACCATATGATTGCGTTCAAGCGCCCTCGGCGAAAGAAACCATCTAGAAACACGGTACGCGCGAGCGGCGCAGCGTGGCGCCTGTGGTCGAACGCTGTATCTACTAGCAATTGGAGTGTTGCGATCGGGTAGCGTGGCTCGGAGCGAGCGATTTAGTCCGGAAAATCGAACATTGGCACCTAGATTTGTCCAAAAAATCGCTCGCGAAAATGCATTAGCTCTATGGGAATCCTGCCGGTACATCTATGAAGTCGGAATATCCAATAAGTCCGAATTTTTGGAGTCCGAAAAATCAGTCGGCTACTGTACTTGTAATTTACATCGTATCTAGCTAAACGAAATGCGGTTTTGTTTGTGGATTTCACAGGGCCTACTGCGGCAGCCATCGTGCTGTTCTTCACTTAGCAAGCCTAGAAAACCCTAGGAAGAGCTGCTCGTCTTTTCCGCGCAGTGTTGCCTGCGCAGTCTTGCCTGCGCTCGCTCCGTCGGTTGCGATACTTTCGAAGTTCCAGGTTCCAATGACTTTAGCAGTGCCACGCACGGCGCCGACGTGGCGTCTGCCTTGCAAGGCGGCTCGACCGCAAAGTGCGGTTTCTGCCGAGGCTCGCGGCTTCAAGGTTAATTGACGATTCATCGGCGGACGTTATCTACTCCGGAAACGCAGCTAGTAGCTTCTTTGAAGCGCCGCATGACGTGGTTATAATAACCGCGTGCCGCCAATCTGTCCATAATTTCTGTTTCTGGATATTACCGATGACATCTGGGAAAACTAGCAATATACGAAATGATATCAATTTGTGTCTGTGTGTGTCGCATGCACACAAGTGCATTTTTTTCTCCACGAGATCTGCAATAGATGGAAATGTTTACAAAGCTTCTCGTGAGAACATAAGAATTATTCAGGTAATTGAATGTAAATTGCAACTCGCTTTTTCGAAATACTTCATGATGTGAAAAATCAGCTGCTCCAAGCTGCTCCAAAATGCCAAATTGCCTGCTCCAAAGTGCTCCAAAATGAAATTTCTGATGCTCCAAAAATTGCTCCAAATCGTAAGTCCGCAGTAGCATCACTGTTATCATCGCCTTGGCACTCTTTGGCCACATCTGGCCCTTGCGCCAATCAACCACACTAATCATCATCATCAAGCATCATACATCGCCTTGGTCCTCGTGACGCAGACAACTAACAGCCAGAGTTGACTAGGCTGTGCTCTTGGCACTCGCTACTGCTGCTACCTCGCTAACTCAAACAAGCTTCGCGTCATTTAGAGTCAAATACTGCCTTAGATGTAACACTCCTAGCCTTAGGAGTGTTAGCCAGCGCCACTCAGAACCATGGTGGGCGGATGTGGAACATCCTTTTTTAGCCCGATGGCATCACGATACACGTGATCTTGGGAGAGCAGGCACGTGGCTAATAAACCGTATTTCATTACGAGTGTCTCGAATCTGCCAGCCTTGATGTCATTAGGTAGCACGCGAGGGTTTATTAGCCACGTGCCTGCTCTCCCAAGATCACGTGTATCATGATGCCATCGAGCTAAAGAAGGATGTTCCACATCCGCCCACCATGGTTCTGAGTGGCGCTGGCTAACACTCCTAGGGCTAGATCTAGTAAACATAAATACCGAACTTAGTGGACGAATTGATGGCCGTCGCCGTAGCACAATTGGTAGTGCAACGCACGCGTAATGCGGAGGTTGCGGGTTTGGCTCCCGCTGGCGACAAGTTATCTTTTCGTCCACTTTCATTTATTTCCCTTTTCTTCATTATTTTCTACATTCTAATTTCAACTACACTTAATTTCCCCGATGCTTTCCTTGGCTTCGTTATCTGTTGGCTTTATATGGTTATGCCTTGGATGTGTGTGATTTAATTAGTAAATGTAAGGGCAATAGAACCTCATTAATTCCAACTCCAAGGGGACAGGAAATTTATTCGAATAAAACACAATTCAAACTGAGAACCCGATCACTTGTGCGGTACAGCGGTGCATAACCAAAACCGTCACTGGGTTCACATTGAAAAAGTCATATCTTTCCTCCATCAGCACGTGACGTGCCGGAAGAAGCCTATGATTATTCAGCATCAAGGCGAAGGGCGATAAGATTGCACCTAGGGTGCTGTTTGCTGTGGTTGCAAGAGAAAACATGCGAGGGTGAGCTGAGAAGGATGGTGACTTGATGCTTGCCATACTCCCATGTGCCCAATGTTGGTGATGAAGTGATTGAACGCACTAGTAGGGGGTCGTAGGTGAGTGCGCAGTAATGTAATCAAGCGTGCTCTGGAGGCTCCTTCTTGATATTTTAAGCTAGATGGAAAAGGAGGGCGCACATGCCCCTCTGCTTTTCTAATTTTTTTTTTTTCAAATACATAGGACTTGGCCCGGACCAACTGAGCAGCTCAAATCATCCGTTACTTCAAATGAAAAGATTTCAAATTATCGGGATTTCACTGCACTACATTCTTTGTTGCATAAATTGTTTCATGTTAATAGTGTTTATAAATCATAATGTTTATCTCTTTTCTTTATGTTATACCTATAGTGACGTGTTTTCAGATCGATCCGATAAAATCCTAATAAAATTTCAGATTTATCTGCAAGAACGCCAAATTTAGGGGCCGTCACTAATGATCACGGGACCGCATCGTGACGGAATTCATGGGAAAAAAAAAATGAGAGGCTGACGGTGTTTGTCATGGCAACAAATGCCTTGCACAATCTGCTCATTCACAACTGAGCTTCCCCCCCAAAATTTAAAGTCTGCTTTCAGTAATCAGTGCACTAAAAGTTAACTCTGTATTCTTTTGTATGATGTGTACAGTCCACTTGCCGTGCACCTGTAGGATCTGCTAAGTCAAAGGAATGACACATTTGTGACAATCTTTGTGTGGATGTTGACTACATACCTGAAATTTTAGATGAAGAGATTAACAGCTTCCAAAAGTATTACGTTGCTGTTCCAGAAAAGTGGGGCTGTTCTGTGCAGCGAAACATTCTTCACAACTCGCACTGTACCAGCGAGTCATTCTAGTACCACACTCAGGTAGGCAGGAAGTACCAGCAGCATTCAGTATGTGTGAGTAGTTGTTCACTGCTGTTTTACTACCTGGGTATAACATCACCTTGCTAGCAAGGGAGTTCGTAGAATACCAGTTGTATGCTGTCATATAAATCGTTTGGCCCCTAGCTTTCGGGAGCATACTTGCTCGATACTGGCCTGCCCTTTCATGTACTACACTAGACCTGCTGGCTTTTTCTGTATCCACTGCTAACACTGAAAGGGAATTCTCCATGTTTCGTTCCGTAAGTTGGAAAGAGTGCACTGCGATGACCAACACAAACATTGGTGAATACGCATTTATATTATTAGAGTAAATCGTAATGGAGATGAATCCTTTTGCTATCCTAATGTTGGCTGTAAATAAAAGGTGTCCCTGCAGATATACGCTGCTATTTAAAAAATTATTTTTTGTTGCAAATTCAGTTTATGGGGTGTGGCGAAACTGCAAGGCAAATAACGCCTACAAGCTTAAAAACACAATTTATTGCACTGTAAAAGACAGCTCTGTTACACTCCCATTTTCGCACAACAAATGCACTCCGAAAAACACTCTCCGATTTTGTTCCAAGATAAATTCCAAGAACTCAGGACCCAATTTATACTTCACAGTTTGTTTACCGAACCACCAAAAACACTTGCAGCTACCTGCTGAACAACACAGGGCAGTATCGTTTGCCAGGCAGTAGATGATGTGCAGATGTGTTTGTTGGCTTCTTTGCTATCTCTGTAATACTCTAATTTCTTTTTCTTTTTTCACAATCACTAGCCACTCGTGAGAGTGAGGTCTGTTGCCCCTCTTTGTGCAGCTGGATGGCTGGGTGGCAAGGTCGTTCCCCTCGCAACAGAGCATGTTGGGCACGGTGGTGGACCCCCTGGCCGACAAGTGCCTGGTTGCCACCCTCTTCCTCAGCCTCACCGTGGCGGGTCTCATCCCAGGTGAGCCATACGTGTCCAGTGTCCAAGTGTTATAACAATTATCAGTTACAACAATAGAATTTTCTTGGCACCTAAGTGTTGTTGTAAGTGGGTTTGACTGCAGCACAAAAGGGAGGAAGGACAGAACATCGCAATCTGGACTTGCCTGCCTGGCTGATAGTAGAGGCTGCCGAGATTAAGAGAAATTACCTCACGGTGGTTAGCTTGCGGTCCCTTTCGCTAAAAAGTAAAGAGCTGCAGTTTCTCGACTATGCGCATGCCACCATTACATGATGTATAGGCTTTTTATTCACACGGGTGGACATGATCTATGGCGATTACCTGTCTGGATTTCTCTTATTCATCTTTCGTTCCTTTTTCAGAGACTATTGCCGCCATAAACGGTGTATGCCTCGCAATAAAGCTTTAGTTGGATTTAAAGCCTGTCTTGTATTCTTTGTTCCATCCTTCATCCTTCTTGCTCTATCCTAAGTTATGGACCCGTACAAACAAGCCCAATCACAGTGCTTGCAACCTTCTATTAAAATGTAGTGTGCGTTATTGTGCCACGGTCCATGCTTAATTTATCTAATAACGATATAATATGTAACATTTTACTGCAATGAACGAGAAGAAAGGGAACCGAGGGTCCCGATTATTATTAATCATATCATAAGAAGCCAACAAACAATGACACCAAGGACAGAATAGGGGGAATTACTTCTACTTACTAATTGAAATAAAGAAATGATAAGTTAATTGAAAATGGATAAAAAAACAACCGTCCGCAGGTGGGGAACGATCCCACTTCTTCGCATTACGCGTGTAATGCTCTTACCATTGAGCTACCGGGGAGCAGTTTTCCCATCCACTTTCCCATCCATGTGCTCGTGACCAGCCTGCGGCAGAAAGGATGTTCCACATCCGCCGCCATGGTTTGTGAGTAACGGCGCTGGCTAACACTCCCAGGATTAGTTCTAGTTGTAAAAACATAAATACCGTAGAAAGTGGATCGGAAAACAGCTCTGCGGTAGCTCAATGGTAAGAGCATTGCACGCGTAATGCTAAGAGGTGGGATCGTTCCCCACCTGCGGACAGTTTTTTCATCCATTTTCATTTTCAGTTAACTTATCATTTCTTTAATTCAATTAGTAAGCACAAGTAATTTCCCCTATGCTGTCATTGGTGTCATTGTTTGTTGGCTTCTTATGATTTGATTTTACTGCAATAGCACTTAAAAGAGCACTGACATGAAAATTATGTGCCCCATTCTTTTACAGTGGAATCTCGATGATACGAATCTCACGGGGTCACGAAAAATATTCGTATTAGCCGAAATTCGTATCATCGAAACACAATTAAAACTAGCTAAATTAAAGAGTCGGAGGTGAACTCACTCAGGCACACGCACGTAAAAAGCATTTACAGTATAGATTACTTATAACGTAACTGTTTATAGTGCAGAACAGGCACTATACGCCTGTTCGATACACCGAACACGCCGATCTATACGCCGGAACGCGGCATTTTCCGACTCCCGTTTACCCTCCCATAGAACTCCATGTATACGCATACCGCTTACAGTGCAGCCGCGTGAGACGAAATACCGGTTATAATGCGGCTTCCGCTGGAAAATCTCGCCGACAAGGGCGGTAGCGAGCACGCTTCTCAACGAGGTGCGCCCACCGACGGGAGAGGAGATCAACGAGGGCGATGCGGAGGAGGAGCATGAGATGTGGAGCATGAGTCCAAGGGCGATAAAATCGTCGCCACGCGCCGTATGTGCGAGTGAAAGCGCGCCTTTTGCGCCGGGGACGCGCGCTTTCACGCACGGAGAGAAAACGCGACTTCCGTCACGGCCGGGCGCGCCAGTCGAGCCCGGCCCTGCTTCTGTCGCGCGAAGGGCCAGGGGGGGGGGGGGGGGGCGACGCTGTGCTCTGGGGCACCAAATGCGTACCTTGCAGGGCGCAAGGCTAACTGGCGACGCAATCTCCCACGCGAAAGGAGCAAAGCGGGAAGGCAGCGCATGAGGGAGAGAAGGAGGGGGGGGGAGGGGCTTGTACTCTGCCAACAAATGCGTTCTTGTACTTTGCGCCTGTGCCGGCCGTCGGGGTTGTCGCGCGCACCGTATCTTGAAAGCGATCTCCACACGGCTCTGACCTTTGTATGCGCTGTGCTTACGCCGCTCAGTTTCCGTTGTAGCGAAACTCCGCACTTCCCCGTGCCTGTGTCCGGAAAAGCACAAAAGCAAGAAAAGCGCCACCGTGTCAAACTCTTCGCGCCCAGTCGCGGCCTCCGCGCTGTCCGGCACCGCGGCCGCGCCTCCGCACCAAAGAGAAAAGGAGAAAGCGCGTGACTGCGCGCTGTTCTCTTTCGCGGCCGTCGGTGGGGCGGCGTTTATTCGTATGAACCGATGCGGGTCGAAAATCGATTCGTAACAGCCGTTCTCTAGCACGTTGCAAAGTGATGGGGCTCGGCCGGTACCACAGAAAAATTTGTATCATCCGGAAATTCGTATTAGCCGTGATCGTATCATCGAGATTCCACTGTATTTAGCTATTTACTCCACAATTACAGTGCGAAGCCTCAATTCTTCGAGAGTGGCACAAATATTTAATTACTCCCTTTTTATGCGGCTTCTTCAAAATGCACACCAAGTGCAACGTGGCTTCGGACATGAAATAAGGCGGCTAATAACGTCACCAAAAGCAGAGGTGGCAGTCATGTAGTATCACAACCAACTCGAGAGTGTGCCAGTCAGCCCACTGTAGCGGTTGAAAGCCACACAATCACTGTGTCGCCAAATGCTGCCAAGTTGACCCTTTTAATTGCACGCTTCTCTTGGAACTGGCTCTCTCCTTTTGTCCTGTTGAGTGCTGAATGGACTGAGCTTTCGGCAGTAGGTTCATAGTGCGAGTGTACATGCCAGTGCTATGTGGTACCACGAGGCCACCACAGCAGGTTTTGGGGACGTGAACAGTCTTTTTCACATGAAGTCGCAGTGCACTTAGCATGCATTTTAAGCTTAGTAGCATTAAAAGGAAACATAAATAATTATTCGTTGCACTCTTGAGAATTTGAGGCCTTATAGCACATTACTTGGCCGAGCGCTATCCAATGAAGAAATAAAAGCTACACAAAAGCTTTCCGTCACTCCTCAAAGGTTGAAACAGGATTTGTTCCATTATGCAGCAGCACGCATCATCGCTGTCTTTGTGCAGCCGCCATCATCGTCATGCTGTCTGTGTCGTCATCGTAGCATACAGTTGAGCCAGTTGGCAAAGGATTGCGGAAGTTTTTCGGAAATTTGGTGGGCATTATTCTGGAAGCAACAGCTGTTGCCACAAATGAGTTGAGAGCTCCAGGAATTGCTGAAGTTGGCTGCTAATTTTTTTCCTGTGGCATGAACCCTTGTGATGCAGTTCCCTTGACCGCACTCATCGTGGCCCGGGACATCACCCTCGTGGGCTGCGCAGGCTACCTGCGGTTTGCCTCACTTCCTGCACCTGTGAGTGATGCACCTACACTGAACTGCCACTCTGTTCAATGTCGGCTACCCCTTCAACTTCGTTATGACGAGGTTCAAGTGTATACGTAATTTTCTATTATTCGCATGCCCCTAAATAATAATCATGTAAACATATATGAACACTGCGCAGAGAGAAAGGGGAACACACAAGCAATTAAGGCATTTTTTAGCATAGCATTGCTTACGCTGACGTTCACTCACATTTCGCACGCTCAGGTGGCTAAAGAGAAGTGTATTGATTTCGCTCTTTTTAACAAGCACATTTCCCTGAGCTGCTACCGAGGCATCGTTAAGCTGGCTCTATAAAACAACCGAAAAACAAATAGACGCACCCGCACACTTTGTTCAATCAGCTTCTTAGCGTAGCGTAGGCAGCACTGCCAGCATGAGCTTTTGTGCGCACTTGCACTAGTGCTCCCGCTGAGCGGTTGTGTAAAGCCATACGGCGGGCTGGCCGGAGTAGACCATAAATGCTCTGCTTAAAATGTATATTGTCTCCTGTAAAGGACACCCTGCCCACCCGCTTCAAGAGGAGAAAAGAAAGGGAGAGAGAAGAGGAAGACACGCCACAACACATAGCATCATGCACAGAGTATGAGCATTACAGAAGGTGAAATCTCGTATTTGAGAAGAATCGTAATGCAGCTTTGTGAGCCCCATACAGGTCAATCTCGGTACGGAGAATTACATGAGATCACAAAAATTATTAGTATTCTGAAATATCATTGTAGTAAAAAACTAATAAGTTTCAGCTAGTAATCAAACCCAGGAGCGAAAAAATAAAATGTATCTTAAATATAGACGCATGTGTGGATGAGTAAATTCTCAAACAAAATGATAGCATGCGTTTCTATGTTAGTTTATTTAAAGAAACCTGCGATTTTATTCTGGTCGGTGGAGCACCAGCAGCCTAAAAGATGCAACTCGAACACCTTACACTTTAGGCATCAGATCATCGGGAACGTCATTACACCTCCTTATGGAAGCCTGAAAACGAGGTGCGCTAGGATGTTGAAACTCAACACAAACACTCATTGTCACATGTAAGAGGCCGCCTGTGGCGCGAAAAAGAAAAGGAGCACGAGAAACACGGGGTTCCGAACGGTGCGAGCGCGCGAGGCGCACGAACCGAGGCATAGTCGAGGGATGAACGGCGCTGTCCGTTGAGTTTCAACGTGGCACCGGGTCAGGAAGGTCGCATCTGCAGCTATGTTCTGGCGACGGGAGACTTGGGGGTCTGGTTGAGTCCGCGACGCTGGCCGTCCAAGGTCTGGCCGTCGACCTCGGCAAGCTCGGGCGAGGCTCCTGGACGGGCTTCTCACGGCAGGACCAGGCACCCCAGAGAGGATCCCCCTTCTGTGGCAGACCGGCACGTTCTAATCTCCTCGGGATGACACGTCGGCACTCCTGAAGAAGTTGTGAAATCTGAGAAATAGCGTGCATACCAGTGGCGTAGCCAAGGGGGGGGTCGGGGGGGTTCAAACCCCCCCCGAAATTTTTTGCACCCCCCCCCCCCCCACTAACCCACCCTTTGCTCTCGTCGCTTCGCGCTGACATATTTCAAGAAACCGGTGCTACTTTCACACTTTCGTTCCTGGGCGCTTCCGTTTGGGTTGGTAATTTACAGCGAATCATGTCTGCATATGGAAAAAAACTGTCACGGTGTTTGTCAAGGCCTTGACACTCTGTGAGGTTTTGGGCGCGAATGTGGCGGCCGCATTCTGAAACAACAAATGCGCAACAAATGAAGCAACAAAACAAATGCGGCAGCCGCATTTTAGATGAAGGCGAAAATGCTCGAGGCCCGTTTACTTAGATTTAGGTGCACGTTAAAGTCTCCAGGTGGTCGAAATTTCCGGTATACATTTCCACCGCTTCCCTTCAGGTGCCGGTTAGGCCGCGTTCGCGTATAGGAACTTGGTCTCGAAGCTGGCGGAAGCGGCAGAATCTTGCAAAAATCCGCCCGCCTAGGCAAAACAGGCAGAAAAACAGGCGGCGAGCCAAATTGGTCTCGGACCGATTTTTTCGCCATGGCGAAGCGGAAACGTGGCGGAAAGTCGTTCTGCTCGACCGGAAGCTACACTAGCATGTAAACTTCAGGTCGTAACATTGAACATGGCACCAAAAGTGTAGGCTGCAATGCTGATCGACGCGATCAAGAACCACCCCTTGCTCTACGACAAGAGAAGTACTAAAACGTACTGTCAGCAATACTCGCGATAGTATTCAACGTCGCGCGACCGGAGGCGCGGCAACGAAGCCAACGGAGTCGCGTGACCCAACTTCTCGCGCTTTTACAAAGCCAGGCGAACCCACCACCGCCGTTTCCGAGGTTTTCTTGTCTTCCGTTTATTCATTGTCCATTTCTAGAAAACAAGTAGGTAGAAGTATAAAAGCCATTTCTTCTTCCACTTCCATGGCAGACTCCTCGTTGGCGCTCTATAATTCTCCTCGCACGTGTATACGGTATGTTGCAGAAGTCGCGGGGTGCCTTTCTCGTCGCGACGATAGATTGCATGGGAGTTTAGGTCTCACGTAGGACGCGCAGGCTTTGGCGAGCCCCAACAAAAGGGCCAGCCCGGGTTTTAGCTGTGGTGTTCCCGTTGCCCCTTTGGTGTCCTGCAGGCGCCGACAATACGAAATGATGAAATGTTATTACAACTTGTAAATGAAAGCTATTAAAGAAATATTATCACGCCTAGGCACCAAACCTGTGACTCAGCGTCAGCGCTACCGCGCCGGTGTGCGGAGAATTACGGAACGCCAACGAGGAATTTACCGAAGGTCGCAGATGACACGCGAATTTGCGTAAAATGATCACTTTTGATGACGGTGTACGTGGGTCAAAGAATGAACATACCGCTCGAAATAATGCGATAATGAGCGCCACCACGCCGACAAACGTACGCAGACTAGATGGATGTGGACGAAAGCGGCAGCGGCGGCCGCGGTGGTAGCAAAAAAAATGTGAACTTGGACATGCGCGGAAAAGATTTTGCGGCCGCTTTGGCCTTTCCGGCCGCTTTGGCCTCTCCACCCGCTTGCCGCTTCCCAACTGTGAACGTAGCCATAGTCTGCAGCGCAGAACGTCTCTCGTTTGCGATTGCGCCCCTACGGAAGGCTGGTAGTTACTGTTGTGTTGCTGAATCCCCAACCAGCAATTGCGAAAGGCTGGTAGTTGCTGTTGTGTTGTGGAATCCCAAACCAGCAATGTGCCCACCAAAGGGTTGATGCCAGCAGTGAAATTCCACCGACTCGCAACAGAATGCACGAAACAGACAGCCGACAAGCATGGATTACATGTGCGCAGTAAAGCGTAAGTAAACTCTTGTTGCAGGCGCTGACAGTTCTCGTCGGAGTTCACGCGTCCTGAGAAATTGATTATCTGCACTATGCACTGAACAAGACCGGAGTTCATTCCTGCATCACTAGTACACCAATCAGTCGAGATTCTGTGAGGCACAAGGCCGCTTCCTGTTTGCACCGGCCTAAGTGAAGCAGAAATGACTCGCACGCACTACTTAAAATGCGTACACATGCCATGACGTAAAGGCAAATGACGGCTGCACGCTCGCACACAGCGGAAGACACAGCAGCCCATGCACTTGCCACAGGAAATGCAAGGCGACGAAAGCTTCGTAAAAAAAAAAGCATTACTCGTTTTTGCGCGTATTTAAGTTTTCTAGCGCAAAGACGCAGCGAACAAGCTATTGCTATGGGAGTAGGTATAGCCTGGTAACACGTGCATTTTCACATGTATAGCCGTCCTTGACCTGTGAAACGCACTTCGCCCCGACGAGGACGACGCCATCCACGCTTAACGGAGATTAACAATTAATGATGTCTTCTCCGATCGGGCGGGTCGTCTCAATGATGCGTTTTCGAAGACTGGTCCATTCAGTGGCGCGATGAGAGACGGTTGCTCCAAACGCCCACTGTACCTGTCGTACTTACTGTATTTTACTGAGCTTACATTACTTTTTATTTAATTTCTTCACAAGCACTCACTAGAGCACTGCACGGGCCGATTTTTTCAGCCCGGGCCCGGCCCGGGCCCGTTATTACGTTGGGTGGCCCGCCCGAGCCCGATCAAAACTTTTGTGGCGAGACCCGGGCCCGGCCTGGGCCCGGAAATAATCTGCGTTACCCGCCCGGCCCGGCCGGCCACCCCTTTACCTTAGGCCCGAGCCCGGCCCGAGCCCGACTCTAAACTGGCCCGAACCCGGCCCGAGACCGAAAAATAATGTTTTTCAGAGTTGAGTCGCCCGAGAATAACTCACTGCACGTTACATGCACACCACCAGAAAGCCTGAGCCCGGCCCGGGCCCGGGTCAAAAAGCACACGCCGTGTCCGAGCCCAGCCCGAGCCCGTGAAAAAACAGTTCTACCTGGCCCGGCCCGGCCCACGGGCCCGGGCTTTCGGGTAAGCCCGAGCCCGTGCAGTGCTCTAGCACACAAACACGCGAGGGGGGAGGGGGGGTCCCATGTCTTTGATATACATACATAGAGGGTGCTTAAACTACCGATATTTATTATCGATCACGTCACGTAGAGGAAAGCGGACGCTTGCCCCCCCCCCCCCCCCCCCCCCCGGTCGGGCCGATGAACCCCCCCCCCGAAAAAAATTTCTGGCTACGCCCCTGGTGCATACGCTATGGGTTGTTCTGCGCATGCGCAGTGAAGACCCGCTATTTTATAGCGTACGCAATGTTATAACGTACACTAAACTAAAACTGTCTAATGAGGAGCGACAGGAAATTATAACAGCCACCTTTCAACTCAGAGTTGTGACGCCTTGTGTCTAAAGGATGCTGCGTCAACATGATCTTCATATAATACCCTATTTATTTATTTATTTTATCACCACAACGCCAGTCGGCATTACAGTGCTGATTTTGTAGCGGCGAAGAAATGTAGAAAAGCCCACAATTGAATTGCGAGGCTAAATAAATTTACCGTAGTTGCATCCAAACCACATATTAAAAAAAACCTTTTGTTACATAAGCACTAAGCCAGAGTCATGCATTTATCGCAGTTACCAGAATGCATTTGTCATAATATAAAGTATATGACGTTATGTAATATCAGTGCATGCTTGCGATTGTTTTTTCTACTTCTGAGTGATGTTCACGCCACCATGTTTATGGTTCACAGAGATTTCAGTGATCCGCACATTGTGACGAGTAACTAAAGTGCGGCATTCACGTCTCGCCTCTGTCACATTATTGCTTTAAGAGGGACCCGTCTTTTTGGACCGAAAATCGGCCCAAAAAATCGAATTTTCAATCTTAATTTTCGCGTTCCTGATGTGTTTCCGCAACTTTCTCCAAAATTTGGTTCCAAAATACCGCACCGCGTATATCTCCCGTTATCATGATCTAAAAATGGAAGTTCGCAAGCGTTGCCCTCTAAATTGCTTACAAATTTGCCTCATTTCGTTCATGCCTCACTCGGCAATGGCTCGGTCCCTCGGCACCATTTTGGTCTTGTTTGATAGCTCGCGTTTCAGATGTTACTTTTCGTTCATTTGCCACCCTGTGCATTCTTGAAAGGCGAAAGAAAGGAGCTCGCAAAAAAGAACTTTCGTGCGTTGCCATTGGTCACTCGGAACACTTGTTCAAGATGCCGCACTCTGATTGGCCTAAGTGCTGCTGGCCCAAATGCTGCCTTTGTGCACCGCCATTTTGTGTGATACAGTGAGTCCCTACGGCCATATTGCACGAGATGCTGCTCTGGATCCGACGCTCGATTAGCTCGCGAAGTTAATCATGCCTGGCGGGACGAAAAAGTTTCACACGTGCAGTCAATTTGGGCGTAAACAAAGAAGGGCAAAGGTGTATGTAGATAACGCGGCATCATCGCAGAATATGGCAGACGCAGGGCAGAGTGTCGTTCACGGAGCACTGCCTGACCTCGCCATGGACGCTGGCGGTTCACCGGCTCCACTTGGGTGCGATAACGTTTGCACTGCCAATGCTGGTCGCGTGAGAATCGATTCTGTGCTCGTGACCGAGGAGAGAGTGCAGGAAGTGCGTGCACGGGAGCAAGTAACACTTCAACGGCTTGGATCAATGCCAGCAAACGCGCGGAAGATTGACAACCTTAGCGGACAAAGAGACGTGGAGATAGTGCCGATGGAACCTGCAGCCCTGTACCCTATCGTCGATCTCGACGTTGTTAATGATCTTTTCCGAGTTCTGTGCTGCCACTTGTGCTGAGGTAAAGCGAAGCTAGCCTGCGGCGATCGTGAATAGGGTCTGGCAGTGAAACTGTATGACGTGCAACAACTACGGCGAGATCGCGGATGCGTGGAGCTCACGTTGAGTGGCGCTATTGAGAAGGTCGAAACCCTTAGAAGTATATATGCTCGCAGGACGTGCGTTGCTTTTGACTGGCAACAGCCAAACTGCGATGAACTATATATTTTCTGCAGTGGGTTGTGCCGTCGAGCAATGCACAAGAAGACCTTTCAGCGGCATCTGAAGAATAAGCTGTAGCCCGCTGCTACGCGAGTGGCCGGAGATGTTATGCAACAGTGCACGTGAGAAGTGTTATCGCTCTACAAGGACTTGTGCTTCGGACACACAGGTAATGTAGCAGTGTGTTTTGATGGTAGCTGGATGACACGAGGTCATTCTTCGCACACTGGTGTCAGAGCTGTTGTTGAACTATTTACTTGTTATGTTCTAGACTACGTAGTGCTATCACATTTCTGCTTGGGCTGCGAGGTCGGCCCAAAGCCTGGTAGTGAGTGTTATGAGCAATGGAGAGAAGCTCATCGGTGCGAAAAGTACAGCAGCAATAAATCTGGGCAAATGGAGGTGGATGCAGGCCTCGTTCTTTTCGAAAGGTCCCTTGAGCGGCGCAATCTCCGCTATACAACAGTCTTGTGTGACAGTGATAGCAGAATGTACAATGGTTTAAAGGATGCTATATTTTATGGCTTTGGCTGTATTGATGTGCAAAAAGAAGATTGCACCAATCACGTTCAAAAGCGAATGGGGACGGGTCTAAGAAACTTGGTGTAAAAGAAGAAAACGGAAGGGCGCAGTCTAGGATGCAAGGGGCGACTCACTGCTGACCTCATCGCCAGGTTGAGCGCATACTATGCAGCGCGCAGTGATGGCCACGTTCCATCACATTACATCCACTGACCAATGCTCAAACCACAGCTTGTGCCCAACTGGCGAACAGTCATGGTGCCGGAACAATACTGCAAAAGCTAAAGATGTGTCTGACCCGAAGCCTAAGTACTGCTTGTACTGGAAACGCGAAGTGATAGTAAAATTCATATGCTTGTTACAAGAGGAGGCTGCAACAATTACACATCACTGCCACGACATCGGCAGTCACTGATCTTACTACAGTGCAAAGACGACAGCGCAAAGCTCAATGCTTTTGTACACCGTCAAAACATGCACACCTGCATTTATGACTGCACTGCAAACATGGAAGAAACAGTCTATAAAGATATTCACGCTGTGCACGCAGACGTAAACTGTGATGTTTTTGTCACCGATCTCACAGGCGTGTGGGTGTTAGAAGAGATGGAGAAGGCAGGCCCATGGCAACACAGCAAACAGATTTTTAATTACACGCAAACTCAAAACCAAAAAACCTCAAACTGAAAATCAAGCACACTAAAACACACTGCGGGAACAATACTAACAAAGATGCAAACTAAAGCTTAATATACTAAGCATGTTCCGATTTACGCCTACGCTTGTCTGTGGCGGCTAATCCTCCAAAGTCAGGCAACCCTGTCCCATCGCTGAGACGCACGCCTGAAACGCTACAAAGAGTCACCTTGCTGCACCCGTCGTTGCACGTGTGTTCTGGCTTGTCGGCTCTTTTTCCACAGTAGTTGGTGCTCTCGTTGAGGATGTAGTCGCCTTGTAGTCGTCACATCGTCTCTTTTATCGGTGGTGAGCTCGTCGGTACTTCGTCGGTGATGAGCTCGTCAGTAATTCTTCAGTGACGCCGTGCTCGGCGTTGCTTAGGCCCACCTGGATAGGCCTAGCGTCGGGATGAGGGCTTCTTCATGAGTGTCGACATGGCGTCCCACGGAGAATCGAACTTGCCGGTCTGCCGCAGAAGAGGGATCCTCTCTGGGGTGCCCGGTCCTGCCGTGAGAGGCTGCAGCCAGTCCAGGAGCCTCGCTCGAACTTGCCGAGGTCGACGGCCACACCTTGGACGGCCAACGTCACGGACTCAGCCAGACCCCCAAGTCTCCCGTCGCCAGAGTGTAGCTGGCGATGTTACCTTCCTGGCCCGGAGCCACGTCAATAATCAACGGACAGCGCCGTTCATCCCCCGATTACGCCTCGTCTCACGCACCTCGAGAGCTCGTGCCGTTCTGAACACTGTGCTTCACGTGCTCTTCTACTTCGCGCCGCCGCCGGCCTCTTACATATGACAAAACACATACAGTGGAACCCCGATTATACGACTTTGAGGAGACCATGCAAAACCGTCGCATAATCCGGGTGACGTATAATCAAAAAACTAAGAATATGGGTCACTGAAGCTCACTCTTGCGCAAAAAATGGGTACAGACCATCTGAACAAGCCACATCTGCATTTCACAGAAACATCTTCACGGCAGGGGGCATGCAAATCTCAAGTATGCTGTGCGATTCAGTTCGCAATAGATGCGTTTCATTCATTATCGCTTGGGTCAGTGGCATAGCCATGAGGGTGCACTTGGTACATGCCCCCTCCCCCGAATTTTCTGTGTTAGTACTATGTGGCCAATGTCACAAGTGCAGGCAAACTGTTTCTGGGTAGCTCTGCGGGTCTGTAGCACAGATTGGGATGAGTTGATGCGAGTTGTACGACGTCATAGCATTGCTGCAGCATAAGAGAAATACAGAAGTCGTTTTTCTGATGTTTTTATCCATGTTTTAAAGCTGTCATTGTAGTTCCTGCAATTCTGTGAATGTGGTGGCAGTGTGGTTTTGTCATACTATGGGGCTCGTAATGGTGAAAGTAACACTTGGCCTTCTCTCTGCAGAAAACGTTTTTGAGGTACTTCGATGTTAGCTTGGCGACCGTCAAGTTCTCTCCCACTGGCATCAGCAAGGTAAGCCAAGGACCTTTCTGAACCTAAAGGAGCCCTGTAGGACTTTTTTTTTAACACGGAAAGTCAAACTGTCTAGTCACTAGGTAATATAATCATCAAAGTATGAGCCAAATGTGCATGGTGTGGTCCACCCTAAAAGAGAGAACGTAATTCGTAGTAAGCGCATTTTAACTGCAACATTTCTTCAACTATGTCATGAAAAAGTGGCTGACACGATGCATTTGGCAGGTATCTGTGCATTAAAAAATAATCACCAGGCCTTTATCACTTATCTCGGCCATAATCGGTCGCTGCATGCTAATTAATGAGGTGTTTTGTTTAAGTGTTGACTGTACCGTATACAGCTGGAAGCCACCATTCAGCAGAGAAAGGCTGCTCGCTTCTTTCAACTCTTCAAAACTTTTGCCGCTTTTCTTTCTCACTCTTACACAAGAATAAACAATGTCGCTACTGGGCAGATTCTTCTAAGAATTTTGAACTAGGGAGTGTCTTTGGCAAAAGCAGAGAAATCTCATGATGATGATGATGATTTATTGGCATCCCCCTTGAAATGGGGTGGTGACAAATAGTCACCTAGCCTGCTTGATTTAATCAGGTATACTACACGTGTTCTTTATCTAGCATTTTTGTATACCTCTCATTATCTTTCTTTTTCAAAAATTTAGCTTGTACCGCTGCCTATGATTTTAAGAGATCAGGTCGTATCCATCTTTTCCCTGCTTTTTTTCCACCAGTACTCTAATCGTCTCTTGCTGATCTCTACGGCTGATCTGTTTATGTTTCCTTCCACTTTAAACCCAAGCGCTTCTGGGAGTTGCACGTTACCTACGGTTCTCGCTGGGTGGATCCCGTCGCATTCCATTAGGATGTGCTGAGTGGTCTCTGGATCTTTACTGCAGCATACTCATGTCTCATCTAGTTCCGAATATTTGTTCCGATATGTTTCCGTCCTTAGGCAACCGGCTCGAGCCTCAAATAGCAAGGCACTGCCCTTTGTGTTATCGTACAAATTTTCCCTTCTAATTTCTTTCTTCTCATTCTTGTAAATCTCCATTGTCCTTTTCGTTTCCATTCTTTGCATCCAATTCACGGTCTCTATTTCTCTCACTTTCTAAATTCTGATGACCCCTGGTTGTCTATTTACCGTTTCGATTATCCTGTACTTGGTTGCCAACTTCCTTGACCTCTTCCTCCATTCTGTGTCCACGCTTATCATGTAGAGATACTTGTGCACTTTAGCCGCCCATTTATTTTCATCCATGTTCCTGAGCCTTTCTTCAAAACTAATTTTGCTTTGTGCTTCTCTGACTTCAAAAGAGGCCCAACCCATGTCTCCATGCACTGCCTCATTTGTCGTATTACCGTGTGCTCCCAAAGCCAACCGGCCTACTGATCTTTGGTTAACTTCCAAACCCGCCAATATATCTGATTTTAAGCATATAATGGCATTTGCGAATGTTAGCGCTGGCACCATTACTCCTTTCCAGATTCCACGCACCACCTCATACTTATTGTGGCCCCACAGTGCTCTGTGTTTCATTAATGCTGCATTCCGCTTCCCCTTTATTTTCAGATTATCTTGGTGGTTGCTTGAGTAATTCTTTCCTTCGTTTATGTGTACGCCGAGGTACTTATATTGCTTCACTATGGGTATTACTTGCTGTTGAATTGACACCATCAAGTTACTCGTGTGTTCATTAAAGATCATAATCCCTGATTTCTCTGTGCTAGTGGGGTGGTGGTGCCACCTGGTGGTAGGGAAAGGTACTTCAGCACATGCACACACAATGCGCATGCACACGCACTCACTTTCACTATCTCTTCGAGATGCCTGCCACATGATCTCAGGGTTTTGCTTCCTGATGTAATAGCTCAGTACAGTGATGCGCGGAGTATGCTGGCCATTGTTCTGTAGCGGTACACACCGCTGTGGTGCTTCAAACGCTGTGAGATTGTCGAAAAGGGTGCGAGCATATCAAGGGTGTTACAGCATTGGCACCTCATTTCTGTTGATTCCTCTAATAGAAGGTGAACTTGAAGGCCTTCTGTTACAAAATATTTCCTTACCATTGGATTAGATTGCATTAGAAGACCGATTAGGATTATGTATAATAAATTTTCTTTCCAACTCTCCTAGCGAACCAATGAAACCTAATGGCATGCACTTGACGTTCACATAAGAGGATCCAGGCTGAAATTCAACCAATTGGCACTCGGTGCTTTGCCTTGTCTCCATATGGAACCAAACACACACGTTACATGAAATTTCAGAAGACAAAACACAATAAATTTTTTATTCTTTTTTGTGTACAATAATAAACTCGGACCTTTCATTGCACTCACCGCATTTACAAATTAATGCATGAACTAGTTTTTTTTTTGTCTTGGGTTTTTGCAGTGTATTGATTATTGTATTTGTGTTGTTTTATGATTGTGTTGTGTGTTCACATTGTGTTGATAATTGCCTTCGGTTGATTGTTTGTATTTGCATTTCATTATGCCCTCCCTGCTTGGTCCTCAGGTCTGCAGTATGTACTTAAATTAAGAGATGCCTTTTGGCCCTAGACACATTTCAGACCTTTTGTAAAAGATGTTGTGGGGCCCCTTTGGTAGGGATTTCTCATACACTTGTTATAGTTTACCCATTGTTCACTGACTGTGGTGCGATTTGTTTGAGTACTCTGGCGAAATTGAGGCTGCTGGCCACGCCTGGTTTTTGCCACAATGTGAGACCAGTGCTGATCATTTATTTGAGAAAATAGTTTTGATTTTGACAAGGAATAGTTTCTTTTTGTGAAGTCTTTTAACACACTTTTATGGCACGCTGGTGTAAGCATGTTGTGATGGCAGTTCCCAACCTCGCCGCTCAAAGGCCTTTCAAGATTTTGGAGGAGTCTCTGATGTAAAGCCATTGGCTTGATAGACTATGAACTTCTTGGATACCAAAGCACCGCCATTGTCATTGTGTCAACAGGCAATCGATTTTGAGGTGTCCAATGACTGTGCACTCCACCAGCATTGCACTGAGTTGATCCCCAAACAGCTAAATTGCACCTTATTAGACTAGGGACAACCACAGAAACAAGACACAGAGCTCTGTGTATCTTGTACTTGCAGTCATCCCTTGTCTAGTGCACTGCGATTCACGTGTCATGCAAAACCATCTAGCCCAAATTTCCGTTTTAGTAATTTCCTGAGTTGGCTATGTTGTTAATGCACTTTTTGTGTGCTCAGGGAATGGGTAATGAATGCTTAAAAGGGCCACGGCACCAATTTTTTTAGCTTGAGTTATGTGTTACAGTCAACTTCGGTTGCTTTGGAAAACTAACGTAGAAATGACGTTGGAGCTCCTGAACAAAGCAGAAATCATATGTCCACCGGATTTTGTTTAGCAAAAAAAAAGAAGAATGTGTTGCGATATGGTGGCCGGTTTCCTAATGTCACCTTTGCCGCCATACATTTGTGTTATGCGGTCAACCATACAAACACCATAAAGGTGGTTTTGGTTTCGTATCCAATTGCACCACACCCGCAATTTTCGGCCCATATTTTAAGGGCCGAAATTGAATTAGGTAAACACCATGCAGTAACACCCCGGTGATACGACCACGGCTGGTACGAATTTCCATTTGATACAAATTCGTAACATTCCCTGGCTGAAATACATTGCTCTTAATACGAAAAAAATTGGGCTGTTACGAACGCGTTGCCGCACTGCTACGTATCATACGAATGCATGAGCAACAGCAGTGGTGGCAGCAGCTGCCGCGCCAGCAGAGCAACCAGCACAGACAAGCCGGCACAGCGGAATCTGGGCGGGATCCATAGTCGCCGAGCAACCAGCTACGTCATGCGGCTGCGCATTCTCTCATTGGTCCCCACTTTGAGCAGATCGGACCACATCACAGCGTAGGTAATGCTTTGGCCAGCAAGAAAGAAGAAGAGGACCGCTGCAGCAACGATGACCGCAGCAGCAGCCATGACGGCCAAAATGCTCCCTGCACTCCACGTGCTGAGGCGTTCAGTGGCATGTGAAAACATCTGTGAGATAAAGTGCGCGCACTTTTACACTTTCCAGAAGGCGATCGTTGATGATTTGGGCAAGAAGAAAACACACACGGATAGTAGAACTCCATTGATACATTTTTCAAAGGCCCGCGAAAAAAAAAAAGTTGCTGTTTCGCCCGAAAGGCGAAGCAACGATTGCGATAGCAAATTAGTAGACAGCTGTATGAAGTAAGGATAGTAGTTTTATCGGCCGTGTAAACTAGTAAGTATAGGCATACTAACTAAATTAACAAGCACTGTGTCACGCGCACAGGTAAACACGAACCCATCTCGCTCAATGACAGCGCTGGAGTAAGGAAGCGCGGCAGCAACGGCTGTCTCGCTTCAACGTGAAAGGCTGATTCACACTATGCCGACATGACAACGATTTTGGTCTGCCTACTGAGGACAACAGCAGTTTACAGGATGCTGTGGCCAACGGTTTAAAGGAAGGAAAACACTCTGACCAACAGTCGGCAGACCAAAATCGGTGCCGTGTTGGCATAATGTAAATCAGCCTGAACTAAACGTCTAAAGCACAGCGCATACTAAGCTATCCGACACTAGGCGCACTTCGTCAACATCGCAGATCGTTTTGAAGATGGGGCCCGCGCGGGCTCGCACTTTGCGCACGTCGCAGATCGTTTTCAAGATATGGCGATGTCATGCAGTGGCCGCGCTGTATCGGCAATGTGCCGGTCGCTTGTTGCAATGCACCGGTCACTTGTTGCAACGTACAAGCTGGCTGCACCACTAAATTTACGTGACTGCCACATTCAAATGCAATGTAAGATGCTGACTGGTCATGTTTGAATCATCCGGCAAACGCCAATTTCAGGATCAAGATAATGAAAGTTCAGGCCCATAGAAATGCATGGGCATCGGCCGGGACCTTCGGTCGGCATCGAATTGACCGAAAACTTGAATTAACCAAAATAGCGGGGGGGGGGGGGGGGGGGGGGGAATTAACGGAAGTCTACTGTATATGTTAAACTGTATGCATCCCACCACAATCTGCCGAAATTTTAGCATGCAGTGTTGTAGAACATTTTTACTGGAGTTTTTTACATCACAGTTAAGCTGTTGTCTTGCAACAATAGCATGTGGCGAAACAAACTGCCTTCTAGAAGCATGGTTGTAGCATACCGCTACAATATCCCTCTGCATCCCATGCTGTTTATTGGTGAAGAACCGCTTTTTAATGCCAAAGCAGTCCTCGATTTTTTTAATGATGTTGTGCTACATGTTATTAGCCCAATAAGTTCGTAGCGCATCCTCTCTCCAGAGGATGTTGCTGTGATAGTTTTTTATAGCACATGCCTCCAGGCCCTTGTGGTTCAAGGGCTCTGTTTAGGTAGTAGTGCTTCTTGCCAATTACTGTATCTTAAATATTTTAAATATATTATTCTTCTTTCTGAATGCATTCCTCATTTCATAGTACACATCATTAGTCATGGCCATGATTTTAGTACATGTATATTTTACGCACTTTACAGTGATAATATTAGGCCCCTTTACAGCCACGTTTCATCTACTTCTCAGAATTCATTGCTCGACTGCACATTCACAAACACTGGCATGGCGCTCTTTGGCCATAACTGGCCCTTGCGCCATAAAACACCACACATCATCATCTAGAAGCATGGTCGAGATGTGGTGACCAAATCGCACGCACACCGACGGCTTCTTTGGAGTAATGGAAGCCGAACTCTAATAAACACGTCACGGTCACTATGTTTTGGACACTACCTAAGTGTGTAGCACAACATGCCCAAAACTGTCATTGCCTTTCCTTGGATGCATTCACGTCAGGCATCTATTGACCAAGTCAAGCATAGGCTTCAAATTAAGGCGCATTTCTGAATAGGGGGGTTAGACCTGCAAAGCTCAAACAAATGTTGTTCAGGGCTTCATCTTAACACTAATGAATATGTGGAAGGTTTAGCGCCTCTGGACATTTCTCTTGCATAGGTGTGGCTCAACAAAAATGTTTTGTTACCGGCACCTGTGCGATTTCTTTCCACACTGCACCAGCAATAACATGTTGCATGGTGGATGGCAAAAGCACGCTTGGCTTCTGTTCCAAGAAATATTGCGCTTCATATAGGCTGTTTCCATGGCCTTCCTCATGTACAACTCAAAAACATGAAAAGATAATTTACAGTAGGAGACAACAGAAAAGAGCCAATCAACTGCTAATATTGTGAAAATGCAAGCTGTTCACAATGAAGGAGTCATTAAAATATTTGGGAAATTTTGGTGCGGTTAACAACTGTCAGCAGGAAGATTGGCAGCTAGCCTTTAATATGCAGAATTTGGCTAGTGTTGTCACCGACTAGCCCAATCTGCCACTGTACTGTCTAAATGGCCAGAGGACGCTGGTTACCCGATTCATTCTAGAATTATATGTTGCATCCTGTCCGGCTCAACTTTTACTAGCAACAAAAAGAAACTGTTGACTAGCATAATTAGTTGACGCAATTGTAACTTTGCTCCGCAAAAGGCCCCTTCACTGAAAACACCAGTGCTGTGAATTATTGAGGAAATATCTATCAAGGTGGTCGGGAATGCATGGGCATTGAAAGCAGCAACATGCTTGATACACTGTTTAATAAATTGGGGAACTGTGGCTTCTTTGGTATTGCTGATGTCGGGCCTTGGTCGTATTTTTCTTTTTGTGCACACAGGCCAACACTGCCGTGCAGCTGGGACTTGTGGCGGCCACGCTAGCTGCCCCCGTGTTTGGTTTTGTGGATCACGGTGCCCTGCATGCCTTCTGGTGAGTGCAGTCATGGTGGTGCTCGAAGGTTTGGGCGACTTGTCAAGGGGAGCCTTTCTCTAATTTCTTGAATCCATATCTCCACATTGTGTTCTGCCATATTGCCATCGCAGTATTGCAAATAGATGGAAAAAGAACTCGGAAAGCACAACACACGGTGCTTAACTTTTCCGGAGTAATTTTTCACTGTCAAATGCAGGCATTTGCACACGAACATACTCAGCAAGATTACAAGGAACCATGTTGTGATAACTCATACAGGGCAAATGTAACTATACTCCATCCCACAAGTCGTTTGCAGCACTGCTGATGGTACGAAACGCAGACAGGTACAGTGGAACCTCGTCGATACGATTCTGGTGTAATACGTTTTTCGGGATGATACATTTTACTTTTTTTTTCTTTTCCCGATAACATGATCTGGTTGGATAATACGTTGGAAGATACAATTTTCGGACAATACGCTTTATTTTATAGTTCCCGTGAAGATCGTATCAACGAGATTACAGTGTAATATGGTTCTGTGCGTAACTCTGATAATTGGCAGTATTAGAGCATTTTATTTTAACAGCCTAGCTGGTTATGCTGAGCGTCATCTGTCTGTCGTAGACAGAAAAAACTCTGCGGAGCGATGTCACCTCGCGTTGCCTAGCAACCGCCAGTGCGCGCTCGCTTCACCCAACACAGACACGGCGCTGCCGAGTTCTCGCCAGCTACGCGCAACTGTGCATGCGCCGGGACGTTTTCCCGGCCCGTCTGCACTCGCCGCCCGTACACTGTGCATAGCTTTCACCCCACTTCCCCTACGACTTCGCCACGAGCTGTGCACTACTGTGCATGCGCTGCGAGTCAGATGTGACGTCACGGCCAACTGTGCATGCCCTGCCTTCGTTCCGTATGAAAGCCAGTGTGCAGCGGCGGCGCACCAGATGTAGACATGGGGCAACCAAGGAAGGTTCACACTGCTGAGAAGAAGCCGCTTTTGAAGAATCGCGGTGCCAGCGTCGACGCCGATTGTGCCCAGCACGGTTAGCCGAAGAAGCCGCTGCAAAACGACGACGGCGAGCCGGAGACCCCGAGTACGTCCAGCGAGAGAATGCTAGGAAACTGGAGAGTGAGCGTCAGCTTCAAGAAGATCTCGACGTGAGAAAAGCCGAGAACGAAGGATACCGTGCCCGTAAGTCCGTGGGAGGCACGAACGGCTGGTTCCAGCTTCATTACTTCATATAACTTAGCATCACTTTGTATAGCCAGAACCAGCTAGGAACCGATCAGTTCCGCTTTGTCTTTAGCCTTGCGCGACTAGTGCAAGCTACCCTGAATTTTTTTGCTTGTTACATGATACATTACAGCGATACGTGACATGTTATAGGACCTTAGTGCGTGCACATCGTATACCATAAATTACTGTGGCGGTGAGCAGACAGTGTGGCGTGAATGAGCACATTTCAAAGGCCCTTCGGCCTTCCTATTGGCTGAGGGGTCTTGCATATTCCGCAGTGCTGCAATCAACTTGTGAGATGGAGTATAGGTACTATCATGCTGATTCACCTTCACCTTCTAGACAACCACACAACTCTCCTTTCTAGCATAGCATAAATGTACAGGGCTCAGCGATTCACACGCAATATAAATGCGCTGCATGGCGGCTGGCACTTTTCACGGCACCGGGGAGTGCTGGGTGATTGCTGGTAACGCCAAATGCAGTCCCAGTGCGTCACACAGGTCAGTGTCCTCAGCACCCACCAGTGTCGTGAAAAGCGCTGGCCGCCTTGCAGGCCAGTTACCGCTTTAGAATCACAGTGAGGAGTTGCATCGATAGTCCGTGACAGCCTAAAAATACAGTGGCAAACACCTTGCAGTCCAACCCAAAAAGAATGTGTGCTAACCAATTATGTTCACCAATTTTAACATCCTCACAGCAGAGGTGAACTTGTTTTAATGGTGACATCCTTGAGGAACTATGTTTTGGAGTATGACGGCACAGAAGGCACACACAGTGCAGTTTGACGGCACAGAAGGCACACCAGTGCAGTTTTATGTGCGGTGGTTGCGCCTGAATTATTAGTTTGTCAACGAGTATACTAAAAGTGGTGGTTCAGCATGATGCTGCCCTCCAAAAAACAGTTCACACCCTTTGGGGCATATCTCTGTCACCAAACCGCAATCGTCATCTGTCTTGCTTGCATTTCCTCTCTTGAAATCGCTGCAATTATTACTTTCTTGTCAAGAATGCTGTGTCACACTGGGAACATGCATGCCGTCCGTGACCAGCAGGAACCGGGCGCTGCGTTAAAGCATGGAAAAGCACACAAGATAGCTGAGGATTATTCTTATGGGAGAAAGATATGGCTCAAAGGGTATAAATTATTTTTGAAGTGTACAGTTGAGCCCACTTATAACAATGTTCAAGTGCCAAGAAAATTTCATTGTTTAGCCTGGTTGCATGCAAAAAACACAAGGGACAGACATCAAAACATTTTAGTCAGGAAGAACAGTCGAACCCTCTTAAACATTATAAACTTTAACAACACTGGTTAAACCTTGATATAACGAACTTCAACATAAAGGAATGCTCAATATAATGCAGTATTTAACTTTTTATAACTTGTCCATAGAACACCATGTATTTAGAACCTCAATACAGTTGCCGACCGAATTTCCGGACTTCGCAGGGACTGAAAAATAGTCTGAAAAATCGAACAGTCCGAAAAACTCGTTCACCCTAAAAAAAAGAAAATTTATTAGGCTTAAAGTGGCATATAAAACTCTTTAATAACGCCCTGCCTCATACTACGCTTGGAGGCAATCAGATTTGCTTGGATTTGCGGAAGAATGACGTCCTCTCACCATGCAGTCAACAAGAGCGTCACTGCGTTGGCGATCTCCATTAGCGGAGATCGCCATGGAGATCAAAGAAACGAGCCCCTTCGCACGTAGCCTCTGCGATCAGCTCCGGCAGTGCGCCGTTCTCTCGAGCCGTCCCATTCAGTGCGTAACCCAGCGGTGAAGTGTAATCTTGCTAACACCGTAAGGGCTCAACAACGGCGCGCTGCCGGAGCTGATTGCGGAGGCCACGCTATGCACCACTTGGCTCTCACGAAGGTTCAGGAAGTGGCACCGATCACATAAATGCGAAGCCGCATAGGTCAATAGAAATAGCAGCCGAAACTTAAAATAATACAAAGAGAAACGGATTTTGCAAAGTGATTATGACAATAGTGCTGACCGAAAAAAAGGAAAGAAAAATTGTCGTTACCTCAGCATTTTGTTAGCTAAGGAAGAGCGGGCATGGCCTCCGAGACTGTAGGATTGCGCGGTCTATTGATAGCGGAGGCTATAGAGCGGGCCACTGGAAGCCAAGCCTGAGCAAGCCAGTGGAAAATCCAACATGGCAGCCTTCAAGAACGGGTAGTGTGGCTCGGAACGAGTGACTTAGTCCGGAAAATTGAACTTTGGGGCCTAAATTCGTCCGAAAAGTTCGTCGCGAAAATGCAGTAGATCTATGGAAACCCTGACGATGCAATAATGAAGACCAGAATATCCAACAAGTCCGAATTTTTGGAGTGCCTAAAAATCCGTCGGCGACTATATAATGAGCTGTGTTGTTTACAGGCGATTTCAACATAATGAAATTTCACTGCCGCCATGAAGGAACAGTGAGACAACAAATAGAAAATTCCGCAGACGCAGATGTCTAAATGGTTGAATTACCAGTGGCTCTTGCAGATGCAGCTGTGAAATGGCGTGCCGCGAGACCAAGAGCAATCACCAAAATGAAGCTGCTTCATGTTCTGTATAAAGTGCAAGTGCGATAAGATCCTATATCACACCCCACGCACTGTATTCTTTGGGTGCGAATGAAAGCGTGAGCAGGTGAGCCGAGAAAGATGGTTGCTTGATGAGCGCCGTCTTCCTGCCCAAGGATGTCGAAAGGGGAGCCACCTCGCAGTGGAAGTGTCGGGCGGGTTTGCACGTGTCTTTTGTAGCATGGCTGTCAGCGTGGCTGATTGCATATGCAGCCCTTGCACCCAGATTTAGAGGTAATCTGCCGCGTCTGCAAAGAGTGGACGAGCCAAGATCGCGTGGCACGATGTGTGCGGTTGTCTCACGCGTTTAATACCGGAGGTTGTGTAATCTCAAGTTTTGGAGACCCATTGAAGCGAGAGGCAGATGAAGCATTCAATCCCCGCTGCCTGCGCTTGCCATAACGTCATCCCACGGCGGGTGACACTATCGGGGGCGGAGTGTACACGAAAGAGTGGCTGGTTTCACTTCATACCATCGATGTAAAAATATTGTTGACACAGCACCCATCTGTATCTTTCGTCATTGACTTTCAAATTCATCGAAATTATCATTTTCTTTCTTATTCAAATTTGCTTTTTCCAAGTGCCTAATAATTCTGAAAATTTTGTGGCACCTTTTATGTAAGAGAAATTCATCAGCGACTGTACTTATTTGCATAAAATGTCGAATTTGAGTACACCGAAGCAAATTGCCGATCTTAGCTACTTCGTTATATGAGGTTTAAGTGTACTCGAGCATAAGAATGAGCAGCTGCAGCAATGTGAACTTTTGTGTCTGTTCTATGATAATCATCATCATCATCAGCCTATTTTATGTCCACTGCAGGACGAAGGCCTCTCCCTGCGATCTCCAATTACCCTGTCTTGCGCTAGCGTATTCCAACTTGCGCCTGCAAATTTCCTAACTTCATCATCCCATCTGGTTTTCTGCCGACCTCGACTGCGCTTCCCTTCTCTTGGTAGCCATTCTGTAACCCTAATGGTCCACTGGTTGTCCATCCTATGCATTACATGGCCTGCCCAGCTCCATTTCTACCGCTTAATGTCACCTAGAATATCGGCTATCCCTGTTTGTTCTCTGATCCACACCGCTCTCTTCCTGTCTCTTAACGTTAGTCCTAAGACTTTTCATTCCATCGCTCTTTGTGTGGTCCTTAACTTGTTCTCGAGCTTCTTTGTTAACCTCCAAGTTTCTGCCCCATATGTTAGCACCGTTAGAATGCAATGATTGTACACTTTTCTTTTCAACGACAGTGGTAAGCTCCCAGTTAGGATTTGGCAATGCCTGCCATATGCACTCCAACCCAATTTTATTCTTCTGTAAATTTCTTTCTCATGATCAGGGTCCCCTGTGAGTAGTGAGTAATTGACCTAGATAAACGTACTCATTTACAGACTCTGGAGGCTGACTGGCGATCCTGAATTCTTGTTCCCTTGCCAGGCTAATGAACATTGTCTTTGTCTTCTGCATATTAATCTTCAACCCCACTTTTACACTTTCTCGGTTAAGGTCCTCAATCATTTTCTGTAATTCGTCTCCATTGTTGCTGAATAGGACAATGTCATCAGCAAATCGGAGGTTGCTGAGATATTCACCGTTGAATCTTACTCCTAAGCTTTCCCAGTCTAAGAGCTTGAATACTTCTTCTAGGCATGCAGTGAATAGCATTGGAGAGATTGTGTCTCCTTGCCTGACCCCTTTCTTGATAGGTAACTTTCTACTTTTCTTGTGGAGAACCAAGGTAGCTGTGGAATCCTTGTAGATGTTTGCTAAGATATTCACGTATGCCTCTTGTACTCCTTGATTATGCAATGCCTCTAGGACTGCTGGTATCTCTACTGAATCAAATGCCTTTTCATAATCTATGAAAGCCATATAGAGAGGTTTATTGCATTCCACAGATTTCTCGATTACCTGATTGATGACATGGATATGATCCATCGTAGAATATCCCTTCCTGAAGCCAGCCTGTTCTCTTGGTTGGCTGAAGTCAAGTGTTGCCCTGATTCTATTAGAAATTATCTTGGTGAATATTTTATACAGTACTGAAAGCAAGCTAATGGGTCTATAATTCTTCAATTCTTTAACGTCTCCCTTCTTATGGATTAGTATAATGTTGGCGTTCTTCCAGCTCTCTGGAACACTTGAAGTTGTGAGGCATTGCGTATAAAGGGTCGCAAGCTTTTCAATTATGATATCTTCTCCATCCTTGATTAAATCGACTGTTATTCCATCTTCTCCAGCAGCTTTTCCCCTGGACATGTCTTTCACGGCCCTTCTAACTTCATCGCTAGTTATAGAAGGAGCCTCTGTATCCGGTTCATCACTATTTCGAATGAAAGTATGATAATATAAACTGCTTAATACAATGTTCTCGTGCCGTGTTATTGGTTAAATTTAATCTGGCTTCTGGGTTTCAGTGTGTTGGAAAGGAAAAGAACGTGAAACCCTGGAAAATAACATAAAATAAAAGCGTGAGCCGCCGCATGCTTCATTGCACTGTCAGCCTCTCACCTGTCTCCCTTCCACCCATCCGAAAGACGAGTCGACTGCGCCGACGGGTGTCTTCGAGGGCAGCTGTCTGTGTGGGCAACCTATGTTTTAAGAGGGCTGGAAAGGAAATGTGGAAGGGGTTGGTGATGTAGTGAAGCGGGCTGTGTGATGTACTGCTGCCAACCAATTAGTGCCGATTAGTGCAAGGCCACAGATTTGAGTCTCGGCCATGGCGGCTGCATTTCGATGGTGGCACAATGGAAATCTTAGAATTGGGAGTACATTAGTGAACCCCAGATGCTCCAAATTAATCTGGAGCCCCCACTAGCATTTTTCATAGCTCCGATGTTGGTTTGAGACAGTAAACCCCACTGATAAATCAACCATCAACAATTGGCATTTCTCCTACCACACTTTTGTTCTCACCAGGAAAGAACTATCCACACCACAATAACACAAAGCATTTTGCAGTTGGTGATCGTTGTTTCTCTCCTTGCAGGTACCTCACAGCGAGCACGACAGTGCTGTCAGGCTTAACGTACCTGTTTACAAAGGACGCTTACCAGTTCATCAGGAAAGACAAGTCGTAGCTGTCTTAGAGGATCGGCTGATACACAAGCGCTACGTTATGGGAGGAGCATCCACCGAGCTAGTTCTCCATTTAATCTTGTTGAACAACTAGTGCTCTATATTTTTTTCTTTTTTTTTGTTAAAGTTGAACTGCTTTATTGTTCCAAGGCAGGGATGAGAATTGTTTCTGTTGAAATTAAAAATGTAATCTTGTTAGTACGTATGTTTGGCAGAATTTGGAAGATACACAGATTCTTGAAAGATCGAATCGTGTTTTTATTTCTGTTTGTTTGTGGACGCCATTAATTAAGTGTCAATATGGCAGATGGATGTCATGCTTGTTAAATTTCAGAAAATTCGACGTCGTTAGTCTACCTTGCTGAGGTTTGATGACAGTGACGTAGCTCAGTCACAATGATGATCACATTCTGTCATTGATAGATGACATATTCTGACGCAATACAGCCGCCATGCCGTACTTCTATTACGAGAGAGCAGTGGCCTTATCTGACTGGCATATCTCTGACAGTGCGGTGTTAGCCATAGGGTAGGGAGTCTAAAATGACATATGTAACGTCACATGCTAGTCACCTGTTGTAGTGGTGTGGAGATGTGAAAGCAAGCTGCTGTAATGAGACAGTATCTTGCACTAGCATTAGGATGACAGTGGTATTTTAATCAGTGATGAGGATGATTGATTGCCGTGTTGTGTCAATTGCTTGGCACCAAGATGTTAACATGTGTAGTGTTAATGATTGATGATATGTGCTATAGTAGTTGACAGTTTTAAGGGAGAGTGCATTGCTTTTATCAGATGAAACCATGCCAAGGCCTCTCTACCGCCACAAGCCATGCCACGGAGCTTGTCAAAATTTGGTGCTGCTGGAAAAATGATAGTCAGTGCATGTAATGTTAAAAGGCGACTAGTGCGCAGCGAATTTGCATTGAGGGTGGGGCTTTGTAGATGCTGATGCATCTGATCAAACACTTTCTCTAAACCTTGTTTTATACATACCCTGTGGCCTGAGAACTAGTGTTCCATGACGAATGCTGAAGATGGCCAGCATCATGTGAGTGCAGTCACAGACAAACAGAAAATGGCAAATCAATTTGGCGAACTTGCAAGGAAGAGGGAGGTTCATGAATGAGAAGAGTTGTTGTCTGCCCGATTGTAGCACAAATGGGTTTCTCCGAAAGAAAGCTTGCTTTGCAGTCAAAGACAAATTTGGCCCGGTCCGAGCATTGAAACCCAGACCTACGCCTTTCCTGGGCAGTCGCTCAACCATCTAGCCTCCTGGTTAGTTCAGATGGTAGAGTGTCTGCTCCGGCAAGGTGTTGCTGCCGGGTTCAATGCCTGGACCATTACGAATTTTTCAGGTTTCTTTTTCGGGAAAGAATATGTATTTTCTTTGTAGCTTCGTGTTACGATCAGATGGATGACAATTTTTCTCTTTCATACAATATAAACAGCCGGGCCAGTTTTGTGTGTTGTTAAAAAGGTCAGGCACTGCTCTTAACCCATAGCCACTGGTTGTAAGGAGTTCAATCAGTCGTAGAGGTAATTCAAAGGGAGGTTGTATCTACTGTTTTGACGCTGCCCTCATTGCTATACATATTGAATCAAATGCAGATTGTGGTGAGCGGTGCTCGAGATTTTTCTCGCAGTACTTCATAGTAGTACAGAATAGTACTTCATAGTACTCTTCTCTTATTGGTTACATTATATTGGTTTTCTCCAACCTTGGGAGTTCTGTGTTTGTGAAATGCGTCTGGTGTTCTGAAATTGCAACTGCTTTACTGACGCTGTGGGGATGTACTTTTTTGTTGAGCGTAACTTTGATCTCATGGTGATTGTTCTCTTTCCACATGCTCTTTGTTTTATTAAAACATTGTGCACTATAAGAGCAAGACGGAATGTGAGCCGCATTCTCGATGCGATGCACAATCAGCTTCAGGTACACATTTGGTGGCCTGTGTGTTCCACAAAACTAGCTGTTAGCATTAGATGTTGAAGGCCGCAAAATCACACTTTGAATACTTACTTGGTGATACTAACTACCGCATTTTTATGATCTGTGTTGTTAGCAACATACACTTATGTCATGAGCTTTTATCTACATATCCTGCTAAAAATTCTGCAGGTTTCTTTTAAAGATGCGAGCTTCATGGAATTGCATACTACAGTTACATGCTACATCCAAGCGTAGTACAAGGACAATAACATACTTTTTGTTACCTCCTCCTACTGTGCACCGGCATAGTTCTGCATGTTGGATCAAATAATGCGGGACACGCTCAGGACCAATAGAACATCTTGTCACTGTCACGCTGTAACACATGGTTGCATGTGTAAAAGGTAATAGCTATAACCATACGTAATACTATTTGTACAAGTACACACTGATACTAGCATACTGGTACTGGCCTAGTATTGTGGAGCCTAGCACTGGTATGCTAGTACTCATAGGGAAAGAGAAAAGGGTCAAAAGTACACGAAAAGGTGAAAATGTCCACACAGTACAGAACAGTCCGTGCAGAATAGTCCGAGCAGGACCTGGCATGCTGACGTCATGGGCCAGTGATGCAGGTCGAGGCAACAGTTGATACTAACGGTGGGCGACATGATGGTGATAAATCTTCCGCGATGCGGTAATCACCTCACTCACCACTAACTTCTTGAACAACTTAAGATAAGAACTCGAACAGATCCGGCTCATGATGGCGTCATTCTTAGGGTCCCACGAGTAGCATTGCGTGTGGTTGCGGCTGGTACTAGCTTTGACCAGACGCCTTGTACACGTTACACAAAAAAGTGAACCAGTTGCAATTACAAATACGTCACTCAAAGTGTAACCGTCTTTAATCAAAGTGTAATCGATTATGAGCAATTGCTAAAAAGTAATTGATTACATTTACGTTACTTTCATCCATACCTTTATGAACATTGCACATATACGGCAAACAAAACGACCTGGGCTGGCTCTTTCCTTGTGTCCTCTGCAGACATTCACACATTGTTTATCCAGTAACTTCCCAAAATTTTCGCCAGTCATCTTGCCTCGTTATCTTGTGAAGTTAGTGGTAATAAAAACTTGCTCGATGTGCACGCTAGAGGGAAGGGCAACGTTATGACATACAAATACCTTGTGCACAAGATTGTTGCTAATCGATGCCGAGATGCTTGCGTCTGGGTCCTCTATGCAGCATGGCACTTTATTGTTGCTGGGGCTCAGAGCAGGTGCTCCCCGTAGGGCCATTCAAAAGCTGAAAAAATTGTACTTAGGTGGTTTCTTGGCATCAATGTCCAAAGTGGCCATCGCTGTCAAGCCACAGCAGCGTGGGATCAATTTGCCAACACCCATCTGGTGAAGCTCTTGCTGGCGCCCTTTACTCAATGGCCATTTAGTTATAAACCTAGGAATTGTAAACAATGGCAGAAGTTCTGTTCCTGAAAAAAAGTGGCCAAATCTGTAATGTAACTGAAATAATAACTGCATCTCATTGAGCCCTAAAATACTGTATTATGTTACAGCCATAAAATTAGGTGTACATGAATCATGTATTCGAGAGGAACGTGTACATTTAACTGCCAAACATTTGTGTGTGTATATCAAAGAATGAGAAGAAGGGAAACAGAAGGGCTCGATTTTTTTAATCACAACCATATAAAGTCAACAGGCAATTAAGCCAAGGAAAGCATAGGGGTAATTAGCTTAGTGTAAATAGAGATGTAAATAGACCCTGATCACGAGAAAGAAATTTACAGAAGAATAAAATTGGGTTGGAGTGCATACGGCAGGCATTACCAAATCCTGACTGGGAGCTTACCACTGTCGTTGAAAAGAAAAGTGTACAATCATTGCATTCTACCGGGGCTAACATATAGGGCAGAAACTTGGAGGTTAACGAAGAAGCTCGAGAACAAGTTAAGGACCGCACAAAGAGCAATGGAACGAAAAATATTAGGACTAACGTTAAGAGACAGGAAGAGAGCGGTGTTGATCAGAGAACAAACGGGGATAGCCGATATTCTAGTTGACATTAAGCAGAAAAAATGGAGCTGGGCAGGCCATGTAATGCATAGGATGGATAACCGTTGGACCATTAGGGTTACAGAATGGATACCAAGAGAAGGGAAGCGCAGTCGAGGTCGGCAGAAAACCAGATGGGATGATGAAGTTAGGAAATTTGCAGGCGCAAGTTGGAATACGCTAGCGCAAGACAGGGGTAATTGGAGATCGCAGGGAGAGGCCTTCGTCCTGCAGTGGACATAAAAATATAGGCTGATGATGATAATGAAATAGAGATGTTAATGAGGATAACAAAAAATAAATGTGGAAAAAAAGGTAACTTGTCACCAGTGGGAGACAAACATCCACATTACGCGTGTATTTCAGTTTCAGTTGATTATTCTATAAATATACAGTGAATGGGTTACAGATAATATACAGACTAGGGTCCCAAAGTGAAAGACTGCTGCGGGACCCTCGGTTAATAACATTGAAAAAACATATGAAAGTTGAACAAGCCATGCAAAACAAACAAACAATTCCGTAAATATGGCATACAAAAATTTTAAAAAATTGTCAGTATACAATCTTATAGTGAATAAAAATACTTTCAATGTATATAAATGGCAAAGGTAGTGTAATTAACAATGTAAACCTAGTTTACATCGTTATAACGTGTCAATTCTGCTACGACAATAGCCATCAATCCATCCACTATCTCGGGTATTTATGTGTAATAGATATAACCCTGGGAGTGTTAGCCAACGCCACTCAGGGCCATGGTGGGCGGATAGGGAACATCCCTTATTGCCCGATGACATCACGTAATACGTGAACTTAGGAGAGCAGGCACATGGGTAATAAACTCTCGCATGTTACTTAATGGCATCAAGCTGCCAGATTCAAGACCCTTGCTATGAATGAACGAGAAGAAGGGAAGCAGACGAATCATATCGGAAGAAGTCGAAAACTGTACTAAACGAAGAAAAATTGAACATGCACATCTTACCTCCTATGTATGCTCTTAGAATTGCTCCCAAGTGACCTGTGCGAAAGTGCAAGCCAGCCATGTTCAGGTGTCTGAGGCATAGCTGCAGGGCATTGATTATGCATCGCGTGAGGCTACAAGTAGTTCTCATCAAATTGAAGTGCTTAGCTGCGTTATCTGCTAGATTGCATTGTCAGTAAAGTAACTGGGTACATGTAATTGGTTACTGAAAAAAATTGAATTGCAGTGTGCATTTCAAAGTAATAGAAGTAGTCGATCAATTACAATACTGCTGAATATGTAATTGAGTAGAAGCAGATAATGACGTAATAGTTCAGCGGAAACCCACTAGGTGGAGAGAAGTAATTAAGTGGAAAATGAGACATCCACCCAATCGTAGCAATTGCTACAAAGGAAACCCATACGGGTTCTCGTATGGGTTTCCTTTGTAGCAATTGTCACGATTGGGTCAATATCTCATTTTCCACATAAGCAAATAATTACATGTACTTCGTTACGTACGCCTGGCTTTGACAGTGCCGTCAGTGTTGCAGCATGTCCCGTATAACCTGACTCAAGATTTAAATGTATGCTGATGCACAATATGAGGAGGTAACAAAAAGCACCTACTTGTCCAGTCAATGGAGCAAGTTAAAATATTCTTTGCAATCTGCCCAAATTATTGGTTACATAAAATTGTTCAACCAATTTCTTAATTAGTTGAACTTAAGTCGGACTTTTATTACAAAGCTGTAGAATATTCTAGGAAATACGGTACCGAGCAATTAGAAGTTTACACTTTCTTTTTTATCACTTTTTAAAGAAAGCCCACAAATTATGAAAAATAAAGATTATACAGCTTGGTTATCGGCCACAGTCTCCTCATAGGTACAGTGCATGAACAAGTTCAACTGTGGTGGACTGCCACAGAGAAAGTGACCACACATCAAAGATGGCATTGCCTGCGAACTTGCTGCGAGCAATTGCTTTCGCTTGCACTGCATAAAGCAGTAGGCACGGCAAATCATAATAGCGACAAAAAGCCCTGTGATGCTGGAAAGCAAGAAAAAAGGCTTTTTTCTGTCATTTTTTTAAAGCCCTTGACTCTGCTCTGTGAGCCCTGCACAATTAAGAGGCTCACCAGTTCCGAGGTGACTGCACCAACTTTTCGAATCAGAATGGGCTCAACGTAGATGCCCACTTGGGAATTCAAGACACGGTTTGCTGCTTTTCAGTCCTACCTTCTCGGCTTTCTTTTCCCAGTCTGTGCAGACTGCAGCAAGTTGGGTTATATCAGCATTTTGAGAAGTCCTGCCGTTCTACTGCAGAGTGAAATGTGTTTCTTGGTTCCCTGCAGAGAATGGGATTTGCACAAGATTGCGTACGTCATTTAGTGTTTCCAGGAGGTGACCAGCTTGTTCAAAGAGAAATGCTGCACATTCTGTTTGTGTTTCTTTGTGACAGTGAACTTTGACACCTGTGGTGACCAACTACATATTATGCGCTATTATGAAAGGGAACACTGAATTTGCATTCAAGGCTAGTAATTGTTCTTACGTATACACAAGATGAAAAAAAAATGCATTAGCAGGATTCTTCAACGGGTGAAGAACATAACAATAGCAGTGAGTCAGGTTCAGATTTTTACAGTTTCAAGAATCAGTCTTCCAAGACAGTTGAAGTGTTTCCTTTCATATTGGCGGAGCATGTACATTGAAAGGGGCGCTATGTGTGGAGCAATTGCTGGCCTCGAGTGCTAGGCTAAATGTGTCTGTTGCAACGTCCCCTCTGTCACTGCCCTCTCATGCTTATTGCTTTCACAGACTATCAGGGCCACTGCTTTGCGCAGTGCAAGGAAAACCAAGCAATGGTGCCTGCATTGTTAGTTTCTCATAAACAGTGCACTAGGCTAAATGTAAAGTCTGATTATGCACTCTGAATTTGAGGGCACTGTGGTTGCAGTGCGTTAGTGGGTAGATTTTTTTCTGGTTTCTTTTTCTTCATAATTCACCCCTTTAGTGAAACCAAAACAACCAGTACGCAATCGATGGAAGCCTTAAAAATGGTTTTACTGTATAATGTTCAACTTTAGCACTGACAAAGCTAATTGATTATTAACTGATTGCTTGAGCCTTAACTGATTTCTTAATTACACAGAACAGATGAAATACCCTGGCTTGCTCCATGAGTGGCTAGCAATAAAGTTGTCTACTTGTATATTGTGCCAGCATATTTTCAATTGTGGCTACAGTTATGTGGAACAGCCTGTACGCACAGTGTGACTAAATTTGGTCTCCATTGTTTTATTGTCGTTTTGGTTTCCCAAAGCAATTCGATCCATCAACAGAAGTGATTTTCATCCAAGAGGTGCAATACACTGTGCTATAGCAGTACATTATGGGTATTGTTGATGAAGTTGCTCTTTTGAAATATTTTTGCATTTGTGATGAACACACTTGGGCAGTTGTTGAACTTCTGTGTCACTGACTATATTAATTGACCACATTAATTGTGCAAGCAAGTGGATGGCTTTCTCAAGGGAAGCCCAAAGTGGCATGGCTTCTTTGCAAATAGGCCGAAACAGGTATCATGGAAAGAGTGTTTAAAATTTTCTTCCACTTCAATAGAAACCTACTTTGTGGAATTTATTTGTGTATGTTAAGATTTTCTCTCACTTCAATAGAAAGTCACTTTGTGGAATTTACTTGTATATGTATGCTTCTCGAGGACAGCTGCAGTTGGTTTTAAACATTGAAAAGCTATGGCTAAAGAAGTGGTCATAATCATTGATTACAATGATACCTTTCACTAACCAATAGGTAGGGGCGTGTGAGTCAAATAGTCATTATTACTAGAATGGCATACCTGCCAACTCTTCCGAATTTTCCGTACAATGTACGAATTTGGACCCGTCTTATGATTTTACGAATCTCAGCTAAATTTTTACGAAAAAGTGGTTATATTTGCGAAATAATGTTTTTAAAATTTCTAATAAAGTCCCACCGTTGCTGGTGGGCGGGGGCGCCACTTACATAGGGGTGCATAGAGATGGGGGTGTGCGCCGTAACCATTATTGTCTACAGAGTAAGGACATTTTTCACTCTGTGATGTTGCCTTCGTCATCGGGTTATTATACAACCTGACGACGGCCGGACGTCACTGGTTGTCGTTACTCTCAACATAGACCCACCTGTACGTAAATGGCACCCCCAGAGACGACGGCGATTTCGGGTCGATGCGGCAGGCACAGTTTCTGTATTGGAGGCTGTGGCTTGTCGTCTCGCCTGTCGCCTTCGCTGGTCTTTTTTCGCGGGTATGACCATTTTTGTGGGCCTCGCTTTTTTTGTGCGACGTGCCGCTGCATCGGGCAGCAGTCCGGTGTTTCGCAGCCGTAGCAGCTGCGAAGTGTGATGGGGTGCTTGAAGCCTCGACAGCACAAGACTCTACCAGTACTTCCAAGTCTGATGTCCTTCCCGTGCCCCCCCCCCCCCCCCCCGGTCGCGAGTTTACGAATTTGACAGTCTTGTGATTGGCAGGTATGGAATGGGAACATTCACTGTTTGAATATTCAAGACGGGAGGGAGAGAGACTGTTTCAACTGGGGGCCTGTTCCGAATGATTTTTCTACAGGAGAGCTGTGGTTGTTGCACAGAGGCACCAGTTCTTGAGTGAACATGCAGGGCAGATAACTTTTGCTCATTAATTTGCTGTCATTCATTAAGAACGCTTCTCCTTTAAACAACCTTCATATGAATTTGTCATATCGATTTAGGCAAAGCAATTTATTACTTTGGCAGTCTTACAGCGTTTGCATACCGTTTAAAGAATGTGACGTGCTATGCTATTTCCTTGTTTTGGTATTGTTATTGTCATGGTGCTGCAGCTAACTGAAAGCAGTTTCCCATTTACAAAATCCTTAGTTAGCTGGGTTTTAAGTGTCGAACAGCATTACATGCATCATGAAGTAACTTAATAATTTTATTATTTTTTTACCAGACCATTCCCACGCAGTCCTTACTTGTCACTTTGTTTTGAAAACACAAAATATTGATTCAATATTTGGAGGTCTTATTTCTACAGTATTCATTCAATTTAAATTTTCACTATACTGAGCACCCCTACCAATTGGTGTAATGACTTTCTGCACTTGTTTTCATTTATGGCTAGTGTTATTGATCAAGAAGAGTGATGAATTGGGCTACAGTTGGTGTGTATTAATTTTTCTTGCACCAAGTACTTCTTGCGTCCTACAGTACTTAGCACAAGAAAATGAAGTTATCAATATAAAAAGCCTTTCAATTCAGGCCACAATAAAATATGGCTACCTATTCTGATGGGAACTGTCCTAGTGTGGCAATTTTCATATATTTCAAGCAAGTCAGATTTTGTACACTCCAGTAGGTGTCAATATTAAGGGCATGTGATCTGCTTGACTGTTGAAAGTTGTCAGTGTTCTAGTGTAACCAAGGTGTTCTTTGTACTCAGGAACATAGAAAGTAAGATTGATGAAGCATTGTTAGGGGATGTGCATGTTCTGTAAAGGCAAACTGCAACAAAGATTTGGCCCAGTTTCGGATAGTGTAGATATACGGGGTGATCATTTTTAAGTTTTCTGGAATTTTTAAAAATTGCCAATTGCAAATAACATAACTTTAGTCCTTGAGCTGGATTATTCATAAAGGTGGACGTTATTTGCATGAGAAATCGAGACAAATAGTAAACTAATTAAACAATTTTTTAATTACTTTACTGCACATATACAATTTACAAATTGTAGCCCTCGAGTTTGCAAGGCGTACTTACTTCGGATGAATTTCCAGAATGACACCAGTTTGGAGATATGCACCATTCAACTTGCTTTTAGAATGCACTGTTGTTCCACTTAACAAAACGCTCTTTTATGCATTGCAGCACAAAAGTAAACGCCCGTGTATTTCATCCCTCACTTTGGGAAATAATATCTCGAAACTGGTGTCATCCTGGAGATTCATTTCAAGTGGATACATCTTGCAAACTCGCCGGCTACAATTCGTAAATTGCTATATGTGGCTTTAAAGTAATAATAAATAAGTTAATTAGTGAAATTTTAGTAGTTATTTATTATGTGTTTCGGTTTCTTGTGCTAGTAATGTCCAACTCTTCGAATAATCCAGCTCACAGACAAGGACTATGCTATCTGCCACAGGAGATTTTAACAATCCCAGAAAACTTAAAGATGATCACCCCCTAGATCAACCTCTGCACAGGAAGTCTAACATTTGAAATTGAAGTGAATGCATCACAAGAAGCTTATAAAAATAGACCTTTTTGATACTGGTACTAAAATAAAAATGCCGCCATTACTGCCCACCAGAAGTGACGCACGGCCTAGAACGTGCAGAACCAGCGCGGCTCTGCAGCATAACCCACGAGATTAGGCAGTGCCCGTGGTTGCCCGCGGTGGGCTGAAAAATCTTGGAGGCGGCATGCTGGTATTTACGTGATAGCTAACTGCGAGGTGCACGCGTCGTCTGCTTAGGGGCCATTTAAAGGCTGCTAAGAAGAAAATAAGGTATTTGTTGGCCCTGCAGCCTTGCCAAGATTTATTTAATCTTACATGCGCCCGTTTATGACCAATCAAGCCAAAATGAAATTTCGTTGCAGTTGGCCTTGAAGCAGTGGTGTAGTAAATGGATTGTTGTTGTACAAAAACCTGATCATCTTGAAACATTTCGTAGGTGATGCTCAAGAGGTGTTTATTTCTTACATGATTTTCCTTGCACATCGCTTATGTTTTAGTAGATATTGTATCACTGATGTTCAAGTGCCTATAATGGAGTTGACCATTGGTAACATTGTAATTATACTGACCTTTTTGTAGTTTTATAAGGCTGAAAGAAAAAGCTTGCATTTGAAAACGGGTTACTGGCAGTGACAGTATGTCTTGAAAGCATACGTTACACAGTAATCGCAGAGGATTCTTTTAGAAGGCAGAAGCACATTGTGTTTCCCTCACAGGTAAAATATGTGGAAGTAGAGCTAGCTTATCTTACTTGTACCCTGTGGTACGTTGATCTATGACAGCTGTATATAAACACAAGATAGGTAAGAATTGCTGTTTGGAAGTTTGTAATTTCTTTCATCCTGTTGCTTTAATGATGTGGCTATCACTGACAATAGTGCCATCGCGTAAAAAAATATTCATAATAGTGTGTTATTATAATTTGCTGAAAAGCAAAACGCACACTAGAAGCAAGGGTGTTGACGGAAATGTGGGGCTTTTGTAATTGTTTGACATTTGAGTAAGGTGCTTTTACAGTAGCATTCACAAAACTTTGTGTCATATTATTTCTGTATATAATTGTGTTTCCTGGTTGAAAGCAATCAAGAGGTAGCGCACAGAATGTTTGCACAAATAATGCCTTCCCTTGCGAGGCTTCTTAATTGGAATGTGAACGTACCGTGAATAAAACATGCAGCATTTCTCTGGTTTTTCACTGCCGTCTCTCTCTCCACTACTTTTACAGCCACATCTGTAAAGTGTGAAGTCCTCATCACCAGCCTCTGTATGTATTAGCAGGCTCGCTTGCTGAATACTGACGAATACAGCACAATCCGAAATGTCCGTGGTTCGCAAAAAAAACCGGCTATGTTTGCACTTGGTCGTGCAAAGCTTAGGCACAGCGAAACTGTCGATCCTCAAGTCTTACTGGCTGCTACTGCTAGGTATTAACTTGGTTGCTGCTAGGTCTTAACTTGGTTGGTGCTAGGTTCTAAAATGGTTACTGTTGGGTTCTGTAACTTGGTTGCTGCTAGGTTTGTTAGTAGGTTTTGTTTGGACTAGTATGTTGCTATCACTTCGCATTACTGTACTTGAGGATCGACAGTTTCGCTATGCCTAAGCTTTTAACGACCGAGTGCAAACGTTCTTCTTTAACTTAACTACGCATGTAGGGAAGGTATTCTCAAGCGATAATTTTCGGAGGTACCTTGCCTTTCGCGACATTTCCCGTGACTAGCGCAGGACGTGTCTGCGCCTACGAGCGATAGCGTTCATGGCGTGCCACAAACGTAGGCAAGGTAACCAAGGTTGGTACAGTGCCAAGAACACTGTTGCTTGCCGACACCAAACGCGTTGAAGGCTAGCTGCTCGATATCTAGCGAAAGTTGACACTACTAGGCGCAGCCCCTTTATGGCGAACTCGGAGGCCAAGCGCATGTACACTGGGTGTTTACGTCATTTATGACGTAGATGGTTGCTAGGCGACACGTACCAGCTATTTTCGGTAGCTTTGGCGTGGCGGGAAACAGTTCACCAGTTGCTGCAGTAGCTCGGCGCGGCGGCTGCGCGGAGTGTTCTCGTCGGTGGGCGTGGCTTGGTGGCGGCTGCTGCGTTGCTACTGCTTCGACGCATGCATGGCTAGGCGAGGTTGGGCCAGGTGGTGCGCAGCTGTGGCTTGGTTGTTGCTAGGAAACAGCGCGGAGTTTTCTGTGGACTTCGGCCGCTTCTCCGCGAGCATTACCAGCTTCGCTGTTAAAACACACTCAGAGGCCCGTAGATCACTCTGAGCCGGTAGGTGAGTGCGTGGTTTTCCTGTCTGCTTCGCTTCTCTCTCCTTTTGGCGCTTTCTCCTCCTCGCCACATATTTCTCCAGGAAGTATGTGATACTACGTCGGTACTGATTGAACGGCATGAGGGTGCCGTTGTTTGAAAACGCCATCAACTAGGGCTCCGCGCCTTTAGGCTATGCGAGGTTGCTGCCGCGCAAGCAGTGCAAAACATTTTGCTGAAATTGGCAGTCAAGCGAGACGACAAAGGAAAAATTCACCGACGATTACAATACTGCCTAATGCGAAAAAATTTGAGCGCAGCTCTATTCGTGTTTTAGTTTCGCGATATATTGGCTGGCGCGGACAATCGGTCTCGTGCGGCACGTTGCAAACAGAGCGAAGTGTGGTGCGACTTCCTCGCTAACCTGGAGATCGCTAGAGGCAGCACGTGGGCGCGATTCATAGATGCCGCCGCTGACAGACCTCCAAGACCATGCGCGATACTCTGGCCCCATCTCGTAGCCACTGTCGCGACATTACACGTTTCTTCTCACGCTTTCGCCGTGCCCTCCTCCACTTTCCGCCTCATGGTTCCACTAAGTGTTTTATCTAGGAACCTTAGGTTCCGCTGCTCCCCCCTCTCCGCTTTCCTCCTCGCGCCTCTTCGCTCTTGCCGCTTTTTTCATCCTCCGTTGCACGCCACGTTCGCGCTCATCTCTTGAGGTGCTTGTTCGCTCGGTTACGCCGGGAACGCCGACGTTCGCCGCAGTAGCGGGTGCCTAAGTGCTGCGCTCTAAACAAAATTAATTAATTATTTATTTTATTTTATAAATACTGCAATCACCATGCGGTGATTTTAGCAGGGTGGTACAAACATAATGAATACATTGGTGTGTACAGAAAATGCACAGGTGAATGAAAAAAACTTATTTAAATAAACACAAAGCATACAGGTTGGGCACACGCAACACTACACAAAGAAGTAAAACACTGTCACTGCAAACATGGTAGAAACAAAATGTCACTGTAAACATGATAAGAAAGAAGTTAATGTTGGCGCAGAGACGACGTCATTTTTTAGCTGGTTCCAGTCCGCTATTGTGCGCGGAAAAAAAGAATACTTAAAAGAGTTGCTGCGTGAGGAAAAAGGAGTTATACTGAAATTATGTCTTTGCCGAGTAGCGTATCCAGAGGAGAAGGCTACGATCTTTGTTATGTCCATCTTATAATGCCCCTTTATTAGTTGATACAAGAACTTCAATCGTGAACGATTTCTTTGTGCGAAAGACGGAAGATTAGCCCGGTTTAAAAGTTCTGTTACAGAAGTTCTCGTAAATGAGTTATAAATAAAATGCACGGCTCTTCTTTGCAGTGTTGCCAGGTTTGGCTATATATAGCCAAATTGGGCTACGCGAAAATTTTTTTGGCGTCGACTTGGGCAAGTTGGCTATGTGGCTATATTTGGGCTACTGAAAATCTGCGACTTGGCTGTGTGTGGGCTATAAGTGGCGCCCTAATCCACGCTCCAGAGGTGGCTCTGATCGGGTAGAAGCAAATCTCGAAGGCTGTATTTTTTCTGGCTGAGCCGGCCGCATGGCTGTGCGTGTGCGCGTGCGCGAAATGACTTCCAACCCACCTTCAAAAATGACCTCCAACCTTTCCTTCCCTTTCTGCGCCGTAGTCTGAGCCGGTGGCTTTGATCTTTGATGCACTTAAACTTACACCCTGCTTGACCCTTAGGCACCCGATCCCCGGGCATCGGTAAGAACCTGGGAGTAGTGGGTTTTTCACATTACACTGTACTAACATGGCGATGCTCAGGAAGGGAGAGCAATAACATAAGGACGGGGCCATCGGGAGATCGTGGCGCCGACATGAAAGAAGGGAAGCACGGGTGGATGACACGCTCCAGTGTTTTCATGGCCATGTCTTCTGGGTGAAGTATCGCGCCGGGCCCCGCTTTCGACCTACTCCACGTTTCTGGCGCGAAGCTTTACTGCCATTTTCCTTTCCCTGCTAGATTAATTTTTAGTTCTGCTTAGATTCGAGATTCCTTTCGATAGGCTGGACGTAAGATTGGATCCTCCTCAGAGAGGAGAATCCAAACGTGGGGAAGTGGGCCAAGTATGCGAGAACATATAAAAAAGAATGGGAGCAAGACCCCGAACCAAAGGTGGGTTCTGGTGCCTTTACTTCTAGATAGTTTGCCCGTAGCGTCATGTATGCAGATACTCATTCTGCTAATATCGAAACATGTTTGCCACGATGACATCAGTGCACCACGTCACATGAACTTCACCCACCGTGTTAGCTTAACTTGTGGGGTGTCGTGCTGCTGGCTCGAGGACGCGGGTTTGATTCCCTGCTACGGCGGCCGCATTTCGATCAAGGCGAAATGCAGGAACACCCGTGTACTTACGTTAAAGAACCCGAGGTGGCCAAAATTAACCCGGAGTCCCCCACTGCGTCATGCCTCCCAATCATATCGTGGTTTTGGCACGTAAAACCCCAGCAATTATTAGAGTGTTAGAATAGGGGCCTCAAACGTATTGGAGCCCCAAAGAAATAGCGTCGAAGCCACTGCGCATGCGCAAGACGGAAACTGTGTTTGGGTTTTGCGTCGGGCGCGCTAATTCGTAGATTTAGCGGGAGCCACAAAAGCTGCCCCAAAAACTTTCGTCAACAAACATGGCGGCGCTCATAGAAGCGACGGCTCTAACCTAGCACAAAACTCCATGGGCTTGATTCGTGGTGATGCGTGAAGTTCGTAAGCTAGAAGAAGTGATTGTGGTTATCGCTTTCTCTCAACTAACATGTGTAATAAGATTGATTCATTATACGCCCCGCTGATTCCGAATTCAATTGTCGATTTCATGGCTCGTAGGCCTATCACGGATTGACTTGGCTGGGTGAAGGTGCGTAAAGTTGGTTACTCAAAACTAAGCACAATAAGTTGCATGCTCCTAATAGAATAAGTTCTAAATTGTAATTAAAAGCGAAAACACGAAAGTCTAAATTACTTATCATAAAATTGTATATTTTATTTTAATATTTATAACAGCTTTTCTTTGACGCCGTAGTGACGCGGCAAACGCAACGCGCTATCCGCAAACGAAAAACGCCTATTCCAAAACTCTTCATTCCTGCATGCCTCAACGCTAACACCCGCAAAGCTCTTTGGGGCCCCAAACTTTAGACGCCCCTATTCTAAAACTTTATTAGCCCATCAGCATGGTGTGCTTTTTGACAGTAGCGTTTTCACAGCATACCCACTGTTATCAATTTGTTGTTTACCTTTGCTCTTTGTGCGCCGTCGCGGCTTTTACCATTTCGAGCGAGTTAGTTCGGGACGTGCTCGTTGCCGAAAACGACTGCGCGCTTCGTACACTGGTGTGCTGGTTTGCGCAGTAATCTTTTAAAGCTCCGCTTACACCAATTCAGACAGTGAGTGGCATCTGTTGCCTGTCCCTTTTCTTAACGCATGTTCTTGGCGTGCTAGAGACCTAAGATGGCGGCCAGGTTGATGCAAATTGACACTATATAGGTAGGGTGCGTCCCAGCTAATTCGGGCCAAGCTAATCGAAAATCAAAAATAGAAAAATGAGAAAAAAAGATAGGACGATGAGACAAATAACGCGAGATATCATAGCGCGAAAGACTTGTTTTAGCTCATCAAAAAAGAAGCCGTGAGCACGTCGCCGTCGCAGATCGCTGGACACCTGAACTTCTACGCCATATTTAGCAGAGGTAACGTGAGAGATCGATGAAGCTGAACATCATTTTGTGTTCACGACAACTAAAAAGCAGAGTTCGTAGGTAATATTACTGTAAATAACTAAAAATAACAACTTAGTACTATCTGTCATAAAATAAAAGCACTGATGTCGCCCTCTGCAGCGATTCGCTGGAACTTAAGAGCTTCCGGGGCCAACCAAAAAAGTGCTCTGTGCAAGCACGATGTCGCTGTTGGTGATGTAAGGGGCCGACCGTCACGGCAACACGGACATTTTGTTACGACGGGTTGTACAAAAAAGGATTGCCGTAGTCGAATGTGAAAATGAATACACAAATAAAATTGCAAATAAAAGTGGCTATATATTGGCTACGAAATATTTTGCACTTTTTTCTGTTTGGCTACATTTGGGCTACAACTTCTCTAGCTTTCGGCTACGCCGCCTCGTCGGACCTGGCAACACTGCTTCTTTGAACCTGTTCCAGTTTGGCAATGTTAGTTTTTGTAAAAGGGTCCCATATAATTGCAGCGTAATCTAAAATGGGCAGTACAATGGATTTGTAACCCAGGAGGCGAACAGAAGGGGAGGAAAACTTAAGAGCTCGCCTTAGAAAAAAGAGCTTACGGTTAGCGTTTGTAGTTACATAATCAATATGAGTATTCCAATTAAGATCGTTTGAAATACACAGCCCTAAATATTTACACTTACTAACTTCAGAGAGGAAGTGTTACTAATACTGTATTCAAACTGCAAAGGTTTCTTTTTATGTGTTGTTCTCATGAAAACTGTTTTTTCAACGTTGATCACCATCTGGCATTCGCGGCACCAGGAAGCAACCATCTGAAGTGCACGGTTAAGCAATTATTGATCCAATTTGGTGTTCATTTCGGAGTACAAAACACAATCGTCAGAAAAAAGTTTGATATGAACTGGAATATCTTGTACAATATCATTGATGTATATGAGAAACAAAAATGGCGCTAATACCGAACCCTGGGGTACTCCATGCAGAATCCACCGCTACTGATGCAGATAAACTGTTACGAAAGGAAACAAACTGTTTTCTGCGAGTTAGGTACGCAGCAATCCATTCAATTAACTGATCATTTTTTAAAACATTATGCAATTTATAGAGCAGCTTTTTGTGAGAAACTTTGTCAAATGCCTTAGAAAAATCCATGAATATAGCGTCAATTTGTGTATAATTGTTAATTGATGTTGCAAAATCATGGATTGTTTCTGTCAGCTGAGTACACGTCGAGAATCCTTTTCTAAAACCATGTTGATAATTGCTTAAAAAGTTATGGTTATCAAGAAAATTTAGCATTTCAGTATGTATAATGTGTTCGAGTAATTTGCAAGCTGTTGATGTTAGTGATATCGGGCGATAGTTGTTAATGTTGTTTCTCCTTCCACCTTTATGTAACGGTTTGATTCTGGCTCTCACCCAGTCATTCGGTAGTTCACCGTCGCGTAATGATTTATTAAATAAAACATGCAAATACTTGGACACCCACTCGGGGATTTTGGACACCATTATAGGGTTTTACATGCCAAAACCACGATCTGATTATGAGGCACTCCGTAGTGGGGGACACGGGATTAACTTGGTCCACCTGGGGTTCTTTAACGTGCGTCTAAATATAAGTACACGGCTGGTTTCGCATTTCGCCCCCATCAAAATGCAGCCGCCGTGGCCGGGAAAAAAAGAGCATGTGTGTGACTGCAGACTATGGTGTGCAGTATGTGCCATGTGTTAAACGAAACAAGAACAGTGTGCTGCAGACAGATCGAGAAGTGATGTTCCTCGTATAGATGGGCCATTCTACAGTTTTTGTACCATGTTGGTGGTACAACATGCGAAGAAGGAACCGGTAAAGGCGGTAGAAGAATCACGTGATTATTTTTCATGCGAAGGCATTATATGCCCCACTACGAAAAAATGCCTCGCCGTATTCGGTGTGACCGAAAGATGGTACCCAAAATGGCCGACGGGGTAAGAAGTAGAAACACGTTACAAAATGTGCAGATTGACGTCAGATTTCTCAGGGAGGTTCCTGTAAACAAGGTAACTGAATGGCTTTGAGAGGAAAATTTGGTAAATTTTGATCTGGGTGGGAATCGAACGCGGGCCTTCTGGGGTGCGAGACGAGCATGTTTTCCCGATGGGACGGTGGCTCCACGGTTCTCGGTGACTAAAGGTGTGCCTACTGCGTGCGTCACTCCACACGTGACGGCGCAGCCAATGGCGAGGCGGTGGTGCCATGTCATGAGTGTATAAAGTGAGTATAAAAAAACTGGCAGATCCCACGCCCTGTGGGAATCGATGTTATGGAAAGCAGTGTGCGGGGAGCCTACCAAGTTAACGAAACGACCATGAGAGCACCAAGACGTAGGCAGCTCTTTCATGACCTACATGGCACGCATGTCATGTTATGACTTCTACCGTCATCCTTTAGTGTTTCCTTCACTTTGTGCCCACGTCCGAACCCATTCCAGTGATTTTTGAGTGTTAATCTTTTTTTCGCCGGAGTCATTGTCCTTTTTGCTGAGTCATGATCATGACTATGACTTCTACCACTATCCTTTAGTGTTTCCTTCACTTAGTACCCACGTCCAAACCTAGTTCAGTGGTTTTTGAGTGTTAATCTTTTTCGCTGTGTCATTGTCATGACCTACATGACACGCACGTCACATTTATGTCATGACCTATCACCTGTGTTCGTCATACACTCCTGTCATACTATGCCAATTTTGGTACCTACCAAGTTAACGAAACGACGATGAGAGCACCAAGACATAGGCGGCTGTTTCATGACCTACATGACACAAATGTCATGTCATGATATATTGTTATGCCAAGAAAAGGCGTTTATTAATAAGCCAAGTAGAGTGAGTCGCGACGGCCTGGATCAGCTGAGTGCCGATTGAGATTCAGCTAGCTAGCCGCACGTCGTCTTCTTCCTCCACCCCTCTTGGATGTGTGTGTGTAAAAAGTTTTTATTTACAAAAGTCCTGAGGCTCGACTATTTCAAGTCGGGGCGGGCCGCTCCCACGATGTCACCGTTAGGCCCAGCCCTTCAGCGACATCGTGGGCCCTCTGGACAGCCCGTAGCTGATCTTGAAAAGATGAACTCTCTAGCATCTTCTTCCAATGGAGCCATTCTTCTTCAGGGTTGGTGAGAGTCGCAGGGCATCCCGCGAGCATGTGTCTGATCGCAATGATGCCATTACACGCATGACAACCTTTCTTGACCTCTCTTTCTGGATACATTTTATCAAGGTGGTACGGCGTGGGATAAGCTCCTGTTTGTAATAGTCTCAATGAAACTGCCTGAGCCCTGTTCAGCTTTGAATGTGGCAATGGAAATTGTCTGCGTCCTAGATAGTAGTGTTTAGTAATCTCGTTATATGTTAATAAATGATCTCTAAATTCCCCGGCCTGGTGGTGGACGGCTCGGTTGTGACTGTCACGGCTAGAAAGTCCTTGTGCCAAGTCATGGGTAACCTCATTGAGGTTAGCCCGGGTCTCGTCCACTTCTACCATATGCGCAGGAAACCATTGGATTTCAGTTCTCATACTCATAGTGTTTTCAATAAGTTTAGCTGCAACCGCGGCACGTAGCCTTTATCGAAACGCTTTATAGCAGCTTTGGAATCGCTGTAAATAAAAGTCCATTTATTGTTCCTGATGGCTAGAGCAATTGCCACTTGCTCCGCCACCATGGAAGCTTTGGTAAATACAGTGATGGCATCTTGCACCTTCCCTTGAATGTTTGCTACTACGGCAGTATATGCTTCTTTCCCTGTCACCCAGGCAGCATCTACGAAAGCCGCCTGTTGATTCTGCTGTTGTATCTCCCGCAAGAGTGCTTTAGCTCTTACCTTTCTCCTTTTGATATTGTGCTCTGGATGCATGTTTCTAGGGAGGGGGGTGGTTCTAATCAGATCCCTAATCTCAGCTCGCAACTCTACTTCATCCTCCAGTGGGCGCCTTGACCTATTTAGCTCTTCCCCTATTGCCTGTAGTATACTCCTGCCGGCTCGTGTTTTTGTCAATCTTTCCTGTTGCGCAAGCTGCTGAGCCTCCGCAATTTCCTCTATTGTGTTGTGCACCCCTAGACTCATCAATCTCTCGGTTGCAGTGTTAATCGGTATCCCTAGGGTAGCTTTAATGAGCTTCCTAATCATCGTGTTAAGTTTGTTAAGTTCTACCTGCGTCCATTTGAATAATCCAGCAACATAGGTGAAATCACAGAGACCAAAAGCATGAACTAGCCTCAAAGCACTGTCTTCCCCTAGGCCTCTGTGTCTATTAGTAATTCTCCTTAGTAGCCTAATTACTTCATCGGTTTTATTTGAGATATGCTGTATTGTTCTATAGTTCGCATTATTCGCTTCTATGTAGAATCCAAGAACTTTGATTCCTTCGACTAGCCTGATTGTAGTTCCTTCGTGAGTGTGTAAGTTCACTCTGGGCTCGTCTGTCGGGATGTAACCTCTTGGTTTTCGACCTCTTCTACGATGTTTCAAAACCAAAAGTTCCGATTTGACTGCCGAACATTTCAGCCCCATATCTTTCAGTGTATTCTCTACAATATATACACTTTCCTGTAATCTGGTCTCCGTCTGTCCTATGTTACCTTTGGCACTCCATATGGTTATGTCGTCAGCATATATCACGTAATGTATATCCTCAATTTTCTCCAAATTTCTGGCAACCCTAGACATTGCTAAATTAAATAGCATGGGCGAGAGTACTGCTCCTTGCGGGGTGCCTCTATTTCCGAAGTTCTTTGCCTCAGACTTAAGCTCCCCCAACATGAGGTGTGTAGACTTATTTCCGAGAAAGTCCTTAACCATGTTAAAAAACCTTTTGCCTAGCCCCATCGCAGAGAGAACGTCAAGTATGGCCTTATGATATATGCAGTCAAAGGCTTTTTCAACGTCCAAAACCAAGAGCGCTCTCGTGTGCGCTGGGCTGGCCTGTACGAGCTGGTGCTTGATCAGGAGCATAGCGTCCTGAGTCGACAGCCCAGGGCGAAAGCCGATTAAGTTGTACGGTAAAATGTCGTTTTGTTCAACGTATTTCGTGAGACGATTGAGAATAACGTGTTCTATAGCCTTACCTAGACATGATGTTAGCGAAATAGGACGGAGGTTGTCTAGAGTAAGCTGTTTACCTGGTTTTGGTATGAGGATAGTGTTGGCCACCCTCCATTCCTCCCGATATACCCCTTTTTTCCAGAGTTCATTGAAGTGGTCAGTTAGATAAGTGATTGATTCATCATCCAGATTCCTAAGGATCTTGTTAGTTATTCCGTCGGATCCCGCCGCCGACCTACCGTGAAGACTGTGAAGAGCCGTCCTGATTTCGCTCGCCGAAAAGTCGCGGTGCATTTCCTCACATATCCCACCGGAATATTCATAGCACTCATCACCATCGTTCGGTCCCTTAAGCGGGAGATATTTGGCAGCCAATCGATCCATGATTTCCTCCTGAGTTCTATCCCGACTTCTTGATGAACCAACTTAGCTATTGCTGTTCTTTTCTTCACCCTTGTTTCATTTTCGTTAAGTAAGTGCTTGAGGAGATTCCCCCGTGTTTAGTTCTACCATCAGCAGAGTTGCAGATCTCGTCCCATTGCTGCTTTGCGAGTGTCTTCGGGTGCTCCTCAATCTGCTTATTTAGTTGCGCTATCTTCTTCCTAAGCCTTCTGTTGAGTCTTTGCGTTCTCCATCTTTGTACTATCGATTGTTTGGCCTCAATCAAGTGCGCCAGCCTGCTATCCATAATCTCAACGCTTTCCTCTGTCTCAATTTCTTTAGTGGCCTCTTTGACGTCCTCTCTGAGCTGGTTGACCCATATCTGAAAGGGCTCTTTCTCAGCCCCTAATGTTCCCATTTCCCTTCTTTTTGCTCTGACTTTCCTGAAAAGGTCCCAGTCTGTCCACTTGAAGAATCTAGCTTCCTGCCTCGGCATGCCTGTGGTTATATGTAAGATATAATGATCGCTGCCGAGATTCATATTCGAATTTTCCCAACTAGCTCCTCTTGAGTTGTTAACGAAAGTGAGATCAGGTGTGGAGTCCCTGCATGTGGACGTGTCACAACGGGTGGGATATGCTGGATCAGTGATCAGGCATAGCCCCAGATCTACGGCAAGGCTCCACAGCCCTTCTCCTTTTTTTGTATTCCAGCTGTATCCCCATGTGTGATAGGGGGCATTAAAGTCCCCTCTAATAATGAGCGGGGCAGTTTTGGCAACCGAAAGTGCCTTGTTGAAGAGTGCTCTAAAGCTCTGTCTCATGTCGTTGGGACTGCTGTAAATGTTCAGACAGAAAATGCTTTGCGCCTTGCCTCTATTCCTTTTGAGTACTGTTTCTACTAAAATACATTCAATTCTGGAATGTCGAAGGTGAATGTTGTGCTCTATGTATGGTAGCTTTTTATCAATGAGGGTTGCCAATCCCCTCCCTGTTTCTTTGCCCCTACATGTCGTTTTGTAGCCAGTAAGCTTGACTCCACCCGCTAAGGTTTCCTGCAACATAATTACCTTTGGCCTAGCCCCAGATGATTTGATTAACTGTCGCAGTGGTGCCTTTTTGTGTTGGAATCCGCGACAGTTCGATTGCCACACAGTAAATCCATGATTACTGTCCATGATTATTGGATGAGTCCGCCTTCCTATTACCTGTTAATGTCCTCTTTGTGATGGCTCCTGACGTTCCAGGGAGCGACTTTACACTCTCCACCTCTGACGGCAAATACTCATCGTCATCGCCATCCCCTCGCGCCTCAATTTTCCTAAGTCGTTTTTCCGCCGTTAGCCTCCATTTCCATAATTTGTCTACTTTAAAGTTAGTATTTTCCGTTGTCTCTCTTATCGCTTTAATTGCCTCTTTAATTTCATTGAGGGCCGAAAAGACTGAGTCATCCTCGGAGCTCACCGCCCGCTTTTTAGCGGCAGGGGAGCTATCTTCTTCCCCTGGATCGTTGCTTTGGCTTACAGGTCTAGCTATTGCTACACTAGCATGGTTCTGCTGCGCTTTCTTTCGAAGTTCTACTACCTGTCTGGTCAATTCTTCATTTGCTTTTCTTAAAGACGTTACTTCCTTAATCAATTGCTCTATTCTACCTGGGTGCCCCGAATCCTTTTGAGGTGTAAACCCAGAACGCACGTAAGAGTGTCACATTGCCCTCCGCACAGACGAAGCCCACCGCGCAAATCAAACAGGTTGTCTAGAGATAAAGGGCTTTAAACGGGCGACATGCGAAAGTTCAGTCTTTGCTGACCGACGGCCATTTGATGTGAGGCGTGCTATGCGGTAGGTCAATTCACTGATACGATCAGTAATAACATAGGGTCCAACATAGTGGGCCAGCAGTTTTTCACATAAACCACGTTTTCTTGCTGGTTTCCACAGCCACACTAAGTCACCGGGGTCATATATCACGTGTCGGCGTCGGCGGTCGTAGCGTTCCTTCGAGCGTTCTTGGGAAACAAGAGTGCGTAAAGAAGCAAGTCGTCGGGCCTCTTCAGCAAGAGAGACGGTCTCGGATATACAAAGATTATCGTGGCTTGAAAACGGCAAGATAGTGTCTAGCGTGTAACGAGGCGGACGAGCATATAGAAGAAAGGGACTGTAGCCCGTAGTTTCATGCTGTGAGGTATTAAATGCGTAAGTAATGAAAGGGAGCACACTGTCCCAGTTCTTATGATCTGACGCAACATACATGGACAGCATGTTAGTAAGCGTTCTGTGGCTGCGTTCCGTCAGGCCATTTGTTTGGGGATGATACGGCGTTGAATGTCGAAAATCTGAAGCACATAGACGAAGCATCTCTTCGACCACGTCTGCAGTGAACTGCCGTCCATGATCGCTGATGATGACTCTGGGAGGTCCGTGTCGGAGAATGACGAAACGCAGCAGAAAAATACACACTTCGGTTGCAGTAGCCGATGGTATAGAAGCTGTCTCACAGTAGCGCGTGTAAGTGATCGGTACACACGACAATCCAGCGATTCCCATCAGATGACCGCGGGAAAGGACCGAGAAGGTCGATGCCGACTTGCTCGAACGGAGTGCTTGGGTTGGGGGTGGCGCTGGATGTAGTTGGCCAGGAGGAGCGCTCGTCGGACGCTTGTGACGTTGACACTCGTTGCAGCTGGATACGTACTGGTCGGTCGTCTGACGCATTTTAGGCCAGTAGAACCTTTCTTGGACTCGGTAGAGCGTTCGCACAGATCCCAAATGACCAGACGTAGGGTCGTCATGCATAGCGCGCAAGATGGATACACGGAGGCTTTCCGGGACCACGAGGAGATATCGTGGGCCTGTAGTAGAATAGTTCTTTTTGTACAGAACCCCATCCCGAACGCAGAAACGCGAGGATGGTGCTGATTTCCTTGCGGTAATGATTAGTGGCTCTGAAGTTCTGTCCTTTCGTTGCTCGACCTTGAAGGTATTAATAACAGGAAATCCTGGCTCCAACGATGCGATATAGCGATCGAAGTTATCCGCGTCGCAGTCCGTTGTCGGAAGCGGCAGACGCGAGAGGCAGTCAGCGTCGGCGTGCCGTCGGCCGCTTTTATAAGAAACGGTAAAATCATATTGCTGTAAGCGAAGTGTCCAACGTGCAAGCCGGCCTGATGGATCACGGAGGTTAACTAGCCAGCATAGAGAATGATGGTCTGTCACCACAGTGAAGGGGCGCCCGTACAGGTAAGACCAGAAGCGTTGTACCGCGAAAATCACTGCAAGGCATTCTTGCTCTCTGTGACTGTGTAGTTGCGCTCAGACTTGCTTAAGGAGCGACTCGCATAGGCGACGACGTGTTCTTTGGTGTCAACGAGTTGAACAAGGACTGCGCCGATGCCAATACCGCTAGCGTCCGTATCAACTTCCGTGGGAGCCGCATGATCGAAGTGTCGGAGAATGGGGTGGGACGTCAGAAGAAACTTCAGCTCACGAAAACTGGCTTCACATTCAGGGGTCCATTCAAAGGGAACGCCCTTCTGGAGGAGGCATGTCAGTGGATACGCGATGTTGGCAAATCCACGAATAAACCGGCGGAAGTAGGAGCAAAGGCCCCGGAAGCTGCGTAGCTTATTTACAGAGAGAGGAACGTTGCTTGAAGGCTTCAACAGCAGTAGTCTTCGCTGGATCGGGTCGTATGCCGTCCTTGTCCACTAGATGGCCCAGAACCAGCGTTTCGCGCTCTCCAAAATGGCATTTCTTCGAGTTGAGCACCAAGCCTGCTTTTTCCAAGCAGTCTAACACAAGGTCGAGACGTATGTTATGCTCACTTAACGTGCGCCCGAAAATCACTACATCGTCTAGATAGCACATGCACACTTCCCACTTCAGACCACGCAGGATGTTGTCCATGAAGCGCTCGAAAGTCGCAGGCGCATTACACAGTCCGAACGGCATTACATTAAATTCAAAAAGTCAGTCTGGTGTCACAAATGCCGTTTTCTCCTTGTCTGCCTTGTGCATAGGAATCTGCCAGTACCCCGACCTCAAGTAAGATGCTGATGAAAGGCAGTCGATGGCATCATCAATACGTGGAAGTGGATACACGTCCTTTTTGGTGATGGTGTTTAGGCAACGGTAGTCAACACAAAATTGCCATGTACCATCTTTCTTTTTAACCAGGATCACTGGCGCTGCCCACGGACTACAGGATTCTTGGATAACATTCTTATTTAGCATTTCGCGGACTTGGTCGTTGATCACCTTGCGTTCCGATGGTGAGACTCTGTACGGCTTCTGTCGCAATGGTTGTGCAGATCCCGTATCTATGCGATGGTTTATTCGAGAAGGGGGAAATGATGGTGGCCCCTGTTGCTGTGAAAAGGCAAACAGTCCGGCATGTTTTACCAGAATATTCGCCACTTCCTGACGCTGGTTAGTGCTGAGTGACTTGTTCACCATAGTTAGAATGGAGGAGTCCGCTGGAGGGCGTGCATTAACGAAATGGCGTTCATCCGAAGAATCAGGGGCTTCTGTAAGAATGGCTAGTGACTGCACTTGATCTTCATGGTAGGCGGCAAGTTTCAGACCCTGTGGTAGTATTGCAGGTTCACTGGAACAGTTTACGGTCCATAAGCCTGTGCGTCCGTGAACAACTGACAGCGTGCAATACGGTCGGTATCGGCACATTCCTCTTGATGCAGCTCAGATGAATGGGCTCCACGGTAGCGTCAAACGTTACGTCGGTGGTAGGGAAACAGGTGACTGAAACACACGCAGCACACAACGGAGGCACTACTGTATCACTGGATACACAAAGCACACTTTCGTGATTTGGTGGGCCTTCCGTAAACGCGGCCGAAAAGCTGGTATCTACACTAATTTCTCCTGTTCTGCAGTCGACAGTGGCACCACACAGTTTCAAAAAATCAAGGCCCAGGATTATGTCATGCGTAGAATGAGACAGAACTGCGAACTCCGCGTTAAAGATTTGACCGCCCAAGATAACGTCCACATTGCAAACCCTGACAGGATGTAACAACTCCCACTCACTCCACGAAACGTATCAGCCCGGTCCCAGCGAAACATCACTTTTCGTCCTAGGAGGCTCTTAAATAACAAGACTCATCACTGAAACTGTTGCTCCCGTGTCCACTAAGGCCATTGTTGAAACTCCGTCAATCAGTACAGACACCTTATTTTTAAGCATACAAATGGGTGGATGTATCTGTAGACATCGAAGATTGTCCAGCGACATCACCTCCAACGGCCGCGCTGACTAGTTTTCCGGAGGTGGTGACGGGTAGCGACGCCGCGGAGACGGCGGCCGGCTTACGCGAGGAGCGGGTGGTGGTGTCAGGCTGCGATCGGATGCTGGAGAACGGTTCCGCAGCGTCACCGGGTGCTGGCGAGGGTTGCTTCCTGGATCTGTGTACGATCATGAGTACGTTTCATCAAGTGGATCGCGGTACCGCCTTGACATCGTAGATCGGTCGAACCTCGTTGGTTGGCGGCGATTACAGTACCTGGCAATGTGGCCCAAGTAGAGCACTGCACAGGCTCGGGCTTACCCGAAAGCCCGGGCCGGGCCGGGTAGAGCAGTTTTTTCACGGGCTCGGGCTTTCTGCGAGTTATTGTCGGGCTTCTCAACTCTGAAAAACATGTATTTTGCGGTCTCGGGCCGGGTACGGGTCGGTTTCGAGCCGGGCTCGGGCCGGGCTCGGGCTTAAGGTAAAGGGGTGGCGGGCCGGGCCGCGCGGGTAACGTAGATTATTTCCGGGCCCGGGCCGGGCTAGGGTCTCGCCATAAAAGTTTTGATCGGGCTCGGGTGGGCCGCCCAATGTAAAAACGGGCCCGGGCCGGGCCCGGGCCGCAACAATCGGCCCGTGCAGTGCTCTAGGCCCAAGTCGCCGCAGCTGTAGCACACAGGTAAACGACGATCGATGAACGGCTCGTCGAAGCGCTCAGCCGTGGGGGGTCGTGTGACCGAGTGAAGTGGCTGAACCTGCTGAACAGGAGGAACAGTCGGTCTGCGTGGAAACCTGCCGGAGCGAGGGTGTTCTCGTCGTTGTTCGGGCGTAAATGTGCCTTCACGAGGCCATGGAGCTCCTCTGTGGGTGATGTCCGTGACACATACCGACGGTTGCCACGGAGCGCACGATGCAGCAGGCGCCGTGTGTTGCTGGGAATAGACAGCAGGCTGTTGCATGACGCTGCACGCAAGTACCTCGTGTCGCCGCAGCTCTTCACGCACGATCTGCCGTATAGTGGATGAAAGATCGGCAGACGGGCTCTCATCGACGCTGGCAACGGTTGTCACATTCGCCAGTCGTCCAAATTTTGGCGAAATGCGACGAGTCTTCAATGTCTCAAACGTACGGCAGTGACGTACGACATCTGAGACGGAATCAACGTGTTCCCTGCCTATAAGGAAATTGTAAACATCTTCAGCAATTCCTTTAAGGAGATGTCCGACTCGGTCTTCCTCCGACATCTGTGAATTCACTATTTTGCACAGCTTGAGGATCCTTCGATGTACGTAGTGCACGTTTCTCCAAGAGTCTGAGCTCTTTGAGCTAGGGTTCGCTCCGCGCGTTTCTGTTTGGCGTAGGAGTCTCCAAAACACTTCTTAATTTATTCAACGAAGCGCTCCCACGTTGTCAGGGAGTCTTCTTGATTTTCAAACCACATCAGCGCTGTTTCACTCAGAAACAGTACGACATACTCAAGCTGAGTGACAGAGTCCCAACGGTTGTAGCGGCTCACCCGTGCGTAGTGTGTCAGCCACTCGTCGACATCTCCGCCTGCTTTTCCCGCGAACGAGCGTGGTTCCATGTAGTGCTGCAACGGTCGAACTGGCGTTGACCTTTGAGCTGGTACACCTGGCGCTGGCGTTTGTCCACTTCCGTCCTGAGACATGATGAACGTCGTTGGCGAGAGACCGGCAAGACGGCGGCTCCGGCGAAGTTCAAGATGTTGCGGCTCCGTGGTACGTAGTGTCGTACCCCGCACCTCCACCACTCTGTTACGCCAAGAAAAGGCGTTTATTAATAAGCCAAGTAGAGTGAGTTGCGACGGCCTGGATCAGCTGAGTGCCGATTGAGATTCAGCTAGCCAGCCGCACGTCGTCTTCTTCCTCCACCCCTCTTGGATGCCCCAAATCCTTTTGAGGTGTAAACCCAGAACGCACGTAAGAGTGTCACAATATCATTTATGTTCGTCATATACTCTTGTCATAGTATGCCAATTTTGGTACATACCAAGTTAACGAAACGACCATGAGAGCAGAAGGACGTAGGTAGCTAGATAGATAGATACTGTCAAAGTAGCAAATGTTCTCCAAGAAATGTTTCGCATTTAATAAAACCGGCAGATCCCACGCCATGTGGGAATCCATGTTATGCAAAGCAGTGTGTGGGGAGCCTACCAAGTTTACGAAACTACCATGAGAGCACCAAGATTTAGGCGGCTCTTTCATGACCTACATGACACGCATGTCATGACATTTATGTCACCTGCCGCGGTGGCTTAGTCAGCTAAGGCGTTGCGCTGCTGAGCACGAGATTGCGGGATCGAATCCCGGCCGCGGCGGCCGCGTCTCGATGGAGGCGAAATGCAAAAACGCCCGTGTGCTTGCGTTGTAGTGCGCGTTAAAGAACTCCAGGTGGTCAAAATTAATCCGGAGCCCTCCACTACGGCGTGCCTCATAATCAGAACTGGTTTTGGCCCGCAAAATCCCAGTAAGAAGAAGACATTCATGTCATGAGTCCTCAGGATTCCTTTTAGCTACACCTAAGAGACTTTAAGGCGAATGCCTTAGTCATGCTCATGACTATGACTTCGACCATCAACCTTTTCCTTCACTTAAGTACCATATCTGAACGTATTCCATTGGTTTTTGAGTGTTAATATTTTTCGCTGAGTCATTCTCGTTTTTGCTGAGTCATGGTACTGACTATGACTTCTACCACAATCATTTAGTGTTTTCTTCACTTAGTGTCCACGTCCGAACCCATTTCAGTGGGTTTAAAGGCAAATCATTTTTTTGGCGAACATTTGCTACTTTGACAGTATCTATCTAGCTGCCTACGACTTTGTGATCTCGTGGTTGTTTCGTTGACTTGGTATGTACCAAAATTGGCATACTATGACAAGAGTATATGATGAACATAAATGATATGTCATGACATGAATGTCATGACATGCGTGTCATGTAGGTCATGAAACAGCCACCTACGTCTTGGTGCTCTCATGGTCATTTCGTTAACTTGGTAGGTACCAAAATTGGCATAGTAGGACAGGAGTGTATTACGGACACAGGTGATAGGTCATGACAATAACCCAGTGAAAAAGATTAACACTCAAAAACCACCGAAATGGGTTCGGACGTGGGTACTAAATGAACGAAACACTAAAGGATGCTGGTAGAAGTCATAATCATCAGCATGACTCAGCAAAAATGATGACTCAGCAAAAAAAAAGATTAACACTCAAGAACCACTGGAATGGGTTCGGACGGGGGCACTAAGTGAAGGAAACACTAAAGGATGATGGTAGAAATCATAATCAGCATGACTCAGCAAAAAGGACAATGACTCAGAGAAAAAAGATTAATACTCAAAAACTACTGAAAAGGGTTCGGACTTGGGCACTAAGTGAAGGAAACACTAAAGGATTGTGGTAGATGTCATAGTCATGACCATGACTCAGCAAAAATGAGAATGACTGAGCGAAAAAATATTAACACTAGCGACCTCTGCGCAAATTCATTGCCGCGGCGGCACACTTCCCAAGTTTCTAGTACACTATAGCAGCGCCGCTCACTTGGGGCAAAGCTCGACCGCCTTGCCCTCGCAGTCCCTTAGGAACACGTCACGCCCGCCTCGAGAGGAGGAGTGGCGTGATTCACTGGCGATAACGATACTGCCCAATGTGAAATTTGGGTGCAGCTCTACGTGTTTTTATTTCGCGATATATTGGCTGACGCGGAGAATCTGTCTCGTGCGGCACGTTACAAACGGAGCGAAGTTTGGCGCGACTGCCTCGCTAATCGGGAGATCGCGAGAGACAGCGCGTGGGAGGCACGTGGGCGCGATTCACAGCAGCCGCCGCACACAGACCTCCGCTCTTGCGGCGCTTTGTTTCCATATATGGTATCGTTGGCGTCATCGGTGAACAGACGACGCGCGCTACTCCGGCGTAATTTCGTAGACATCGTCGCCGCAGAGCCCGTCTTGCGCGGCACTACGCTTTTCTTGTCACGCTTTCGCCATACCCTCCCCCTCCGATTTCTGCGTCATGGTTCTGCTGCACTCTCCTCCTCTGTTTCCTCATCACGCTCTCTTCGCTATCGCCGTCTTTCATCTCCCGCTGTGTTCCGCGTTCACTTTCTCATCCTTCGCTGAGCTCGTTCGCTGGGTTACGAGGGTCGCCGACGCTCGTCACAGGAACAGGCGCCTAAGAGTTGCGCTCTAAAGAAAGGTTCAGGGTGGGTCGCCGCGTGTACCAGGGGAGTGGGCAACACGCCGAAACCCTCGCTGAAGGGCTACTTTTTGCAGCTGCCGACAGTCGGCGACCCAAGTTTATGCTAGTGCCGTCGCAGCAGAAGTTTGCATCCCCATAAACAAAGGCAACCTTGAATTTTTTCCCTTTAAAACCATACAATTAAATGTGTCAAGTGTTACTCTGAATGGCGCAGACTCTAAAATGTCACCTTAATGGAAATTTGAGCAAGAACAGTGCAGTGGCATCCGCAAAATGTTTTTTTTACGATCAATTTAAATGAAACATGCATGCCCGTGCAGCGTCATCGAAAGTGATCGCTCACGCCAGCATACACCCACGCCAGCATACACGCATACACACACAGCAGACAAACACACACGCGGGCGCATCAGGGCCAGGCATACACGTTTCTGCAAAATGCGGTCATTACGTCGCCGTTTCTTCCGGTACATTAATGTAATGAACAATAATCCAAGGGTATATAACCACCCTTCATGTATCGCTGCTGTATAGGCAATGATTATGTATCGGTTAGATTGCATTCGATCGACATGTTAAAGTCTTCAATTGCAGCTGCATGGTCGTTGGGCAACCCACTCTGGTTGCCCTGCAATTACGGAGGCTACTCGTAAGACGCATCATTCGATCCGACGATCGCTGACGGCTGCTCCACGTAAGGCAGCAGTGGAGCCGCATTTCTGCTAACCAGGTGCAGAATTTTGCATAAATAATGTGTTCAGGTTTCTTGAGTTCGCCCTCTGCAGCCGATATGTTTTCTGGGACGCGCAAGTATCGTGTGACAATGAATACCACGCGTTCTGCGACGACCGATTGTCTCGCATTATTAAAAATAAGAGATTCTAGGTGATATAATTTTTACTGATCAGACTTCATAGCAGCAGATGTTATATGACTTGCACTGTTGCACAGTAGTCGCTGATAGGATTACGCATTAAAGGTGTTTTCACTAATTAACGTTTCACTATGACTGTATACGGGGCACGTAGTAATCTCGGATATTAAGCCGGTGAGTACTCAATGCTTAAGATTTCGCTGGAAACCTTGTGCCTAGCGCCAATGTAGAGAAAAACAGACTCTATATGTGCCGTGAAATTCGTTTGCTTTTTCCTGTTAATGTTCCGCACTGAATTTTCCACACTGCGGTCATTACCATTATGATGGCGATGACCGCGGAAAATGGGACGACACACACCATGCAGGATGGACGATGAATTGGACGGTAGTCCTGAGAAAGTAATTTCCTCTCGATACCGCGTTCTATTCTTCTTGCCAGTTCTGTTGGTGTAGCGCGACGCCCGCCACATTTTTCCAAAAACGCCTTGCTTACGCAAAGCGTGACGAAATTGTGTGAAACTTAGGTTGATCTGTACCACTTGCTCCCCATCACTCAATGCCTCTCTGGAGTCCTGGGAGGAATTTCTAAATAAATAAATAAAAAAGAGCCCCTTCCGAAGCCCCCCCCCCCCCCCCCCCCTATTAAGTGGCATTACCAGAGGTCTGTTAGCCACATAATTTGAGGTTTCTTTTGAGTGGCCTCTACTTTCTCAGATAAAATTTTATTGTGACAAAATGTTTACTGTACTACTGTTGGCGAGGATGTGCTCGGCTTTTAATTCATACTTTCTCTTTATTTCTGCAAATCCTGAAAATAGGAGGACAAGAGCATTAGAAGCACCAGCTGCTGCTACCTCATCCGTATTTTTCACTTCATTTTTTTTAAATTTTAATGTGCACACCATGCACAGGCACAATATATTTAAATATATCGACAGGGCAAAGTTTTCTTATATTTTTAAAAGAGAAGGAGGTAGCCAACTAACAATTATTTCTAATGGTACGGATAGCCTATGTCTAGAGAATGAATACTTTGCTGTATATTCAACTTGCTTCAATTTGCCTTTGCGTGATTTTTTGACCATGAAAAAAGCCTGCAGACTTCAGTGACCCCTTCGGCAGGGTCGTTTATCAACGGCGTGTGAAATGCGCGTGAATGATAAGCGTCTCAGTATTGCTTTTCTCTCCAGGCAATGCTAACGACTCATAAAAAACTCTTCTAATAATTAACATTTATTAGGTATGGAATAATCGCCACTTGCATGCAGAGGTGTCCCAACTATCATGCACCAAGATTTTAAAATATGCAAACTCCACGTAGCTGGACAAAACCAAGTTAATGTTGTTTGCCGTCGCTTAAAGGTACTCAGATTATTTTTTGAATTCCGCCTAATTACATTGTGGGCGGACGTGTGGGTTATGATATCCCACATATTTATTTCCTCGCCGGTCAAGCGCAGACGAAATCGCCGAACGCTGCTGGCCTGGTCGTTCCTTATTCTAGCTCTGGCTCGAGCTAGTGGCGCGCGGAGCTGCGTGCCTTGGCGCCACTTCGTTGTCGTCGGTTAAACGCCGATGGCTCGCCATAACATAATTAGTCTTAATTAATTTATCAACTTCTCAGATGTTATAATTAGATTAAAAGTGTCAATGACAAATTGTAGAGCAACATGAAAAACTCCCGATACACCTTTCTGTTGCTCAATACGTGCTACATAAAAGTGTTTTTCTGAACGCGAAAGAAGCCCGCGAATACACGAGAAATTGCCGCGCGACTGACCGTTCGATGCAATTTGCGTGTATTCTCAAACCGCGAGACCGCGAAAACTCACCGCGTCAATCTGACGTGTAAATGCATTAAAGGTGCATTAATATGCCGAAAGAAACTGATTTTTTTAATAGCCGGAGACTGCCTCGTTCTGAAGTGAATAAAATATGGCTGCCCGCCGATCGCTCTGGCACTGGCTGCTTGAAGCTGCAGGGGAGAAGGGATTTATTTGCGTACAATAAACATTTTTGCGAACCACTATAACGTTGGTGAGCCCTTTTAGCACCTACGCGACATCGCTCTGCCAAAGTTTCTTTGCTGAGGATCCATTTTAACTGCACTTTTACCCTTGCGTTGCACGCCGCCGCGATTTTCTACCAGACGCCGAAAGCTAAGAAGAGGCGGGTCAATCGCAGTCGCTGGCACCACCTTCCTCATCCGGTTATCTACTTTCACTTGCGCTAGCACTGCCATACCGAGACCCTCTCCACTTCTGCATGCACCTCGCCTCTTGTCAGCCCATTAGATAAGAAAAAATCTGAAAGCAAGACAATGCTATTGGCTTTGAAAGCAAACAAAAGTGACCTATTCTAAACGAGGAGAGTTTTTCATTGGCCCTTTCAAACAACGCTGCGAGTCACCACCCGATGCTTCTGTCGGCGGTTACGTAAATTTGACGTCAGGAGACTGGAATAAAAACAGATTGGGGAATAGCTTTACGCCATAGGACCCCTGTATTAGTGAATCTCAGTGCTCGTACGTACAAAGTACAACCAAAGAAAAAGCTATTGCTACCTTGCCAGGAGGCCTGAAATTGCGAGATACTTGTGGCGACATCTCCTTGAAGTTACAGCACCAATTCACCGTCACGGACGTCCCAAAATTATACGGCCTCTGCTCGGGCCTAGTTATTCTTTTGTCCTGTAAAGGGGGACTGCATTGTGTTCTATAGGGACTGGATAATAATCTTGTAAAAGTTTCGAGAACATTTACTGTGCGAGAATTGCCCGAATACGAGAAAACAGTGGCGCACCGACGGAGGGGGGGGGGGGGTTGGAGGTTGTAACAACCCCCCCCCCCTGAGGCCGACCTAACCCCCCCCCCCCTTTTGTTTAACCCCTTTTCTTTCCTTGCGCATTTGAGTACTGCAACTAAGATGCAATCCTCTGCACACTCGCAAAAAGCGCATTTTTTTACAATTTCCCGTGAAGAAGTTGAAATTAGTGCTGTTTAGATGGTATTGGCAAACTGTCAACCCCCCCCCCCCCGCCCCCCTGGCAGAGATCCTGGGTGCGCTACTGCGAGAAAACACTATTAAATTCGTGACGTCACAGTGACGTACTGGTGCTGTGAATTCAGTTTCGAAAAAATTTATTAGAAGTTTGCCCGTCATTTCGGAGCTTTGAAAGAGAACTTTGTAAGTTTGAACTGATTTAGTGTTTCTTTTCAGTGTCTAAAACTGAAACCGAGAAAGCGTGCCTACGAATATGTAAGTGCATGTCAAAGAATCTGAGCCGAGCAAAGTGATCCGGAGCCTCTACGACATCCACCAATACGCCTTGTGCAACATTGAGGCGTAAAAGGCGATCAGTAATCACTCTTCTGTGGGCACAAAGACAACCGAAACAAGTAGTCATGCTTATTCGGAGCTTGTCGCCCTTCGTCTGACTTCTGACCGCCGCCGTCGCCTATGTATTATATAATGCGCACTCTTTCAAGTTAGCCTTTTCCAAGCCTGTTTTGCTACGCAGAGATGTATGTGCGTGCATGACATTCAGCACATGAATTATTCACACGGGTTGCAAACATTCGAATGGCCTGATCAATAAGTAGTTCGCCAGTATTTCATTCCCTTCACATTCCAATTTCATACATAGTACAAAAGTCGCGTTTCATAGTGAACCGCCAGTGCTGTTGCTGAGCGGCACCCTCAAGACGTAGATGAATGTTTAATACCGCATCTAAAGAAACTTTGAATGCAACGATGAAAGCCCTCTTTCGATAAATCTTTAAATGTAGGGTTCCCGTCGCCAACATAATGACGAGCTAAAGAATAACGGCGACGCACACTGACTAATAAAAAAAAAGCACCCAAGTTAACCTGCCCAATCACTTTGACAGCCTTTTACACAGGCAGCTTTGCTTGTTTGACGAGGTCTCGTGTAGTTTCTGCTCGCATATAGCTGGACTTATTTGCACCCTACAATGCATTTGCCAAGCAAAGGACGTTCGTTACTACGTTTTGTGCCGACTATGATTGCTGCTTCTGTCACCACCAAGTTTTAAAAATTTTTCGTTTGTCAAAGTATACGTGCAGTCACGTTTCTTAGTGCATATTAATACTTTTAAATGAGCTCGGGCAGTCATTAACTCACGCCTTACATCTTGATAAGATGCGCAGAAATTTCATACATTGATTTATCGACTAATACATTTAAGGAAGAGACGATTAATTATGTGGTATCAACTCAACAGCAAGTCATACACATTGTCAAGCAGTACTGTGTGTCACGCTAAGGTTAAAAAGGTGGTCAATGAAAAAAGAAAAGATTGTAAAAACGCGGTGCAAGATACAATTATAAGACTTACGATATTTAGTCGTCATAGGTCTGACAACCGAACATTTTGGCGCGTAAACTCGTATACTGCACCGTGTTTCTTAAAATTTGTTTTTTCGTTCGAGAGCTTGGGTAACGTTAGCTGGGACACCATATATAATTACCTGTGTTTACATAAACGAAGGAAACGCATACTCAAGCACTCACCAAGCTAATCTAAAAGTAAAGGGGAAGCAGAATGGAGCAGTATAATGTCACAAAGAGCACTTTGGGCCTACAATAAATATGAGATGGTGCGGGGAATCTAGAAGGGAGTAATTCTGCCAGTGCTAACGTCCGCAAATGCCATTTTGTGCTTGAAATCGAATATCGTGTCGGAGCTGGAAGTTCACCAAAGATCTGTAGGCCGGTTGGCTTCGAGAGCCCATAGTAGAACCACAAATGAGGCAGTGCAGGGTGACATAGTTTGGGCCTCTTTCGAAGTTAGCGAAGCGCAGGGCAAAATTAGTTTTGAAGAAAGACCCAGGAACATGGATGAAAATTAATGAGTGGGTAGAGTGCACAAATATTTGTACCTGAAAAGTGCGGACACACAATGGAGGAACAGGTCAAGAAAGTTGGCAGCCAAGTACAGGGTAATTGAAGGTGTAAATAGACAACCAGGAGTCATTAAAAAGAAAGTGAGAGAAACAGACACTGTAAATTGGAGTCGAAGGACGGAAACAAAAAAAGAGAATGGAAATTTACAAGAATGGCAAGAAAACAATCAGAAGGGAAAATCTTTGCGATAACAAAATGGACAGTGCCTTGCTATTTGAGGCTCGAGCTGGTTGCCTAAGGACAAAAACATACCGGAGCAAATGTAAGCAAAAAGATGAGGAATGCGTGTGGTACAGCAGAAGTCCGGAGCCCATTCAGCACGTCCTAATGGAATGTGAAGGTATTCACCAGTGAGACTCGTTGGTAACGTACACCTTCAAGAAGCTCTGGCATTTAAAGGGGATGGAAAGATTACCGCTTAGCATTAGAGAGAAGCAAGAGACGTTTGGAGTTATGGTGGAAAAAAGTCATGCAGACTCAACGTACCTGTCGTAATTTATATGTGAAGCGGTTAATAAAATGCTATAAGTTGGTGCATTTTATTCCTGCGTTATCAGCGCAAAGGATACTAGCGGGTGCATGTGCCCTTGCTCAAGCATGCAGCGCAAGTTGACAATGTTATATTCACTTCCGTCACCCGTGGCACCAACGGTTCAATTTCCACTCCCACAACAATTTTTTTCCAAGTCGCCGACGGGCTATGTCGACGTATCCACACGCGGTGTATAAATACTAAATAGGACGACGAAGTGTGTCACACAGCCGTGTTAAGTGCGTTGTGACTGGAAGATGTGAATACTGCACGAAAAGCACTGTTGCCATCTTATGTTTGAGCATGTTGCTAAAATGAGGCAAAACGAGTCGCTTAAGTTTGCTCCAACGTTGCTGAAGTTGTTACTAAAACGGCCGAGTGAACTTGATACGCATTCTGGGAACACTATATTGTAGGCTAACTTTGCAGAACGCGTCTACTAAAACGTTCCACGTTCTTCTAGTGTCCGTGCAGCTGAGGAATAGACAGTTAAATACTGAGTGGTGTGTAGGGAACATCAATTACTTTATTATTGTGCTTAAAACGCAATGCATGATGGTAGCTTAAATCCTATGTTTACCTTGAGCTTCTAATACAAACAAAAGTTAGCATGCTTCAAAAGCTCACGGACCACCTCATTCGTCCATCAAGAAGACGCACTTCATTCCACAATATGCCTATAAATTGTCTAGCTTTAGGCGATCGTGGAAAGAGAAATGAATTATGTAACACGATCTTGCTCAGGTTGACATGATGATTAAAATGACATGGCCTCTACACAGGTCAAAGACTACATTGACATCCCTCAATCCGCCTTGGGAACTATAACATAAGACTATTCCAATCTGGGGCGCTATAACGTAAAATGATTCCAAACTGTTTTGATTCCAATTTCTGCAATCAGCTTCCACGATTGGTCAAAACATTTTCGGGCCACTCCCAACTTCGCCTCTCTGTCACGCGACCTCACAAAACCGCGAAAACTCACCACGCCAAAGTGACGTGTACGCGAAAAAAAATGCATTAATATGCCGAACAAAACTGAAAAATTTTCTGAGTAGCCACAGACTGCCCCGTTCCGAAAGGAATAGAAGATGGCTGCCCGCCCATTGCTGAGGCCTTCGCTACTCGCACCTGCAGGTGAGCATGTATTTATTTGCGCATGATAAACCTTTTTGCGTGGCAGAAAAACGTTATCGAGCCCTTTCAGCATGCATACGACATCGCTCTGCCAACTCTTCCTTGCTGAGGATCCGTTTTAGCGGCATTGTTATCCTTCCGTTGCACGCCACCGCGATTTTCGACCAGCCACCGCAAGCTAAATAAGGCGAAGCGGACCAATCGGAGAAGCCGGCACCACCCTCTTCATGCGATTATCTATTTTCACTGTTTCACTCGCTCGGCCCCATCGAACCCCTCTCCACTAGAGTGTGCTCCTCGCCTCTTGTCAGCCAATTAGATAAGAAAAACCGCTGAGTGTAGACAATGTTATTGGTCTTGAAAGCGAACAAAGGTGACCTCCTATAAACGAGGAGAGTGTTTGATTGGGTTGTTCAGACAACGCTGCGGGTCACCGCCCGATCTTGCGTCGGTGGTTGCGTAAATTTGACGTCAGGAGTTTGGAATCATTTTACGCTATATAGCGCCCCTGTTCTTATTCCGATATTTTGACGTCAGAGTCACGTAATGGTCGACTCAAGTCTCGGACGGCGAATCGCAGCTTTGTTTGAACAGCCCGATCAAACGCCCTCCTCGTTTATGGTAGGTTACTTTTGTTTGCTTCCAATGCGAATGGAATTACCTATATTGACATGTTATTCTTATCTAATTGGCTGCCAAGAGGCGAGGAGCACGCCGAGTGGAGAGGGTTTCGGTTGGGATGCGCTAGTGCAGTGAAAGTAGATAATAGCATGAGAAGGGTGGTGCCGGCGTCTTCGATTCGCCCGCTTCCCCTTGCTTAGCTTGTGGTGGCTTGTTGAAAATTGTAGCAGCGTGCAACGGAAGCTTAAAAAGACCGCTAAAATGGATTGTCGGCAAATCAGAGTTGCCATAGCGATGTTGTATACGTGACGAAAGGGCTCGACAATGTTATACTAGCCACGCGAAAATTCCTATTATAGGCAAATAAATTCTCCCCAGCAGCTCCGAGAAGCCAGTCCCACAGCGATCGGTGGGCACCCATCATCTATTCCTTCTGGAACAGGGCAGTTTTTCCGCTGTTTTGAAAAAAAAATATTCAGTTTTGTTCCGCATAATAATGCATCTGAGTTTTCGCGGTTTTTTGGCGTCGCCTTACAGAGAGGTGACGTTGGCGCAACCTTACATCTTTTGGCCAATAGCGGAGGGCTATTGGCGTAAGAGGCGTAGAATTGCAAGGAATTATTTGTCTTAATTTTTGTTTGGTCTAATGCATAATCAGTGCGTAAACGTCATACCGGATCGGGAGTTTTTGCGCTTTTTGTGACGTCGCGTGGCATAAGCTAAGTGTTAGTCCCGGCCAGAAAAAAAAATGTTTGCCCAATCGTGGAGGCCTGGTTGCCGCAATGGAATAGAAACAGTTAGGAATAGCTATAAGTTATAGCGCCCCTGAATGGTCCGGGCATTATTGATTTGTCCGATATCCGTGAGAAACGGAGGCGGTGCATTGATTCGCGTGAACAAACACAGTCCCTCAGTTATGTATGCCTTTCTTCAGTTCAAATGTCGTATATTCACCTGCTGCGTTCTAAACCTTCGCATAAATTAAATTTTATTGCAATAAGAGCAGATAATTTAGTTTACTGCAACCCTTGCGAGCGTCGAACAATGGAACGCACTTAGGGAAACTACAATACCCGCAACGTTAAGACCCTTTTTATAGGTTTCCTAAGAGTGAGGCAAGAAAACATGAATTTTGTGATCATTTGAAGGCTGTTTACTTTGGCGCAATTAACTGCAGCGTAAGAGTGCCGTGAGTTGTGACCTGCTTCAATCCCCATGTTTACGCAGCCCACATGCCGCCAATTTCGGCTTCCTTTTTCTAGTTTTTCAATACGAAAGCGCGTTCTAGAAAGTGATTTTCGAATCAACTTTCTTAATTTTCGTGTCACTAATGTATCGTCAATTATGCTGGAACGTCACTTAAAAACGCTAAAAAAGCTAAAATGTTTCTCTTTAGCGAACAACCATAATGTTGCTGGTCGCTAAAGAGAAACATTTTCGCTGAATAGACCCAAATGACGCCAGATCTAGGGACAAAATTGCTAAATGGCAACACTCAAGAAGGCTCAGTCAGCTTCCTCAGAATGCGGAATGGTGATGATGACGATTCCCTATTTAATGGCACAAAACCGCTGCGGGGGATATGCCACGAACCGTGTGGTAATATGATGAAACAAGGCGAAAGAATGTAATCGAAGATGCGAAAGCCTAAATACATTGTTCTCAAATACTCCTGCTTTCTTTTCGGTTCCCCCTGAACTTTGTTGACCACGGCCGTGTCAGAGGCGGCGGCTCCTGCTGCAGCTGCCGGATGCCACAGCTTGCTGGTTAACGGCTGCGTTCTCTACGGAATTACGCAATGAATAACAAGCGGTACCCAAGTATCCTCACTTCAACAAATACATGTCTTCAAGCGCAGTCCTTTATTAAAACGAAGCTTTCTATGCCTTCTTTCCCAGGGCTCAGTGAGACTGCTGGGTTGGTTTCCCGCCGAGGAAAGTGGGGCGATCTCGGAGATAGTGTAATCCGCAGTCACGTGGGTCCCGTGGTCGGAGGGGGAGGGGGGGGGGAGGGGCGTATTTTGACGTCTTGTTGGGCAGGCCCGTAATCGCAACGCTGCAAAACGCGGTGCAGAAGTTAGTCTTGTAGCATTTGAATAACGACTTCGAGAGAGGTTCGCTAACTTCCCTTGACTCATACTCCAACTTGTGCGTTGTATCTGCATAACCAGTCATAGCTTTCTTTTGCTCTAGTGTATTGCCAAACGTTTATATATCCTACGTTTATTAAATCGCAGCCTTTCTATGTCTCAGTGATTCGTCCGTGAGCGCCGAAAACGCACTGCAGGAAAGCCAACTTACACAATGGAACTATCTGCGCATTTGCGCACACAATAGAACAACGAAGCACAACATACGTATCGTACAACAGTACACTTTACATTCGCAGTTGTACCGATAAGAACAATAGGAACTGCAACGCCACGCTACCCGGACGAACTGTATAAATCTGCATTGCATTACGCGCGTCACGGATTCCCGGACGTCACCATGGGTAGGCCGCGGGTGTAGCGCATGGCAGAAGAGGCTGCCGTACGCGAACGTAAGCGCGAGCGCGCCCGTAAGGCCTATCCCGTGTATCGGCAACGGCACGAAGTCCGTGAAAGCGTGTAATCAACGGCTACACGATCTAAAATAAAATCTACGCAACTTAACGAAGTGTGTCTTCATTCAACTTCAACGTTCAAAAATACAATCCTAAACAAGCAATCAAATCACATATGCATCGGGTCGCTCAGCATTTCTTGGGTTCGTTGCGTGGTCGTTGGCTTTGGACTTTGATTCCGTTTGCGTGGGCGCAAGCTTCCCGTTCAACCACCTTTCTTTAAGGAAGGGGCTTTGATTTTTTGCTGTTACAATCTCAAGAAGAACACGTGTAAAACCGCCTGCATCTTGACCAATGTCCCGTAGTGGGCATGAGCTATTTTTTGGCAACAGTGAGACATTCGTTGCGCGTCACTCGTCGTACAGTCGCACTGTGGAGTGTTTCTACGATGTCAAGCACGTCGTGTTGTGTGATTGAATACGTTGATACTGATACTGACTAAATATACTTTCATTTGATACTCATTGATACTGACTGAAATTCATAGTGAAACTTGATCCTTACTAAATGTACCGCTTTCTCTGCAAGGTCCAATATGGTAGCTTAGGGGCACGTTCATCCCTGAAATCTGCAGCGCATTTAATGTTGCTTACAAAGACATCAACCTAAGGTTGGTTCTGCCAGCATCTTTTTTTGCTTACTTTTGCGTAAAATGAGGCAGCTGTAGCAACCATTGCTCCGGTTAATCAGACACTAGAACGATGTAATAAGAGAGTAGACAGTGTAATAATTCAGTAAAATGAGGCCGCCGCCTGCCGAGGAAGCTATAGTGCACTGTGTCACTGGATGTGCGTCGGCGTTAGATGTTGGGCAAGGAAAGACTCCCAACAATTTAGCAATTCGGAGGGATGTGTAGCAGCACTGCGCAGCAACAGTGCCAAAAGTTTCGAATCTTCGCGAAACATGCAGCACACACGCCTTTGAAATATATTACTGTCAAGTTTCCTTGTTCTGTGTTGGTGCTGCATATCACTTGCGACAGGACTGGACTACCCCACCTCTCGTTGTGACGTTGAGCCTGTGCCTCGGTTAGGCGACTCGTTGTCTACCTGAGTGGGCGTGCGAAACGACTGCGTATAAGTGGGTCGAAGGACCTTGCGCTGAACGTTTTATTCAGGAAGTCCAACCCTTCCGAGTTCTATTCTCGTAAGTATAATTTCCGAATGACATGGAAACACGCACTTTGGCCTTACGCCTGTAGGTATGTGTATTGATTCATTTTGTTTTACGGAATGCTTCGCAAACGCCCAACTAATTCAGCGTTACATGAAATTGGGAGCATCGATTGAATCGATCGTCGCTTCGCCAGTAGTCGTGAGCTCGAAAGGAGTGCAGTCGAATGAACGTTGGATCGTGGCGGTGAACGTCGCAGCCTTTCTCCGTCTTAGCAGGGGAAGAAGTCAGGTGCTTACGTCCTTGGAGTAGCTACGTTGGTTTAACATGCGGTAAGCAGGAAACGACGCGAAGGGAGTGGATACGATGTTAGTATTCGATAACATCCTTCGAGACCTTTTGCTTGGTGAAAAACGATACTTACGAGCATGTCATCAGAAAAGATATCGGGTAAGGGTCAAATTCGGTTAGTGAATTTGAAGGTAATAATGTTAACCAGGGAGCCGCATTATGAGGTGCGGTAATTAATATGAAATTCAGAATAATATTCTAATTACAGGCATTTACGTTGATATAAGGTTAAAGCGACTTTTGTCAGAAGAAAAAAAAATTATGAGAACTGGTCCTGCACCGAAAGTCCTCAAACGCACTATATTTGAAAAGCTTGCATACGATGCCCCAAATCCTAAGTGCGCCAGAAATTCTTCGTGCGTACCTGACAGTTCTACATCGCTGCTTCATTACTAAAGAATTGCGAAGCGGCAGTTCACACAGTGAAATAATTCAGAGAATTCGGCAAAAGTGCGCAGCAGCAATAACGCTATAGCTATAGTGCAGTATTTCAGATCCTAAGATTCGCATTTATCGCCACTTGTGGCTGGGTTAATGCATTTACTAAATGCAATTACTTTTGCAATTTACTAATGCAATTACTAAAAATTGGGGATTCCAGCCATAGTGATGAATTTTGTTGCCCGAGGCGGTTGGCATCAGAAAATGGGAGGATAGTCACTCCAATAACATCTTTAACCTATTAGCAGAGTACGATGTTGGGCGAGTTGGTGCATAACTAATCCGACGTACTGGGGCGCAAAGTAAACACACACACACACACACACACACACACACACACACACACACACACACACACACACACACACACACACACACACACACACACACACACACACACACACACACACACACACACACACACACACACACGCACGCACCGCACACGCACACACACGCGCGCGCGCGCGCGCGGAAAAATGAAGGACACAAAAAGAGCACTGTATGACGGGGACACCCTTTCTGGTACATGTCTCGCCCTGCTTTAATAAACAGAAAATAATGTGTGACCGATAGTGGAATTGAACCTCTGCCGTGGAACACAGCAGCCCGGTGCGCTAACAAATTAGCCACGATTGCTTATTTTTTTCTCTTTATTGACTTGGCCAAGATTGCACGCGTACTCCTCTCGTTCCAAAGCCAGCCAGGTCTGTGAAGCGCTCGGCATGCGCGCCCCATACCATTTTATTTCCCTGTGACAGTTCGCTCACTGAGGCAACGTGTTATACTGCACTATCTCCGGGACAGGCCCCCTCTCCTCAGCACTTTGCTCGTAGCACGCTACGTAGAAATTATGCAACGCTGTACCGACTTCATGACCGGCCGAGTTAATTGTGCTTTAACATTTCTTCGCCGGAGTACAACTGCAATCGTCGCTTTAACACACGCCCCGTGACGTACCCGTAGGTACGTACGATTGTATAAGACGTGGTCACTGATGACGTCACAATCCGCGCTTCTCTCACTTACACTGGTACACTAACTATGTAGAACCCAGAAATCGCCATGTCGTAAGATCGCGTCGAACGGCCGCCGTATGAACCAATCCACTGCCGCCTACGATCGGCTTCAACGTGGTCGTTGCCGTGCTGCGGTCGTAGGAAAACACGCACGCTCGCAACCCACACGCGCACTACAACTCAATTTGCACAAACACTTTGTACCACCTAGCATCTGTACCTGTACCACCTAAACACCTGTACATAAACACCTGTACCACCTAGCTTTGCGAAACCCTAACAAGGCCGGATGGCCAGGTACTTGTCATATGCTTTGCATGAAATCGATTCCCACAGAGCGTTGGATATGCACAATTCTTTCTTGCTTTTTTATTACATTGTGCCACAGCGCGTCGGTTTACCTTATTAACTTTTAGTTAAAAATATCCGCGCCGACGTTGCAATCATGGAGTCCAAAATGGTCCGTGATCAGGAAAGCCCCACTTAGCAGGTATCCTGCGATTGGCACCTGTTTTGAGACATTGGTTCATAAAATCAGCTACGAAGTACACTGGTGTTCAACGTAGTTTTATCCCGCACTGTTTAAAGTAAGATTCGCGTAAAATAATAGTGACTGGACGGTGTCAAAGTTGTAGATGCACATCTGAAAACTCGTGCATGTCTCAGAATGCTTCGCAAGCGGACATTCTTCCAACACGAATAATTATACCAACAAATGAAAAAGAAAATCGCAGTGAAATCTACCCAGTTTGAGAGCTTACTGGTGGTTATCATAGAGTCAAATATGTTAGTCTCTGCTACAAATTTTGTCAAGAAATAAATTGTCATTAGGTTCCCATTTCCCGCATTTAACTATTGGAGGCGAGGAAACAAGTTGCCTGCTTCGCCTGACGTTGGCGAGCGCTCGAGACAAAGGATATTGGGGTGATGTGAGCCGTCCCTCACAGCAAGACGGGTGCAAGTTTAAGCTTGAGCCCATGCGCGGTGTGCAGGTGGTCAGCGCAATGGTTGAGCAATGCAACAAAGGCATTGAGCACCGTCACGCTTGTTACATGCTGTCTTACTCATCCATATGTGTTGTTGAAGTACTGAAACACTATCTGGGCTTCAACGCATGCATTTGAGCTACTTTTGCTGTGCTAAATAGGGTTGTGCGTTTTCGGATAAACCCGAAGAACTTCGACAAACACTCGCCGGTGATATCTTTCCGAATTCGGATTTATCCGAAAAACTTTAAGGCACGCAGCCTTAAAATACTCGAGAATGGCTTCTGTTCCTTGGACATACCAATGGATTTCGCCGCGAAAATTGCACCACATGACATCTCTAGAAGCACAAGCCAAAGCACAACAAACAGGGCAGCAGATACAAAAACAAACTCAAAACACGTTTTCCTCATAAGAAAATGTTCGTTTAGTGCAAGCAGGTGTCGAAATATACACAGTGCTCAATGTTAAATGTTAAATACATAAAAATTTGTAGCTATCTAAACTTAAGATGTGCTACCCAATGAGGTGATGGATTCACACAGAGGTAGAGCTTCCTGGGCTTCTAGTCTATGGCGCATTTGGTTTTTACGTTTCGTCATTGTATGCTTGACATTATACTGAAGAGGACAAGCGACCTGACGCAGTTGCGTCTTTTAGGAAGGACCACTGCACAGTGGCTGACAAGTGGGACCGTACTGTCAAAAGGAACATTGCCAATGAACTGCAGTATAACAGTGATTCATTCTGGGACTGGATGCAAATTATGAACCCCAACGTAAAGACCGATTTGCCCTGGACATTCGAGACTTATACTTGTCATTGATTGCCCTAGATGTGCCTGATACCAGTGATACTCTCCGACCTGCAGCAGACTTTTTGTAGTGTCAGACATGCGATGTGAAAGAAGTCGTTAGGCCGACGGTGTTCTGGCACATGCATGTCGACGGCTGGCCTCTCCTTTCAGGATGTGCACTGTACCTCCCAGACTTCCCACTATCTATTGCGAACGTTCCGTGTCGTGAACAAGAAGGAGCATGCCACCGTGGTGGATGAAAACATTGAAAAGAATGCGTATACATATTACAAGTTGTAATCAGCGACAATGATTGTTGTTCTAGTTGTTTGATAATGCTTTTTTAGTGCGGACAGTCTGCTCTTGTTTGTATTAAAGGACGGTTTCATAAATTTGGGAAGAAATTTATGAAGCCAAAACTCGAAAAAACTCCATTTTTGGGGCATGTAAAGCGGTTGTTAAACTGAAACGGACCAAGAAACTCTCTATGTCTTTAAAAAATAAACTCCGAAAAACATCCTCCGAATTTATTCGCGAATAAACTCACAAAACACAGAAACCTAGCTGTAATATACCGTATTAAACATGGAAAAGAGCAACATGTGACTGATTGATGAGTTTTAACGGCCTTCAGATAAACTTTATCTGAAGTAACCAGGTGCCCTCCACTGTGGGGTCTTTTGTCTGCGGCAGATAAAAGACCCCACAGTGGAGTGCACCAGGTTACTCCGACCACCAGTGGTCCTTTACACGCACCAAAGGTTCGGGCACACCAGCGCGTTTGCATCATTCAGCTGTCGGAATACGGCCGCCACGACCGGGATTCGAATCCCAGATCTAGTGTTCGTGGCTGGTGACAAACAAGACTTAATTTTTTTTCGACACTGAGGATCGCACGATAGAGTTTCAGAGACAGGACGATGCCACTTTCTCGAACACAGACAGCCAGTCTCTGCAACAGCTGTTGCTTGAAATAGACGGATATGTCGCGCTTCACGCTTTTAGCGGCTCGGGCTAGTACACCACGAACGCCTTGAAATGCTGACTTCCGCACTATCAGGAAGCCTACGCCAATGCATAAGTGAATGACGCCAGTGACGTGTGTCTGTGTGCTTTCTTTGTGAGTGTACCTTTGCGCTACAATGTGTCCTTAAGCAAGCACCAACTAGCCCAACAACAAGTCTTCCTGCATACCATTCAGTATGAAAGCGGAATCAAAAGAGGAGACCGAATCTGAAGGTTATCACGTATACATATAGTCACAGAGAGCTTTCTAGAGCGACATTTCATTGTTATATGTTTCTTCTTCATAGGACAGTTGCGGCATTTCGAGCAAGACTCGCGTACTCCTGGAGACACCGCCTACGTAACATCGAGAGTGGCGGGGCAGCGCTAGGGATCAGCAAACCGAAGACTGACTTCGTCGTTGCAGTCGAGCGGCCAGCAGCTGCTGAGTCGAACAACGCCATGTGTTCCTTGATGGTGACGAGAATGTTCTGGTGCAGTAGGCTATCTCGCTTTTTCGGATGCCTTTTCATCAGCAACCTAAACGGAAAGACGTTGAAGAAAGCTACTGCCACGTGGAAGAGCCCGTACACCCTCTACGCAGCTCTTTGGTTTTCGATATTTGTGGGATACCAGACCATCGCATTGGTATCCACGTCGAATTCCGTTGATATACACAAAACATTTCCCCGATACTTGAGGTTTGTTTCTTACGCTGTCAGTGTGGCGAAGGTGTGCGTCAATTACGTGTGCTTTTGCCTGGGTTCGGAAGGCCTGCTCGAGTTCTTACGGAACGCGACGGTGTTCGAGAAGTCAACCTCGTTTTCACCCAAAGTCAAAACGAAGCTCAACCTCGGTCGACGCCTGTTTAACGCGACGGTCAGGACTGTCCTCGTTGCATCTTTCATCGGTGCATTTTGCATCGCTGTCACGGAAGGCATGAGAAAGCTCCCTTCGGCGCCCTTGCATTGGCGGCTGGGGATTGGAGCGGTGGTTCTTGGCAGCGAATTAGCGTTCTTCTTGTACGACTCTCTGGTGCACGTCATCACGACGCGTTGCTCGGAAGTAATGCAACGGTACCTCGAATCCGAGTTGGCGAGGCTCGAAGCCAACTGCACGACGGACACTCACTACGCACAGTTGAGCTCAGTGTCGAAGATTGCCATGGTTCGCGTGAACGTATGTAAAATAAAGGCTCTCAAAATAAGCCTCGACAAGATTTGCGGCCCAGCGATTGTGGCTTCCTCCACCAGTCTGCTAGCGTTGCTCTGTCTGAACGTGTACAGATCGTTCACTCTGGATGTGCATGAATTGGAGCTTTGGTTGCCGATCGTGTATACGGTCTACTGTTGCTTCTGCTTAGTCGACATGGCGTTTGTGAGCGACGACCTTGCAAAACAAGTAAGAGACGCTTGTCAGTATTAGAGCACTCGTTGAAGTAAAGCACATTGCAATTATTTTATGTAATAAAGGTAATCGTGCGGAGTTATGCCGGTATACTAACGCTTTGAGTATAGCGGTAACTCTTTGCCGAAAGTTTGCTATTTAGATAATGTCTTTGAAGACATAAAAAAGTGTTACCGACCGCGCAACGTAAACTAATACTGCGGAGTTTATTCATCGTGTCAGTTCGTTGCAGTGAATTGCATATGCTGTGATGATAGATGAAATGTGAATATCGTAACAACAACAACAGCAGCCGCAGCAGCAACAACTGAGGAATTCTGCTTGCTTAGAGTTGCAAGGTAAAAGTGGCGGCAAAGAATAAAGAAAATTGCGACTTCAAAATGCGCATTCTTGTTACCGTTCACCACCTTTGGCGAAATGAATAAAACGTGCACAAATTATGTTTTTCAGGCAAGGAAGATAAAGGACACCGCCAAGACAGTGACAATGCTGTACTCACCGAAAGAATATCTTCAACAGGTGAATGCTGACTTTCAACAAAAATTAACACCGCCGAGGCCATGGAATTTCTCACAGGCGTTTCTGTCTTGTTGCAGGTGCGATATCTTCACAGCACCATCGAACCAGAGGAAATGTGTTTCACCGGTTCAAACTTCTTCCGCCTTGACAGGGGACTTCTTCTTACGGTATGTAAAAGAAAAATTGCGTTTTGCGTTCTGTGCGAAATCAAGAGTACCGAAGTCCCTCCTCCGCTCCCCCATCTGAAGTTTACTTCCTTCCTCTGCCTCACCGATCTGGCACAGAAATAAAACTGAGAGAGGTTGATTGACTCGAAGTCTTAGCGCATGAAATCGATATTAAAAGGGCAGCAAATAATTAATTTTAATTCTGAGGTTTTATTTACCAAAACCGCGATTTGATATGAGGCGCACGGTAGTGGAGGAGTGAGGATTAATTTTGACCACCTGAGGTTAGGTTTTTAACGCGCACCCAATGCAAGGTACATGGGTGTATTTCCATTCCGCCCCTATAGAAATGCGGCGGCCGCGGCCGGTATTTGATCCCGTGCCTTCGGCGGTAAGTAATGACGATGAGACGAAGATAAAGCGTAGGAATTAGTCTCAGAATATTCCGCCTGCACAGTAGCCGCCGGTGATGCCTCAGATGAGGAAATGCAGTGTGGTGGCCCTCTTGGACAAAGGAAGACGAAGTATCTCGAGCAGCAGTTTATAACCTACAAAGTCACAATTTCCCAAAATATGCGATTGCGTGGTTGGCAGAATTATTAAGAGCAAGATAATTTTGTCGTCAGATACCTCGCAGAAAAACCGGCCTGCATTCAGCCAAAATGCTCCACATTAAAAGGGACTACTGATAGCCGTGCGTTGGAGGGAACTATCTCAAGCATATGTGATAAATGGGAGATAGGTATCGAAGTTAGTGTGGCCGCGGGCCGGATATGCATCGAGATTATGTCGATGGACAAAGTTCGGTGAAAGCACTTAGGGACACCGTTGGTTTTAAATGGCGCGCTGATGTGGTTTTCTGCACGGTGTCGGATAAAAGACGTCAGCGTGAACATTACAAAGGAACGTCTTGTCACGATAATCCGAAAGAAAACGAGGTACACCTTGCTGGAAGACAATATCGTGCATCAGTAAAGAACCGACTATGCACTGGGCGCCGCCCGTAGGCAGAGTGACCTTGGACAGAGTCTTAGTGCTGATGTGTTTGGGCGAGTTTCGCATTCGAGTTAAGGTCACGAAATTGGCCGTTTATCATCTGGCTTTGCTGCAAATGTGTAAGCGCAGAAGTGTGGTGGTGCTGCGTCACGGCATGCAAAGAAAAAAATATTATCTTGTTTTGGATGGGAAAGCCTATTTGCGAAGCAATAATTTTTGCAACAAGGCTGTTAGCGCGCCTAGAGAGAAACGCTTAAAGAAGTTATATGCTAGTTTCTATAATTTTCAGAATAAAGCTCATCCCTCAGAAGTCTTTGTGTCGTAACGTGGCAGAGTGTTTTGACACTGTTACAATCTTTAAGGGAGGTTTGGCATCCATCTTCCTTACAATTGGAATAAGGTTACGTGTAATGACACTTTGCTGCACGCCGAAAACAAGTTTGGACAAGAACAAAGTATAAAATGTGCTGACGCCTTCTTCTGTGAAGAGAAGGCAGTGCTATGGGAGGCAGTGCTTCCTTCAAGCAGGAAGCTTTGTTAGCATAACTGTTTGCACTGCGACATCATTTCTGCTGCAGTCTAGTGACTTCATTATATATATAGTACGTTAAAACATTCCTGTAATTAAAATTAAGCTAATAAATCTGCAGTATATTTCTTTAGCACAATTTATCGTACAGAAATTGCATTGACGAATTGAACCACATTTTGGCAAAAGTCTGGAGAAATCCAGCGAATTTTCAAAATCCAAGTTAGGGGAAAATTGGCTTCACAGGTGACAGCACTGGGTCTATAACACATGCTTGATGCGTGCATCTTGTGGAATGATAAGCAACTTTATTCCGCAACGAACTTTTTATCCAAGTGTACTCTTGGCGCGCAGTGAGGACATGTACTGTCTGTTCCCAACAGGCCTTTGTTGGCAAGGATAGAAATACGTCATCCAAGCTTCGATTTCGTGTTTGAGGGGACCGAAAAAATTCACTTTTGTTGGACGTTGCGGGAACTGATATTATTAGCGCCTCCCTGGGTCTGCTAAAAGACAGCTCGATTGAGGATCCGTCACATTACTATATAACGCGGTAACGCCATCTGCAAGATGGCAGAAAGAATACGTCAACATTGGAACATTTAAAGCATTTTAACATCAGATCTTGAGATGCGCAGAGTCACACAACTTGCATTGAATTCGTAAGTCGCTTGTGGACTTGATGTTGGGGAGAACGCGAAATGCCGTGAAGTGGAATAAACTATATCGGCGGCGTTCGTGGGTAATTCTTTCGGCATTTCGATGGCGCCTGCATAACGAATTGGTGATGTGGGCACACCCGCGATCCCTGTTTCTGCGTCCCGAGATAGCGAGCTTCGGAGGTAAGAAATATTCAGAGCGTCGCTTAAGTAAACGGTCCGTAGAATCGTTCCCAAAATTCTGTCCTCCTTAAGATATTCTTCGATATGGGTAATTATAAATTTCGGCAGACGGGGTTTTTCGAACCTAGCCAAGGAGTCGTTTCTAGCTGGGTCGCGTTAATAAATGGCTGTTTAGTTCTCTTTCGTGGTCGACAATATCGCAACTAATTTCCAGCCCGCATCATCATATAAGTCTGTATTTGTGTCCACTGCAGGACGAAGGCCTCTCCCTGTTCGAGGGCGGTAGTGGCCGAGCACTGCACCAGGCAGGTCAATTCGTGCTCTGGTGAGGGAATGCCTTTGTTCAAGCCTGGTGGGCCTTCCTAATCTGGTTGAACTTGGACTAGTGTAGCCCCACTGGCTCTCGGCAATTTTTTTGCCAGTGTCAGGCGTCATTTCAAGCCTGAAAATGTAGTGGACTGGAGGAGGATTCGAACCTTACGACCTTCGGATTAGAAGCCCGGTGTTCTACCTCTGCTCCACGCCACCACCTTGCATACTTGTAGCTAAATTGTCATATTCTGCTCCTGTTGAGTACTCTGCTTCGAAATCTTCACTAAGAATGTACTGGTCCTGTAACTCGTCCAGAGTTGTTAGCAACAAGACGATCATGCTTACTTGAACGTTTTTTGACGTTGATGGTTGGCGCGACCGTAAGAGATAACGGCAACTTCGAGTTCTGCGCTTGTGGTGCAGACCACTTGCCCTGGAGTCTCTCCATCGCACATAGAGCTGCGAGGTTCAATTCTTGAACCCTGGCCTTTCAAATCCGCGTTTATTTGAGAATTCGCCGTTTGCAACGCGAAGTTGCAGAGTCGAGTCGGTCTGTAAGGCATGCGGAGACCAAGACGAGCTGGAATGTAAGGTTTGGGCATCAAAATTTGGGGAAGGGGGGTGACGCAGGAAATAAACTACACGGAGATGAACAGTAGCCCTAGCTGCTTAACCTCCTGTTCTTTGCCTTCTATAGCCGGAGGCCTTCATTCAATCACATAAAATGCCACATATTTAATGTAGACACTATCAAGTTTAAAAAGATCATAATTATGCTTTAAATTCATACATTGCAATTATGTCTAGGAGCCCAAAAATGTTGCCATGTCGTAGTTTCTGTGCTAACCTGCTTTATATACACAAGAATAGTAAAAGAGATGTTGGCACCAGGTAATGATTCCGGCTACTGCTCATCCGAAAAGACAATAGGACGTTATGAATCCACGCAATGCGTAACAAATAAAACGGCGGAAAATGAGGCAGATAATAAGGTCTGATTCTCGAGGAACGCGGGCAGGAATGTCAGAAAGAATGTCACATGAATGGAAGAATGGTTATATAAACTATGATTGCTTAAAGAAAAAAGAAACATTGCACACAAGAATCACCTTCACCGAAAAAAACGGCACACTTCCGTTGACATGTTTGATCCAGATAACCCTAAACTGTATGTTGCTTTTGTTTTTCAGGTGACGGGCTCCGTAATAACCTTCGCTGTGATATTAATGCAGACGGGTGGTGATTTGAAACGTCGAATGGGACTGAACTGAAGCAAAGTGCCGGCAAGACCAAGTGAACACCTCCACACGTTCACGCAAACACTATGATAAAGGTGAATTACTGGAAGTGAATAAATGTGCTGGCAGTGCGCACAAATGGATGCGATACGTGCGTAAACTCTCGCATTACGTTGAAAATGTGACAGGAAGGTACGGCACCAACATGGTGTTCTATTCTACGCGGAGGTCAAGCTTGTACTGCCCGGCAGTTGGAGGGCAGAGGCGTTGGAGTTACTGTTGCCTACGCAAATGAATAACACCTTATCAGAATCAGGTGACTGCACCGTTCTGGCTGACTGAAGGCGTGCCTAGTGCGTGACTCATGGGCCCCCTGACGGCGCAGCCAGTGAGAAGGAGGTGGCGCCACGTCATGAGTGTTGACCAGTTAGAAAAAGTTAAAAGGTGACTTTAGGTGGTGCAAAATGAATTAAGGGGAAATGAAGTTATTGAAGGTGAATTAAAGTGGATTAAGGCTGGTACAAATTAGAGCAAGGTGAATAAAGGTGAATTAAGATGCATTAGGTTGGTACAATTCAGAACAAGGTGGATTAAAGTGGATTAAGATGAATTAAGGTTGGTACAAATTAGACCAAGGCGGATTCAAGTGGATTAAGGTGGATTAGGGTTGGTACAAATTAGACCAAGGTGGATTCAAGTGAATTAAGGTGGAATAAAGTGGATTAAGGTGGATTAAGGTTGCTAGAAATTATAGCAAGGTTGATTAAGGTACAGTTGTGAAGAACACGTGACATTGTGTGACGTCACGTGTCATGAACGTAACGAATTAATTCGAGAATCATAATGCTTTCACATTCAGATCACGTAAGGATACTTAAGTGACTGTCAATTTTTTTTCCGAAGCGGTGTGATGTGTTTGATTTACATTGCCTTGATAAAGTGTACACAGCCCGACGGGCTGCCGCCTTAACACACGTCTCAGGGAGCATACACGCGCAATCCGAGTAACCCCTCGCCATGCACTGCCGCGATCGTTAGTGCGACAACAGTTTCACGTACTCATCGAAGCTGCTATTCGGCCCGAGGGCAGTCAAGAAAAAAACACCGCCCAAGCACTCCGTACATATGGTTAACCAGCGAAGCTGAAACGTGCGGCCCCGTTGTTTAGCAGTGGGTTAATCCCGACGCTGTATTGAAGCGTTTCTCAATTATTGGTTACATGTTAGTGTTTCTAGTGGAACGTAATCGCCAGTGGCGGGCGGATTCTGCTAGCCACGACGCCGAGCTAACTCGAGATATCGAACGCATGCGACAATGGCGAGCCGAGGAGGCGTCGTCGCAGGCAGAGCAGCGTCAACGTGGCAATGGCGGGAACGCGTTCGCCTGGGCCAACGTCCGCTTTCGGCGGGAGTTTCTCGAGCGGCACTTTGGCTTCGGCTGCGACGAAACGTCCACGTTGAAATCGCGAAGTGGAACGCAAGCGCCAATGGCGGGCGGATGCTGCTAACCACGACGCCGAGCTCACTTGAGATATCGAACGCATGCGACAACGGCGAGCCGAGGAGCCGGCGTTGCGGGCAGAGCAGGTACGACGCAGATAACGACCTCACTACCGGCGCAGACAATGGAGACGTTTAGCGAAACATGGGACGAACGGTTTTTTCGTTTCGCCTAGCCATATACAGCTTTCGCTGTGAAATATTGTGGTATGCACATCACTAGATATGGTGATTGATTGATTGCTTGCTTGATCGATAAATGTTTATTGGCACACAAATAAATTTCACACCAAATAAACAAACATATCTAGGCCAATAACAGTAACGGCCAGTATATAGGGTCTGATTCTGACACGCACTCATAAGTACCTATCTATAGGATGCAGCGGCCTGTCAAAAGGGGCCGTATACGTAAAACTATTATATTCTGATTTTGTTACAATCTTTCTGACGTCAGATTTATGTAACCGCCAGCGCAAGCATCGGGCGGTGACCTGCAGCGTTGTTTGAACAGCCCAATCAAACGCTATCCTCGTGTATAGGAGGTAACTTTTTATTGCTTTCAAAGCGAATATTATCATCATCATCAGCCTATATTTATGTCCACTGTATAACGAAGGCATCTCACTGCGATCTCCAATTACCCCTGCCTTGCGCTAGCTGATTCCAACTTGCGCCTGCAAATTTCTTAACTTCATCACCCCACCTAGTCTTCTGCCGTCGTCGACTGCGCTTCCCTTCTCTTCTTGGCATCCATTATGTAACTCTAATGTTCCACCGGTTATCCATCCTACGCATTACATGGCCTGCCCAGCTCCATTTTCCCCTCTTAATGTGAAGTAGAATATCGGCTGTCCCCGTTTGCTCTCTGATCCACACCGCTCTCTTCCTGTCTCGTAACGTTAGTCCTAACATCTTTCGTTCCATCGCTCTTTGTGCGGTCCTTAACTTGTTCTCGAGCTTCTTTGTTAACCTCCAAGTTTCTGCCCCTTATGTTAGCACCGGTAGAATGCAATGATTGCACACTTTTCTTTTCAACGACAGTGGTAAGCTCCCAGTCAGGATTTGGTAATGCCTGCCGTATGCACTCTAACCCAATTTTATTCTTCTGTAAATTTCTTTCTCATGATCCGCGTCTATACGGATTCGCACACAGCCTACTCTGAAATATTTCGCCCAGCCTCGGAAGATGCTACAGCTTCTGCTATTCAAGCTATCCTTCGTAGGCACGAGAAGGCAAATAGTCCGATAGAAATCATCTGGACGCCGGGGTATACGGGTGTGCCCGGGGGCAATACTGCGGCACACGCCGCTGCTGCTTCCGCAGGTGGGTCGACCAATGTTTCTCAGCCCCCACCCCTCAGGGTGAACCCGTATGACCTCCTAAGCCAAATGGCTCCCTCCGTAACCACAATGCACTATGTACGGACTTCCCTGCGTACTGCAAGCAAACAATGCCTCAAGCAGGTTACCCCGCCTGCCCTTTTCTCGAGCAAGTCTTCACTTTCACGCGCTCAGGAGGTTTTTGTAAATAAGGTATTTGCAAACTCGGCCTACACACCATACTCTGTGGCAAAATGGCGACATCCCGACATTACGACTGTGACGTGCACGCACTGCGGGCTGCGATGCCGTGCATACCTTCACCATTTACTGTGGCAATGTTCCGCGTTCGACACAGGCAGAATGGCCATAGAGCCATTACAGTTTACTATAGCTACCGTGAAGCACTGCTCACGGATCCTGATACGCAGTTATTATTTGCAACATATGCTAGCCGGAGCGGCCTGATCAAGGTGGTTTAGGGGGACCGACACACCACAGCACTGGTCACGCACCGCCTCAGTACGGGTGCATACTCCTCAGAATGCCTATTTCTTGAGACAGTGAATTATTTGAAGAGGGACGACATTAATGCCCCATTTACCCCACAGAGGACTTGTGCCTCCCCATTTCTAAATAAAGGACTTTCATTCATTCATTCATTCATTCAGGTCTCCTGTGAGTAACTGACCTAGATAAACGTACTCCTTTACAGACTCTATAGAAGCTGACTGGCGATCCTGAATTCTTGTTCCCTTGCCAGGCTATTGAACGAATAGCCTGGCATACGCCTGGAATAGCCGGGAACGAATATTGAAGCGAATGTCAATGCATACCTTAAGATGTTTTTCTAATATGACTCGCTGAGAAGAGGCGAGGGTGCGCAGTAATGGAGAGGGCTTCGGTGGGGTCGAGCTAGCACAGTGAAAGCTGATAACGAGGGGCCAGATTCACAAAAACGTATTACGCTAGAATTGTTCGTTAGAAAGAATTTCAGCCAATCCGGATGCTGTTATTATCTAAGGCGGCCGGCCAATGGCAAAGAGCCCTTACGAAAGAAAAGCTTTGTCAATCTGGCCCCAGATGAGGAGGATGGTGCCTGCGTGTGCGATTGGTCCGCTTTCTATTGCTTAGCTCGTCGAAGATCGCAATGGTGTGCAAAGGAAGGTTAAAAATGCAGCTAAAACTTCTTCTGAGCCAAGAATAACTGGCAGAGCGATTTCGTATACGTGCCGAAAGAGCTGAAATATTTTACACTGTGACGCAACACTTTTATTATATGTAAAGGAATCTATTCTCCTGGGCAGCTTCGAGTAGCTAGTGCCAGAGCGATAGGCAGGCGGCCATTTTTATTTCTTACTTAACGGGAAGTGGTTGGCTATTTCGAATAAAAATCAGTTTTGTTCGGCATATTATTGCACCTTTCGCGCGTACACGTTGCTTTGAAATTGAGTTTTCGTGGTTTTGTATTTATTTGATCACTGTATGCAATAAGTTAGACAGACAGATAGACAGGCAATTAACTTTATTAAATAAGTTAGACAATTATAAATAAATTCAAAGTTGAGCATACTGAAAAAAGGTGGCTGGGAACAATCACGAGCTAGTACAGTAGGATGTGACCCCCATGCATTTTCTAATTTTAAACATACTTGTACGGGACAAATTACGCCTAATTGATTACTTGTAATGAATTACTACTTTTGGTAATTTTGTAATTTTGCAATTACTTGTGTTAGTTGGTAACGCTCACTGTATATAAATCACTTTTTTCGGTAACCAATTGCATGTTATTTGTTACTTTATGGTCCAACCATGCTGTAACACGTGATGCCGTTTAGGGAACCTGAATTTGATGGGGACTACAGGAGAACGTCCGAGATCGTGCGCCCAGCCGCCAGTTCAGACAGGCAAACCCTGGAGCTGAATATTTGTGTCATCATCTTCCCGCTCCACCAGATTTTGGCTGAATAATTAAACCGGTGCTGGTATGTCTCGATAGTGAAGGCAATTAACTTAGAATATTAATGGCAGGTTATCACCTAGGGATATTCTAGTTGACATTAAGCGGAAGAAATGGAGCTGGGCAGGCCATGTAATGCGTAGGATGGATAACCGGTGGACCATTAGGGTTACAGAATGGATACCAAGAGAAGGGAAGCGCAGTCGAGGACGGCAGAAAACTTGGTGGGGTGATGGAGTTAGGAAGTTTGCAAGCGCAAGTTGGAATCAGCTAACGCAAGGCAGGGGTAATTGGAGATTGGAGGAGGAGGCCTTCGTCTTGCAGTGGACATAAATATAGGCTGATGACGATGATGAGGATGCTAAACACTGATTTCTTGCACTGACTTTTCGTGTTCCTTGATGGTTACATATTATCATCATCAGCCTATTTATAGGTCCACTGCAGGACAAAGGCCTCTCTCTGCGACCTCCAATTACCCCTGACTTGCGCTAGCTGATTGCAACTACGGATGTCCTAATTTCATTACTCCATCAAATTTTCTGCTGTCCTCGACTGCGCTTTGCTTCATCTTGGCACCCATTCTGTAACTCTAATGGTCCACCGGTTATCTGCCCTGTGCACTACAGGGCCTGCCTAGCTCCATTTTTTCTCTTAATGTGAACTAAAATATTTGCTATCCCAGTTTGCTCTCTCATCCACACCGCGATGTTCCTGTCTCTTAGCATTACGCCTAATATATTTCGTTCCGTCGCTCTTTGCTTGGTCCTTAACTTGTTCTCGAATTTCTTTCTTAACCTACAAGTTAATCTCCAACCTCATACACCAAATTTTTATTCAACGCATTTAGGTCTGTGCTCTTTAATGAAGTGAAGGAGGCGCGTCCTTCCCGGATACACATCTATGCACACATCAGACATGCAACGTGCTAATATGCAAAGTATCCGCGCAGCGACAGCTGTACGTATAACATTCCGGTACGTATCAAGTAGCGGACAATTGGAAAATTTGGCGCTATAGTATACGCTTTATTTTGCAAGTCTATCTTTAGTTTGTAGCGCAATCAATTTGAATTGCGATTTAGGATCGCCTAAATGGCATGGTGAACGATCCTTGATTGCTTTCTTCCACTTTCCTGTTGCACCGTTCCTGTTTGACAAGAAAAGAAATAGGGTTTCTTGCGCTTTTTCACTCATAGGGTGCCGATTCATCAGTCTAGGAACAGTTTTGCCAAGAAAACTATTTAAGTTGCCAGTCATATTGCAATTCACGTATCCTAGCGGATGATAAAAAGAAAATCCTGTTTTGTACGTCTAAGAAACATTACCAAGAAGGTGCCTAAATGGGATATAGCTGTCCGAATGCAAGTGCTTGGTTCGAAAAGTGTTTTTTCTTGCTTTTGTAATACTTAGCTATGTTTGACGTAGCTTAGTGTGCTTCACCCTGTATGTAGAAACGGTAATGGCAGGTATTTCTAAAACCTTTTGCTTAGAAACATCCCACTGTGTTACATACCGCTTTCAGCTTATCGCAGGTCACTTTCCTATTGTTCAATATGCATACACTTACTATAGTTTACTTATACTACCTGTGTTTAATCAAAGAATGTAAAACCAAGCGTATATTTTAGGCACATTTAAAAACTGATTAACATTGTTTTCTGTAGTTATGATTAGGTAATGGAAAACCACGTGCACATAACGCGCGTGCTGGGGAAATGGATGTCCTGTGTTTTTTTACTAAGTACTAGTCAGTGCTGTTAACTCAGCGAAAAAAGTGGGTGTTTAGCAAAATGTTAGTCGCCTTAACACGACCACTTTGCCTTTTTATAGCCGCCTTAACGTCATTCTTAGGAACATTTTCCTGACCAAATACCCTTTCCGCTAACATTTTCAAAGTACGTGCTTTTCAGATCATCCAAGAAGTTGATTGCAGGCGCAGCAAGATCTTTGGCAAGTCTCCACTGCGCTCGTTGAATATTTGAGTATTTGATAAAAAGCCCCGCTTTCAGCCCGACGAGTCCTCATAAAATCAAGAGTGACACAGTCACGTATTCTTTCTCGTACACTTCTGAATTTTGCGTGATTCTTTACAGCTTCAATTAATGTATTGCTTCAGTCTTCGCTAAGGTAATGGCGTTAATATGTTTAATCACACGATGCACAAATAACCAGCAGACCGCCACACAAGGTCAACTTTTATTTAGCTCATCTTTTCGGGCATAAGCTATCCGTAGCGGCAGCACTGCTCGCCCGTGCTTTCCGCTTGTGCTTTTCAGCTGAAGCACGCAACCATGAATTACGAAAAGTCAGTACTGACTTGGCCTTCAACGAATACCCTAACCAACAAAGTGACCATTATGTCCCAAGTGCAACACGGAAGAAGCAGGCATTCATTCCTTCCGCCTCTGGAGTGAGTGAATCACTGGGAAGAAGTTTCAAAGGGTATCACGCCCATGTCTGCCGTGTTACGGCAAGGAACTTCACTCACCTGTTCGTCAGAATTAAAGACCGCTTTGAAAAAGCAAGCTTTCCTGGTGCTGTTGGTCTTCGTACAGAATCCCGTGTGAATATTACCAGCCAGGCTACATACACTGCAGAACACAGAAGCTCAATGAATTATTCAAGCAGCATCACAAAACTATCAAAGTGGAAAAAAAAGTTACCGAAATTCATGATGGAATATAACAGCGCATGTTAAGCCACTCATCTCTCAAACATGCAGCATAGGCGGTGTAAGGCTGCATAATTGTTCTGCATGGTTTCGCAGTGTCGCGAGTTGCCCACGTGTTATATGTGTATCGGGAGGCAAAGGTTTACGTTTTCGAGGGTTCAGAAGGCCCGCGTAGACACGTGTCAGGTTGACGAGTCACGGCGCGCGCCAGCGTGGCGCGTTGCGGAGAACGGATTCGGTGAACGCGGTCTTGTGCGCACTGAGTTGGCATTCCGCCGATGGTCATAATAGGTCCACGCACACAAACCCTGAGTGGTTCTGCTGTACGCGGTGTTATGGTGCCGGCTCCCGAGTCATTTGCTGTCTAGAGACGCCGCCGAGGTTTAGCATGGCTATAGCAATGCTGACCACGTGTTTCCGTGTACGGAGTTGGGGGTCCACTCCCCTGCGCATCCGGGCGGCAACCGCTTGGATCTTGTTTTTGAGTGCTGAGAAAAGCCCGCGTGGTCTCGAGTGACGACTTACAGTGCGCGCCGTAGAGGCGCGGTACGCATGTGAAGAACGCATTCGGAGAATGTCGTCTTGTGAACACCGAGTTCTGATGCCGCCGACGGTCATAATTTTTCCACGCGGACAAACCTTGAGTGGGACAGCGGTACGCGGTGTTGTGACACCAGCTCCCAAGTCCTTTTGCTGGCTAGAGACGCCGCCGAAGTTTGACATGGCCTAGCAATAAATCGTGCGTGCCTGGCGTGTTTTGCTGAGGCCGTCACTGACTACGTGGAAATATGAGAGGGAAACGGAGTGGTAGGAAGAAGGAAAACGGTGTTGTTTTCCAATACGTTTAGTTTTAATTAAGAGTAAGTCCATACCTTTGGGTTGTGTCTTAACAAACGTTTAACTCCCATTGGCAATTGCTTCTGTGGGACGACCCAACGGCCCTACCGCCATTTTTCTTTGTCTCTTTGAGATATAACGACCCAGACGATGTGCTGTCCCTCAGTCTAGGCTGTAATCACTGAACGGATAGATCAGTAAGACTACGTACGATGCAACGCTAGTCTGGGCCGTAACCACTTGGTGGTCGAACAGTGAGACTCGGTTGGTCGTGCGTATACATATAAGCACAGTTGTCCTACGCTCTAACTTAAGAAAAAGTAGAGTAAGGCGCTGTTTACTTGTGTGTTTTTCAACAAGGTTCTTTTACAGACTTTGTATTTGGCTGTGTAAATATTGTCGTTGCAATGTACCGCCACGTTTTGTTACCTCCAACCTGCCTCCTGCTTCATGAACGCCGATTATCACCCTGGATAGGTTTCATCAACTTCAAGGAGAAAGAAGAAACTTTACTGTGCACTTGGAAACACGGACGTAAGACAGAGTGAACAAACACGATCGAGCGCTGTATTTCAGCGCTCGTACCGCTAAGGACAAAAATTTGATATCCCTGCTTGTTTTAGAATCGCCGTACATTCAGTCTACGCACGTGTAATAAATAGAACGAGCCGACCCCCTTTCTCATAATCATTCACAAACAATACAACATAATACATTTAATTTTGTTTTCATCAAAACGTGACGGAGGCTGTGGGTAAACGATGCCGCTAAAAGGAGCTTGACATCAACCCACAGCCCCTTGAGCACAATGCCATCGGCGATAGGAGCAAGCACGAGTCACTCTACTAAATGTCGACACACATATAAACCAGAACCAAGAAATAAGAAAAAGAAGCAGCACGAAATACCTAGATTAGCAAAAAACCACAGGCATCAAAAGAAGTAACAGTAACATGGCGATTCGTTACTGCTCAACTGAATTTATTTAGTTACCCGGAGATAAATATGTTCTAATATTTGGCTGTAGTTGTTGAAATATCAATTCCAGTTCTACTGTGTCTATTGAAATGTGTAGGCAGTGCATTGGACAGTTTTTCTTTTCAGCAATTTGTTGTTGATGTTACCACCATCGAAATTTCTTCATGTGGAGTGGCACATAACGTGAAGTTTTGTAAAAAGCCCAGCAAGATTGGTAGCAAATCTTCAATTTTCATCGAATTCTCTTTTAAAGGCCATGGTTAGTTTGTACTGCTAAAAGTCAAATAGGGGCAGCACGCCGGCCTGTGGGCATAGGTCAAATGTATGACAGTCGTTCAAAACATTAAACAGTGTTTCATGAAGTTTTTTGAGGAAGAAATACTTTTAACATGTTTGTGAATGTGGTAGTACTCCATACTATGAGGCAGTACTAGTAGAATAGAGAATTTATATGAGTAATGTGTTACATCGACGTGTCATGCTTACAACTTAGGCGAATTTTATTAAACCTCATGTCATTCAGTGCACATGTAATTGTGGTTGCTGCGCAGTTTGCGTGGTCAAGGCATCTGTAAGGGCGCTAAAACGTTCATGTGTGTTTGATTTTGCATTGGAAAGTGTACGTTTTCTGCTGTGATGTTTTCTTGCACGGCGATTTTTATTCAAGACTTGACAGCTGATAGCCAGCAAACTACCCAGCTAAAATTCCCTAAGGGACGACAAACTCAATCCCTCGCCGCCATCCTATTCCAAGAGGAATGTCTGCCTTCAGTAGTCCCCTTTTCTAAAGCCATACATTTAAAGCCATAGAAAGACATACAAACGAGCCATCAGGGTAGATCAAAGCTGTTCTTCTAGGCAAACCAAAGTATTGAAATGCGATACCGTTTTAGGAAATCGGGCGTGGTTTTTTTTCTTGATTAAGATGAAAAACTGAGTGGGTTGTTAGGTGTTGTCAGAGCTTGCGGAGCGCTCACAGTTGTACGAATGACAAGGAAAGTACACGGGACAAGCGCTCACTTTCAACTGGCTTTTATTCGGAAGCACATGACGGAAGAAAACTAACTAAAACACGTGACGAAAAAGCAGAACGTTTCCAAATTTGAAAGCGCCCTATCAAAAGTCACGCGCACCAGTGGCATTCTTTTTTTTTTCTTTTTTTTTCGTTTCCGGTATCGACCGTCCACTCACGTCCGCAGAATGGCAGGTAAGGTTACAGTGTAAAAAAAAAAAAAAAAACGCATCCCCCCCCCCAAAAAAAAACAAACAAAAAAAAAAAAACGAGCATCTAGGAACAAATTAACTAACCAAACCACTAAATATAGAAAATTCTCACGAAGTGATCATTGTCATCGCTTGGCAACTTCTCGCTAAGAACAGAGTTCCGTATTCAGTAAAAAGTTGTTAAGGTGAAGTTGTTTGTGAAAGCAAATTACAGCCAATCCTGGTGCTGGCGATATCAGCGATGGCGGCTAGCCAATGTCAAAGATCACTTACGAACAAACAGCTTTGCGAATTCTACCCCGCGTGTTTTGGGCTGCCACCTGGCGGCCTTGTCATAGAAAGAGTTGGCCCTGGATCTAGGGCCGCCAAACACAGCAGTCTTGACTCAGCAATGTATTTGAGAGGTGTCGCCCTTCTCGCAACTTCTATAGCACCTCGTGCGTATGAGCCCCAAAACAACCACCGCCTGCGCCACACAGATGCTTTTCGTCACGATTGATGTCTCTCACGTGAGCAACGTTCTCGCGAGTAATAAAGGTGTCCGATGCAGCTGCTGCTCTTTAGCGTTTGCTCGGGATCGGTTCAGCGTTCGAGCGACGTTCGAATAAAAAGAGTGGATGCAGCGGAACGCGAAGGCTTGAATAATAGCGCTTTTAACTTGAAATATTTCCCGATCCATGGCTTCGTCCACACAATAAGTAACATATGAATGCGCTCTCTTGCTTTTCTTGAAGCTAAGGCGTCCTTTTTTTCTTCTCATTGAGCTGCTTACACAACACTACAGCGAATGGAGCGTATTACGCAGAATAGCTGCACTCGTGAGAGCGCGCAGCAGCTGCATCTTACGCCATTTCCGCACGTGATTTTAAACGACTGCAATCGTTGAAGGTGACCAGGGAAGGTGAGCCGGCGAAGTCGTTACAATAGTGTTACCAGCGGTTTGAAGTGTATATATAGCAAGGGTAATCTGTGCTGTCACTACTGAGGCGACATCGAATAGACGTATGCGTATGCCACAGAAAGACCAGTGTAGTTCTGTTTTTTGATGAGCTAGCGTTGCTTCTGTAGGTCTCAGGATGACTACAAGTGCAGTTGAAACGCAAGGCAACGCAGTTACCGGCATGTCACCAATATAAAACTGGTTGGTGCGAGTGGTGAAGCAGCGTGAAAGGCTCCGTAGAAAGGAGGAGACTACACAAACAACGCGCGTGCGCGTCTTATGTCTTCATTTGTCCGAAAATGCTCTTCTGCGCTGTTTTACCACCCATAGCGTCAAGTGATCGTGCTCACACTCCTCTGATTCCTCAGCTGTCAGGCACAGCCGCCTGTCGCGGCTGTTGAGAGAAGTGCCGCAGAACACATGCACAGCCGCCATCATACTTAACCCGAACACGCCTTAGGCGTCTTTTTGATTGTAGAGTGGGGGGTGCTAGTGATTTCTGGATGGGTCATTTGCCTTGGACTTCTTAGCTTAATGCGTACGCGTATTCTTTCCAAAACATTCAATGTTTGCTCCTTAGAAACAGTGTTTGTCAAAGTCTAACTGCTAGAAATGTGTATTAAATGTAATGTGTCCTTAATAAGTCTGATGGTAGCTTTACGGCAGGTACAACTGACGGGAACCATTACATAATTCCAAAGACCTTTAGGTGAAATGAGCCTTTATCACAAGCCAAAGGTTCACTGGCCTATGGAGGCTTGGTGTGACGAACCGTTGTTCAGAAAGCGAGACCTGTGGAGCCAGCGTTTCGAGAACACGATTCGTCTTCGTCAGGGCCCGGCGAAGACAGGTCCTATTCTCAAAACGTTGGTTCCGCAGGCATCATTTGTTTGACCACCATTGACTATGTCGTTATGATTATTAGAGTAGCAATATAATATGCAGAACTGAACATTATTGGCCGACCTCGAACTTCATGTCGCAAGATGATTTTAAAACAGGTGCTTCGGCGCAAAAGAATGCCTTGAGAACAGCAGCCCCATCACTCACTTGGCAGCAAATGGGTCCAGCGCAACTATTTCTCGAAGCAATATCAGGTCTCTAGTCACCATCGTTCGCTTTCACAGCAATACCACGACTCAGAGGCGCTATAGGTGGTCCTTCTTGCTTCATTTATCAATTCTGTCAATCTATCTTGCATAGGCGCTGACTACGGGGGGGGGGGGGGGGGGCGTACAAAAATGACTGTTGATTTTCTATTGACGTATTGTTGGGGTATTGTTGAATCAACGGACTTTCAACAAAGTCTCTAAAGTCTTTGAGTTCGCTCAACAGTTGCACAATGATATTACCATTGAGAGCTTCTCAATAAATAATTTATTGAGTAATTTGTGTTGATTTTCGTAGTTGTTTTTTTGTTGTGTAGCAGTTGAGTTTAGCATATACTAATTAGGACTCGCATATGAAGGCGACATTTCAAAACTTTATTAAGAAGCAATCTTTGCCTCATTCTTGTCACTTTGCGGTAGGTAGGTTCTAGTTTGGGCTCGCTTTCGTAAAAAGAAAACAGTGTGTGACCGACTTTGGCACCGAACGTTGACCTTCGAGCGCAGCAGCCCGGTGCTCTAACCTTTAGGCCACGAGCGCACGCGTACGTCTCTCGTTCCGAAACCAGTCAGCGCTTTGATTGCTCGGCGCGCGCGCCCCATGTAACTTCCTCGTCTTCTTGCGACAGCTCGCGCTTTGAGGCGCCATGTTAGACTGTACTATGTCCGGGACCAGCCCGCTTTCGTAGCCGTTTACGCTACGTAGAAACTGCGACGTTGAACCATCTTCATGATCGCCCACGAGTGACTTGCTCGCCGGCGTACAAATGCCATCGTCGTTTTAACATACAACATATGGCATAGCCATAGGTGCGATCCAAAATGCGCACGTTTTAGGGAGCAAAAGAATGTGAAATTCACTTGCAAACACGGTGACTGCGTGCATGGGGAGTTCCCCAAAAGTAGACACGGCGGCAGCGCGGATGGTGGCGATAAGGCAGGCGCCGACAAGCGACGACGCTACCTTTGAGCATCGGACGCGCTGTGCGAGCCGTAGGATGCAAGCGCGCACAGGCTGTAAACATACACTTCAGAGGTCTTAGAATTTCCTGTGCCACACCCTGTGTCTCGAAAGCATAATACATTTTTTTATCCAACGGCCGTGGTACTAGATATCAAACAACGAACGCGCTTTGAGAGCACAGCGCGTTGAAAGAGTTTCGGATTCAGCAACAGCCGCAACATTACGCAGCTAATCGCTGTCTCAGCGGCTGCTCCCGACACTCGCCTTGCAGAAGCATGCGATAAAATTCTTGCCATGGAAGCCTCCCAAGCCTGCAGCTCTCCTATGTTCAGTGAAACAAACGAAGGCCAAAGAGAAATGAAAGAAATCAAACAACAGTTACGCGCCCACGTTATACCCTACTTTTTACCGCGTCATCTGCAAAGATGCTGCAAACTACTTAAACAAGTTAGTTGTTCATAAAAATAAAGATATTAGTAATAACTTTTACTCATAGGTGACGCAATGAACGCCAAACCAGTGTTTGAGCATGAGTGTTTATGTGTGCCTGCGTGCGTGCGTGACTTTATTGTGAGCAGTCTTTTGCAACGGTATCCAGTGTGCCGTTAGTTTCGTAGTCGCAATTTTGTTAATCGTATTATTTATTTTTTACGCTACAAATTAAGTTTTCCTTCAAAATTTATTATGTTTTCTATGAACAAAAATTATCAATCATTATTTATGGATTTTAGTGGTTATTTTTAGTAGGAACGATTTTTAGGCCGGCATTCCTGCGACCCGGTCGCAGCAAACAAAAGGTGCCCAAAACGTTTGGTGCGACCCATGACGTCACGTCCGCTATAACCAATGATGTCACGTCCGTTTATTTTCATGGCGGCTGTTTTTCGGGGCCGGTCGCGTTGTGAAGCGGTCCGTATTCCGTGCCTTCTTACAGAGTAAGTAATCCATTTTTCCACTCTATATGCATGTAATAAAAGGTTGGGGCTGTCAGCTGCTTGATGTGTTGCCGTCAGTTATCTTGCGCGCATATTTTGCCTCGTGGCCGCGTCAAATTGCAGCCGGCCCGTGGAATGGGCCGTGGCATCCCATATAAAGCTATAAAGCTGATCCTCCGTCAGGATCGTTAGTACGTGTACAGAACCATCCAGTAGTGTGGTTCAGTGAATGATGCGTGAAAAAACGAGGACGCAAGAAAATCCTGGCATGGTGAGCTGTTCCGCCAGATCGTGTTGAATCGCGTTTTTGCGCGAGATGGTCGAACAGCTTTGCTACTGCTTTTCTACAGCTTTGCTGCATTTCATTTAATCACCACCTGCATTCTTTTTAATAAGACAAATGGCATTACTGCGCGAAAGAGCGTCTCGGAAGTTTCCCAACAACAGCCAATGCCGCCGTGCCTGTTGCATGCACGCTTACCAGCTACACGCTGTCCTGATGCAGTTGGAACGATTATGACGCAGTATCAGCCTGCTACTGCGGGCTGCAGGATCACGGTGACAATACAATTAAAATAACTAAAGAAATTAATGTAGTAAGTGTGGTGTTCAAACGTTGCCAAGCGTGATAAGCGGACCTGCCTCGTAAGATGCGTTGAATGAATCGGCTTTCTAAAGTCAGCTTCGCCGCAGTAGACGTGTTACGCGGTGAAGCTTACCCAAAAATTATTGCAGTGAAGCATACCAAAAGTGAAAAGGGGCCGCTATCACGGGACATGTATATGTTCCTTAACTATGTACGCGCGCACTCGCCTTCGCCCATCACATTACGCGCGCCCAGGAGCGTAATAAGTGTATTGGCAGGTGTACTCACATATATGAAAACTGCCAAGAAAAGCTGGTTAAGGCAAGCTCTCTTGTCGAAACGTTTGCACCAGCCTGTTCGACCACTGTTATATCACCGCAGTTTGTGTATTGCGGTGAAGCATACCGATAGTGGGTAGGGGTCACGCGAATCGGGAGTGTAGGGTTTCAGCCAGCGACGAACCCTACCAGTCTCAACGTTCTAGTCTCAACAAAGCTCATTTTTGCGCCAGGATGACGTTTCGACAACTTTTGTTGGCTATTGGTGATGACACAACTCTTTTACAGATAACATTCTCTAAGCCTTTTGAAATGACAGGGAGCACTGACACCGGCCGATAATTTGACATGTCATTTCTGTCCCCTGATTTAAACAGTGCAGTCAGCTTCGCCTGTTGCATTTTTGTAGGGTAAACGCCAGTAGACAAGCAAACATTGAATACGTGGGTGAAAACAGGCACTTTGCTTTGTTGTGTACCTGTCATACTGCTATTAAATTTTCCTTTCCTTTTAAAGTGCTTACGTACATCACATCGCAAGGAGTCACTGTGTAATTAGTGACCTTGTCATGTTAAAAAACCAGGCTCTACTCAAGAGAGGTTGGGGTTAAGTACCTGTGAAATTTTTTTAGAGGGGTAGTTTTCTGAGAAGAAATCAGATGCCAGAAACAGACCTGTGGTATCCTGGGTTTGAGTATTTAACAGTGGAAAGGATACAAAATACATTATATTTCTTGTCTGAAACCAACAAGTAAGTGAAATATGTAAATATATTAAATAGCGTCCATGGAGCAACTGCAAGCTGTGCACACCTAGACCCAAAATGCGCTTCTCTTGCTCCAGTCCATGCAGGCTGTCAGCTGCTTTGTTGAAGCCTCTGGTACATTCTCAGTGGTGCAGTAATTTTTGTCTGCATTTTGCTCAAGTGTGCCCTAGACATAATTGAGTGATTTGCAGTTGCAACTGGACTGCAGCCTCAGCTTGGGAGACCAGTGGTAGGGCACATTTTGTAAAACTAAGCTACACATGGCATTACCAGTTTGAGCAGAGACCTGTTTATATATGTGTCGTCTTTAGCATCTAGATTTTTTACCATGAATTCAGAAAAATCTCCAGCACATTGAGTCCCTAGATTTGAAATGCTGTATAAGTTGTCTTCTTGTTCATTGCGGTTGCGCTTAACTTCTGTCCAAATAGGAGAGCACTTCTGCATAGCACATCAAGGACCATTCTTATTAACATGCCTTCCTTTTATTTATCTTACCTACAATCAAGAGCACACGTATATAGCACATGAATGTGCTGTGCTTGAACTTGACTTACATTGCCATGTTTAGTAGCACAGTGCTCATAGTTGGTGTTGGTTCATTCAAGCTAAGCATTACTACAACCTTTAACTGTAGGTATTATGGTGTGAGAGCAGAGAAATGGATATGCAAAGACAGTTGGGCACGTTAAGACATCTTTTTGTGTGTGAAAAGGTGAAAGATACACAAAATGGGATAGAACACGTCCACTTTCATCTTTTCTCACAACAACAACAACAAAAAAAAAAAGTCGGAGGAATAAGGTTCCTTCACTGTGCCATAGAAACTATATGTTTGCTCTCAAATGTAATTCTGATTCGTTGGATTTGTTCTTGTGCTGTTTTTCTTGAGTGTGCTTTACTTTTCACACGTCAACGTTTCAAACTCGTTTTTATTTTTGACAGACTGAACATCCCACGTCTTGGTTTGACTTCCTGGTACAGGATACTTGCAGTTGGCATGGAGTGGTGAAGCAGCATGGTGTACTTTTATTAAAAGCACAGATTTCACCAGTATAGAAGCAGTTCATCAAAAAAAAAAAAAACATGTGTGCTGAAAATAAAGTGTTCCTACCCACATTCCTCAGTGTCTAATTATGCTTGTATCCCTGTGTTCTCTTCAGCAAAACCACTTATATGGGGAATTGATTGTGATAAGTGCTTGTGAAAGTTTTCAGGAAGAGCTTTGGACCCTTTTTACTGGTGCACAGGTAAAATGTGCACATTTTGTAAAATTGAAACACCAGGTGGAGTAGCAAACACCAATGCTTGATGTGGCATTTGTCGGGCTTGTGTGTCGGCACATTTTCCATACAACAATATACTCTAGGACAGCATGCTAGCACTACAACGCACCCATCTTTTATGTTAGGTATAAATTACTGCAAGCTCTTTAAAGATGGTCACAAGAGAAATGCTGGCTTTAATTCAAAACTAAAGGTGAAGGAAGCTGTGCAAATGTATTGAGCAATTATGCAATCTGTGCCGTTTACTCAGTTAAGGTAACGTCCAAACGTGCCATAAGGCCTTGATAGCTGAAACCCGAGTAACAACTGGTAATGCAATTAAAGAATCTTGCTACACCTCTAAAAATGAGGCAGTGAAATGAAATTAGTGTCACAATTCCTTTTTGTTGGGACTTCGTTTGGGTTGAATATACTGATTGTAACAACACAAAGTGGAGGGGGTGATGCACATTAGAGAAATGCTAGTCTATTTTTATATTCCACCTTCTCTACGTTCAAAGTGCAGTAAAGTTACCATGGAAAGCTACAGTGAAGCCATTGGTTGAGTCTGTATGGTGGCAATCACCAACCTAACTGCTTGGGTTTATAGTGCCTTACTTGTACATACCTATTTAAACGTTGAGCTATTTGAACATTGATTAAGGTAACCAACATATGAACAAGTAGTTTACTGAGTAAATTACATGGGGAAGGGCAGAAAGATAGGACAGAGCACAGGGGGTGTATTCTGCAAGTGTCAACCAAATGGACATAACCATTTCAACTGCTGCTTAAGTTCTGATTGGCTGGGCTGGGGCACACGTGAGAGGGAGACAGGTGCCCCAGTCAATCAACGTTTCAGCAACAGATGAAATGGATGTGTCCACTAGATGAATACTTTCAGAACACCCCCCCCCCCTCCCCGCATTTCTGTCTGTGACCAACATGCCTGGTATGGCACCCTTGCTTTCAATATCCGTCTTTATCAGCAAAAGTGGGAAAGAGCCACGTTTGTGCATGAAACGTTTTCCTGAGGTTGTCTGCCTTGAAGCCCATGGTGGTAATCACAGGAAACAGGGCAGATCCAGAGTAGCACCAAAGGAGAAGCCTTTATCAAGACAAATATGGAGGGGGGTTACTGCATGCTCAAATTTGTGAGCTCACAAGTTTGCCAAGGCCGCGTCAGTGTCGGTAGTTGATGAAGACTACATGAGAGAGAGAGAGATAAATGAGATGCGAAAGGCAGGGAGGTTAACCGGAAGGTAACTATCCATTAACATGGTTAATGAATAACCACATAGGCTAAAATTATTTAGGTACTGTTTATGAGGACTACATATTTGCTGGAAATCTCTGAAAATAATTGTGCAAGCGCAGAATAACACCCTCCACTAGTGGTGACGTCCTTGAAGGAATGAATATGTATCAGTTGTACCTGTGTGGTGAATAAAGTTACATAAAAAAAAACTTGGCAATAGAAACTAAATTCAGAGTAGTACTCCAAATACATTGCCTCTTCTTTAGGACTAGATGAATGCAATTAATTATAATAATCAATTGAAAATCGAATGCCAACCACAAAAAAAAATGTTATAAATGTTTTAGCTCCTACCTGAGAGCCATGATTGTGAACAAAGCTCCAGTTGAACCATCTCTAATTTTTCATTTTCATGATTTGTGTTTAAACTACTTACCATGCCTCTTTCGACCAGACCAGACGAGCCTTCGTCAAACTCTTCACTACTTCAATGCAAATAATTAGAGGTTGGCAAATGTAAATTTTTTCTAATGGGAATAGTAAGTGTCGAATAGTCGAATACAGATGAATACATTTACAGCAGGCTTATTTATCTTGATATAATTAAGCACCGTGCTTGTACTGACTACAAAAAAAAAAGAAAAATACTGCTAACTATCAGGGAAGATTAGGATTACTTTTAAACACAAGTTCACTAATTGTGATTTAAAAAACTGCACAAACACCTCTCAAGATCTTTAGAGCCTGGTGGCAAACAAGAGTTCTAAGAATAAATAGCTGCTGTATGACTAGCTGTAAAAAAGTACTAAATAAATGGTTGTGGCAGAAAAAAAAAACGGAAGACAAAAGCTGCAGAAGGACTATTTTGCTGTAAAGACATGTAAAAGGACAGGTTGCAAGAAAAAAATCACCGGTTATAAAAAATTTACATGCTCAGACTGTCAATAAAAATAAATGATAGGCTATAATCAAAAATCAGGGGTTGTCATGTAGCCTTCCATCATGAAATCAAAAACACAGTTTGCATTACCAATTCTGTTTCTGCATTGCTTCGAAAACTTTTGTTGTTTCACTTGTGATAATTTGGGATACTTTGTTAGCAGATGGTGAACAGTAACAACTTTAACAGTCGGTTACTGCGAAGTATTTGGCTAGTTTTATTTAATCAAAAATGCTGAATAGTTGATTATTTTAGAATACGAATAGTTAGCATGTAACGTTCGATTCATATCCAAAACTTCAAATATTCTTCCACCCCTACAAATAATACTTCCTTTACCAGTGTTCATGCCAAAGCCCCCCCCCCCCCTCCTTAATATGTACTCGGCATCCACCTCTACAATCCTGAGGCATACTGACGTTATGCCGTGTGGCAACCCAAGCAAATAAAAAAAAATCCTGAGGCATGATTAGATTTGCATTGTGTGGTAAGTACCAGTCTGCAATAGTTTGGATCTGTCGGCTGTGCTGAGTAATTGTCACATCACATACTTGTAACAGTCAAGTAGTGCTTCTCAAGAATCGTGTTCGAACTGCACACACTAAAACATAAGCTGGGATATTCAAAAGACAAGTACATGTTTTGCTTGCCAATCAACGTTTAGTGTGCTCATTTATGTTAGGTGTGCTGTTAAACGAATATTGTAATTTGCTAATGCAAAGAAAAAACAAGCCAGTATCTCTTGCTTTATAAATATATGCACTGAACCAAGAAAGTAATTAACGAAGAAGAACATCAGAAATAAACACAAATATGTGTGCACTTACCGGCATAAAATAATTCTCAATGCAATATTTCATTGAGGCATGCAACTTGAATTAAAGCCAGCTCACAGGCTTTCCAAAGCATTCCCTAACTTGTATGTGTTGCTCAGCAACATTCAAGAAGCTTTCACCAGGTTGATTTTTCCTTTGAATAACTTAGACAATTCTGTCTCGTAATAGGTCATGTAGATGACTTCATTTTTTGAAGTCACATGTCAAGAAACCAGTGCTAGAAGAGAGTATAGCATTATGCACAGCTGCATATTTAAGGCACTTTCTAAAAACACACCGATTCATGATCATTCACTGTGTTAGTAACTATACTCCTACCGAAGCAGACTGAGAACACATCTGGGCTCAGTGGCGCACCCAGAATCTCTGCCAGGGGGTGGGGGGTTGAATTTTTAGGGGGGGGGGGGGGTAGAGCAAACACTTGCCTTGCTTTAGCTAAAGGAATCCAACAGCCAATAAAATGCCTAATAATTATAATTATAATTACACCAAGGATGATGACGATCTGTATTCCATCAGCATTTTACTCAATGTAAATTAAGTGTGGATGTAATTAAGTGTGAATAAAGACAAGACAATGATAGAGTGTTTTTGTTAATCAGGAAAATTCGACGACAAGCCACCGCCTGAATTGTAATGACAATGTGAACAGAGCACTAAAGGTACACGTTGGACTGGTGGGGCTGGACGCGTCGGGGGGGGGGGGGGGGTAACTTGGCCACAGGGGGGCGTTACAACTACCGGACCCCCCCCCCCCCCCGTCGGTGCGCCACTGTGGGCATTGCATTCAATAGCTGATGTAAAATGCGAAAATTACTGCTTGTAGGTATGAATGAACCAAATGAGTCAGAAATATAGGTTCTCAAACTTCTAGTATTGAGTGTGGCAACATTTACGAAAAACACATTGCAACTGAAAGTTGCAAAGCATGCGCTGAAATAACTGAAATAGCTAGATTTAATAGACCAATAAACAGAAACTGCAAATTCCCAACATTTCTAAATACTTTTCCTCACACTACCCTCATAGAGGTGGCTTCCCTTAATTGCTCACACCTCTGCCTTACTTCTATAATTCCCTGCTCTCGCTGCTTTGCCCATGCTGACTGGCACCTTGCACAAAGGTTAGGGCAAAAGCAGCTTGTGTTGTGAGGCAAGCTGTCCACGTCTGGTAGCCACATGTCAGTTTATCATAGTAAATGAAAGGGAAGCCATGAGGGTAAGTCATAGAGAAGACGGATACCTAGGTTCAATGATAAACTAAAACGCCAAAATGGAACTATTAGGCAGTCCAGAGGATCAGCAAAACTGACATAGATTGGAAAAACTGGAAAGATGCATCATGGTGTATATTTATGTCATACAGGTCCCAGTCAAGTTGAAAGATTTTTACTTTCTAATAAACTTATAAGACAATACATGACCAGCAATACTGTATAGGGAACTGAAACAATTTTAATAAAGTCATCTAGAAGTCAGGACAGAGAAGGGACTGAAGTGAGGATGCTAAAGTGGATGAAGTGGAAGCAGAATATGAAGATACGTCTTAAAAAATGACATCCAACACACGCATAAAGGTGGCAAAGATTGGACTCAATGTTCAAGAAGAAGTTGAATATGACAATTTATTAGAATACATACATGAGAGGGCAGCAGCAATACAGCCGAGATAACTGTCATGCAAGAGGAAAGGATGCTAGTCTAAACATTAACAGTTGAGCAGAAAATGATTAAGCATGGGTGCAGGCTCATGTAGAATTCCGTATGGTATGCACGATGTGAGAGTTGAATCTCATAAAGAACCGTGGCCTTACACGCCTCAAATATAAAATGATGTGGGCTAAGATGAGTGTATAATCAAGGATAGCATCAAGAGGGGGCCTCCTCCAAAAAAGAGAACAAGAGGGAGAGAGATTTTCGACGTAACAGATACAAGTCATACGTATCACAATTAACTCCAACATGTCTCGGGGAAGACACAAACTGAATCTGCCAATGGTGTAGGCAAAATGGTGTGTGTGTATATATATATATATATATATATATATATACACACACGTATATACACACACATACGTACATACATACATGCATACACACATACATACATACATGCATACATATATTCCGGTGTGATAGGCGTAAAGTACTATATTTTTTTCATACTGTGTTACCCTTTGAACTTGGGCCATTGCTGTTTTAATATAGCAGTTGCCAACTGGCAGATAAAACGTAAATCTGCGAAACTAAGTCTACGACTGGAATATAATAATATAGCCATTTGCTGCTTGTAATTAATAACCACCTCTTTCTTTTTGCACGCAAATAGTACGCTGATATTCCCGAAAGAGCATCATACAGTAGCTTATTTGTGTTTGTTAACTAGGGCACAAAAATGCTTTACTCAAATCTGCATACTATATTTGTTTGTATGATTGATTAGTTGGTGAACTTGCCGATGAGGACTTTATATTTACTGTTGTAGCAAGATACTGGCAATGTTACATGACTGAAATGTTGCGATCTCACTCAGTATGTACATGGCCCCTTCATACATGACTGACGGCGCACTGTCATTAAATGTGTCGAAGTCAGATAATTTTATTCCATGGAGCTGGATAATCTCTTTAAAGGATGCAGAGAAGACAGGAATACCTTTTGTTGCATTGTTTAGGGAGTCCTTGTTTAATACGGAGTGATAAAATTTTGGCCTGATGTGCAGTCAGTATAATGCCACATTTTTTCATAAAAGATTTACATTACTGGCCCAAACCACATGAACAAGTTAATTACTAGCTGCAGGCATAACAAGAATTAAGGAAAAACTGCTACTTCACCGTAGCTGACACAACACGTACAGCATTGAACATGTGCGGAAAAGTGCCTTTGTGCGGTCCCTTTAGTAAAGCTATGATGCGTAGCAGTACAGTACTATCATATGTATCATGTGTAGCAGTAGTGGGAGGTAATAAGAAAAATGAAGCACCTAAACACTCAGCCTAATGGCATGCCAGAAGTTACAAAAGACAGATTTGTGAATTGGAGTTGTAAACATATACAAATTGTACTTGGTCACGAAGTAAGCATTCAGTGCATTTTAGTAATTGCAATCAATCAATATTAATTTCACTTAACTTCAGGAGAAGGAGTCAGTGGCACAATGTATCAGACGTTCGAAAGCTAAAAGGATACATTCAACGCAAGAACCAAGTTCAAGAGTGGAGATCAAGTTAGTGAACATGACAATAGTTGTGTTTTGCATGAGAGAGAAGGTCCTTATGGCAATTATGCTGACATTTGCTGAAGAAACCATTTTGTTACTCAATTAAGGATTACTGTGGAGCTTGAAATAAGTGATGTAGTGGTGGGTCGTAGCAGCAGGGAGGCTTGGCCTGGTGATCAAGGCCAGCAATTGCTCTGCCCGAGTGTCTCCTACGATACTACTGCGGTACGTCACCACATGCATTCTGTTCTAGAACCTTAGAGGCAATGCTGATCAGGGTGATTGACCTGTCGAATGCCGACTACAGTATGATTATGCCAGTGTGACAAGGATCGTATGATTGACGATGGGATCACAATTCTTGAGTCACGACGACTGAGGCATAATGACCATGGGATGACGGCTGCATGCGTGACGACGACTGCGTGATCTACGACACAGCGTGAAGGCCGTGTCAAAGGGGTGATATTACGATGAATTCGAAATGACAACACAATGCCAACCACAGTGTGAAGACAGTAATCGGTGACGGTGAACGATGACGCGTCCGAGGACATGCCCAATTGAATGTCGGTGAGCAGTCCTTCGAATTTTGCACTGTGAGTAATGTACCATAGTGGTATGTGCTGCCCGAGCCAGCAAGCAGCAGCAACAGCTTGCGATGCCAACGCCATATGCCACCAACGTCCTGCATGTCGACAGACCGAGGAAGTAGCAGCGGTCACTAAGGCCGGCAGGCGCGCGCAGCAGCTAAGCCAAGTGGGCTTGAGAAGGAGAGAGATACGGACCGCGCGCTGGACTTGTGAGAGGGAGGATGATGTGGCGTTGAGGCGATGCCCTCTCCTCTCCCGCAATACCTGAGGCCCTACCGAGCAGCAGGTGTTCCCTTTCGTTGGGCCCGCTCTACCCCGTCGAGGCGCGTTTGTGACGTGGCATCCCCAGCCAATGACAATTTAGATGCCGTTTCGCCGAGACGACAGATGCCGGCTTTTTCGCTCAATGGGCTATTTGATGCTTTCGCCTCAATCATCGCAACAGAATAACGACGATGGCGTGTTTATGTAGAGCTCACGTACGTTCGCGATTCGTCTGCGCGCGCTGTTTAATGCAAATTGCTTATAAGCAATGTTTATAAGCAATTGCTTATAAGCAATTGCTTATCGCAACCGCGGCGGCTGTAGCTGCTTTGATTGGATACTTTGGTTATAAAGTACAGTAAGTCTAGTAAATGAATTTTATTGGTATATATCTGAGGTTTTATAATTTTATTAAATCAAGAACTTCGTTAAATCGAAACAACTTGATTAGATCATGCAACATACTATAAAATGTATGCCAGAGCCAAAAGTATGTCTTTTTTGCCTACATTCGCACTAATTGTAGCAGTTGAGCATGCACTCTGCCTTCATGGGAGAAATAATTAAACATTCTTAAAAGCTATATACGTCAATGATGCTAAAATCACCAGAATTCAATTAGACCTACTATACACATATTTTGCTTTTTAATTATCGTAAATCAGGCAAAACGTTAGTTGATACTAGGTTTCCAGTGCTCATGAATGTGACAGCTAGAGTATCGAGTGGCATGTAGTGTAGCGCAGTGAAAACAAGGATACGAGAAGAAACGAAACGCAGACGATGATCACCAACAAGCCTACATTGCCACCCTTGTAGAGAACAGAAAATTTAATTTATTGAATATTTGAATGTGTATATATATCTTGTTGTACAGCTCCTTGAGTCATGGTGCCCACATCATTTGTGGGTGCAAATTCTTTTTGTCAATTCTGTCCAATATAGCGGCAAGAAAAAAACAAATACAGAAACTGAGCTCGGGTCAATTGATGCTGTTTACCCAGTGTTACTGCAGTTCATTCAATCAGGCTGCAGAGTACTGCTATACACATGACAGCTTTACTAAGGGACCACACAAAGGCACTTTTCCGCACATGTTCAATGCTGTGTTGTGTCAGCTATGGTGAAGTAGCAGTTTTTCCTTAATTCTTGTTATGCCTGCAGCTAGTAATTAACTTGTTCGTGTGGTTTGGGCCAGTAATGTAAATCTTTTATGAAAAAATGTGGCATTATACTGACTGTACATCAGGCCAAAATTTTATCACTCCGTATTAAACAAGGACTCCCTAAACAATGCAACAAAGGGTATTCCTGTCTTCTCTGCATCCTTTAAAGAGATTATCCAGCTCCATGGAATAAAATTATCTGACTTCGACACATTTATTGACAGTGCGCCGTCAGTCATGTATGAAGGGGCCATGTACATACTGAGTGAGATCGCAACATTTCAGTCATGTAACATTGCCAGTATCTTGCTGCAACCGTAAATATAAAGTCCTCATCGGCAAGTTCACCAACTAATCAATCATACAAACAAATATAGTATGCAGATTTGAGTAAAGCATTTTTGTGCCCTAGTTAACAAACACAAATAAGCTACTGTATGATGCTCTTTCGGGAATATCAGCGTACTATTTGCGTGCAAAAAGAAAGAGGTGGTTATTAATTACAAGCAGCAAATGGCTATATTATTATATTCCAGTCGTAGACTTAGTTTCGCAGATTTACGTTTTATCTGCCAGTTGGCAACTGCTATATTAAAACAGCAATGGCCCAAGTTCAAAGGGTAACACAGTATGAAAAAAATATAGTACTTTACGCCTATCACACCGGAATATATGTATGCATGTATGTATGTATGTATGCATGTATGTATGTACGCGTGTGTATATATATGTGTGTGTATATATATATATATATATATATATATACACACACACCATTTTGCCTACACCATTGGCAGATTCAGTTTGTGTCTTCCCCGAGACATGTTGGAGTTAATTGTGATACGTATGACTTGTATCTGTTACGTCGAAAATCTCTCTCCCTCTTGTTCTCTTTTTTGGAGGAGGCCCCCTCTTGATGCTATCCTTGATTATACACTCATCTTAGCCCACATCATTTTATATTTGAGGCGTGTAAGGCCACGGTTCTTTATGAGATTCAACTCTCACATCGTGCATACCATACGGAATTCTACATGAGCCTGCACCCATGCTTAATCATTTTCTGCTCAACTGTTAATGTTTAGACTAGCATCCTTTCCTCTTGCATGACAGTTATCTCGGCTGTATTGCTGCTGCCCTCTCATGTATGTATTCTAATAAATTGTCATATTCAACTTCTTCTTGAACATTGAGTCCAATCTTTGCCACCTTTATGCGTGTGTTGGATGTCATTTTTTAAGACGTATCTTCATATTCTGCTTCCACTTCATCCACTTTAGCATCCTCACTTCAGTCCCTTCTCTGTCCTGACTTCTAGATGACTTTATTAAAATTGTTTCAGTTCCCTATACAGTATTGCTGGTCATGTATTGTCTTATAAGTTTATTAGAAAGTAAAAATCTTTCAACTTGACTGGGACCTGTATAACATAAATATACACCATGATGCATCTTTCCAGTTTTTCCAATCTATGTCAGTTTTGCTGATCCTCTGGACTGCCTAATAGTTCCATTTTGGCGTTTTAGTTTATCATTGAACCTAGGTATCCGTCTTCTCTATGACTTACCCTCATGGCTTCCCTTTCATTTACTATGATAAACTGACATGTGGCTACCAGACGTGGACAGCTTGCCTCACAACACAAGCTGCTTTTGCCCTAACCTTTGTGCAAGGTGCCAGTCAGCATGGGCAAAGCAGCGAGAGCAGGGAATTATAGAAGTAAGGCAGAGGTGTGAGCAATTAAGGGAAGCCACCTCTATGAGGGTAGTGTGAGGAAAAGTATTTAGAAATGTTGGGAATTTGCAGTTTCTGTTTATTGGTCTATTAAATCTAGCTATTTCAGTTATTTCAGCGCATGCTTTGCAACTTTCAGTTGCAATGTGTTTTTCGTAAATGTTGCCACACTCAATACTAGAAGTTTGAGAACCTATATTTCTGACTCATTTGGTTCATTCATACCTACAAGCAGTAATTTTCGCATTTTACATCAGCTATTGAATGCAATGCCCACAGTGGCGCACCGACGGGGGGGGGGGGGGGTCCGGTAGTTGTAACGCCCCCCTGTGGCCAAGTTACCCCCCCCCCCCCCCCGACGCGTCCAGCCCCACCAGTCCAACGTGTACCTTTAGTGCTCTGTTCACATTGTCATTACAATTCAGGCGGTGGCTTGTCGTCGAATTTTCCTGATTAACAAAAACACTCTATCATTGTCTTGTCTTTATTCACACTTAATTACATCCACACTTAATTTACATTGAGTAAAATGCTGATGGAATACAGATCGTCATCATCCTTGGTGTAATTATAATTATAATTATTAGGCATTTTATTGGCTGTTGGATTCCTTTAGCTAAAGCAAGGCAAGTGTTTGCTCTCCCCCCCCCCCCCCTAAAAATTCAACCCCCCACCCCCTGGCAGAGATTCTGGGTGCGCCACTGAGCCCAGATGTGTTCTCAGTCTGCTTCGGTAGGAGTATAGTTACTAACACAGTGAATGATCATGAATCGGTGTGTTTTTAGAAAGTGCCTTAAATATGCAGCTGTGCATAATGCTATACTCTCTTCTAGCACTGGTTTCTTGACATGTGACTTCAAAAAATGAAGTCATCTACATGACCTATTACGAGACAGAATTGTCTAAGTTATTCAAAGGAAAAATCAACCTGGTGAAAGCTTCTTGAATGTTGCTGAGCAACACATACAAGTTAGGGAATGCTTTGGAAAGCCTGTGAGCTGGCTTTAATTCAAGTTGCATGCCTCAATGAAATATTGCATTGAGAATTATTTTATGCCGGTAAGTGCACACATATTTGTGTTTATTTCTGATGTTCTTCTTCGTTAATTACTTTCTTGGTTCAGTGCATATATTTATAAAGCAAGAGATACTGGCTTGTTTTTTCTTTGCATTAGCAAATTACAATATTCGTTTAACAGCACACCTAACATAAATGAGCACACTAAACGTTGATTGGCAAGCAAAACATGTACTTGTCTTTTGAATATCCCAGCTTATGTTTTAGTGTGTGCAGTTCGAACACGATTCTTGAGAAGCACTACTTGACTGTTACAAGTATGTGATGTACAATTACTCAGCACAGCCGACAGATCCAAACTATTGCAGACTGGTACTTACCACACAATGCAAATCTAATCATGCCTCAGGATTTTTTTTTTATTTGCTTGGGTTGCCACACGGCATAACGTCAGTATGCCTCAGGATTGTAGAGGTGGATGCCGAGTACATATTAAGGAGGGGGGGGGGGGCTTTGGCATGAACACTGGTAAAGGAAGTATTATTTGTAGGGGTGGAAGAATATTTGAAGTTTTGGATATGAATCGAACGTTACATGCTAACTATTCGTATTCTAAAATAATCAACTATTCAGCATTTTTGATTAAATAAAACTAGCCAAATACTTCGCAGTAACCGACTGTTAAAGTTGTTACTGTTCACCATCTGCTAACAAAGTATCCCAAATTATCACAAGTGAAACAACAAAAGTTTTCGAAGCAATGCAGAAACAGAATTGGTAATGCAAACTGTGTTTTTGATTTCATGATGGAAGGCTACATGACAACCCCTGATTTTTGATTATAGCCTATCATTTATTTTTATTGACAGTCTGAGCATGTAAATTTTTTATAACCGGTGATTTTTTTCTTGCAACCTGTCCTTTTACATGTCTTTACAGCAAAATAGTCCTTCTGCAGCTTTTGTCTTCCGTTTTTTTTTTCTGCCACAACCATTTATTTAGTACTTTTTTACAGCTAGTCATACAGCAGCTATTTATTCTTAGAACTCTTGTTTGCCACCAGGCTCTAAAGATCTTGAGAGGTGTTTGTGCAGTTTTTTAAATCACAATTAGTGAACTTGTGTTTAAAAGTAATCCTAATCTTCCCTGATAGTTAGCAGTATTTTTCTTTTTTTTTTGTAGTCAGTACAAGCACGGTGCTTAATTATATCAAGATAAATAAGCCTGCTGTAAATGTATTCATCTGTATTCGACTATTCGACACTTACTATTCCCATTAGAAAAAATTTACATTTGCCAACCTCTAATTATTTGCATTGAAGTAGTGAAGAGTTTGACGAAGGCTCGTCTGGTCTGGTCGAAAGAGGCATGGTAAGTAGTTTAAACACAAATCATGAAAATGAAAAATTAGAGATGGTTCAACTGGAGCTTTGTTCACAATCATGGCTCTCAGGTAGGAGCTAAAACATTTATAACATTTTTTTTTGTGGTTGGCATTCGATTTTCAATTGATTATTATAATTAATTGCATTCATCTAGTCCTAAAGAAGAGGCAATGTATTTGGAGTACTACTCTGAATTTAGTTTCTATTGCCAAGTTTTTTTTTTATGTAACTTTATTCACCACACAGGTACAACTGATACATATTCATTCCTTCAAGGACGTCACCACTAGTGGAGGGTGTTATTCTGCGCTTGCACAATTATTTTCAGAGATTTCCAGCAAATATGTAGTCCTCATAAACAGTACCTAAATAATTTTAGCCTATGTGGTTATTCATTAACCATGTTAATGGATAGTTACCTTCCGGTTAACCTCCCTGCCTTTCGCATCTCATTTATCTCTCTCTCTCTCATGTAGTCTTCATCAACTACCGACATGACGCGGCCTTGGCAAACTTGTGAGCTCACAAATTTGAGCATGCAGTAACCCCCCTCCATATTTGTCTTGATAAAGGCTTCTCCTTTGGTGCTACTCTGGATCTGCCCTGTTTCCTGTGATTACCACCATGGGCTTCAAGGCAGACAACCTCAGGAAAACGTTTCATGCACAAACGTGGCTCTTTCCCACTTTTGCTGATAAAGACGGATATTGAAAGCAAGGGTGCCATACCAGGCATGTTGGTCACAGACAGAAATGCGGGGAGGGGGGGGGGTGTTCTGAAAGTATTCATCTAGTGGACACATCCATTTCATCTGTTGCTGAAACGTTGATTGACTGGGGCACCTGTCTCCCTCTCACGTGTGCCCCAGCCCAGCCAATCAGAACTTAAGCAGCAGTTGAAATGGTTATGTCCATTTGGTTGACACTTGCAGAATACACCCCCTGTGCTCTGTCCTATCTTTCTGCCCTTCCCCATGTAATTTACTCAGTAAACTACTTGTTCATATGTTGGTTACCTTAATCAATGTTCAAATAGCTCAACGTTTAAATAGGTATGTACAAGTAAGGCACTATAAACCCAAGCAGTTAGGTTGGTGATTGCCACCATACAGACTCAACCAATGGCTTCACTGTAGCTTTCCATGGTAACTTTACTGCACTTTGAACGTAGAGAAGGTGGAATATAAAAATAGACTAGCATTTCTCTAATGTGCATCACCCCCTCCACTTTGTGTTGTTACAATCAGTATATTCAACCCAAACGAAGTCCCAACAAAAAGGAATTGTGACACTAATTTCATTTCACTGCCTCATTTTTAGAGGTGTAGCAAGATTCTTTAATTGCATTACCAGTTGTTACTCGGGTTTCAGCTATCAAGGCCTTATGGCACGTTTGGACGTTACCTTAACTGAGTAAACGGCACAGATTGCATAATTTCTCAATACATTTGCACAGCTTCCTTCACCTTTAGTTTTGAATTAAAGCCAGCATTTCTCTTGTGACCATCTTTAAAGAGCTTGCAGTAATTTATACCTAACATAAAAGATGGGTGCTTTGTAGTGCTAGCATGCTGTCCTAGAGTATATTGTTGTATGGAAAATGTGCCGACACACAAGCCCGACAAATGCCACATCAAGCATTGGTGTTTGCTACTCCACCTGGTGTTTCAATTTTACAAAATGTGCACATTTTACCTGTGCACCAGTAAAAAGGGTCCAAAGCTCTTCCTGAAAACTTTCACAAGCACTTATCACAATCAATTCCCCATATAAGTGGTTTTGCTGAAGAGAACACAGGGATACAAGCATAATTAGACACTGAGGAATGTGGGTAGGAACACTTTATTTTCAGCACACATGTTTTTTTTTTTTTTTGATGAACTGCTTCTATACTGGTGAAATCTGTGCTTTTAATAAAAGTACACCATGCTGCTTCACCACTCCATGCCAACTGCAAGTATCCTGTACCAGGAAGTCAAACCAAGACGTGGGATGTTCAGTCTGTCAAAAATAAAAACGAGTTTGAAACGTTGACGTGTGAAAAGTAAAGCACACTCAAGAAAAACAGCACAAGAACAAATCCAACGAATCAGAATTACATTTGAGAGCAAACATATAGTTTCTATGGCACAGTGAAGGAACCTTATTCCTCCGACTTTTTTTTTTTGTTGTTGTTGTTGTGAGAAAAGATGAAAGTGGACGTGTTCTATCCCATTTTGTGTATCTTTCACCTTTTCACACACAAAAAGATGTCTTAACGTGCCCAACTGTCTTTGCATATCCATTTCTCTGCTCTCACACCATAATACCTACAGTTAAAGGTTGTAGTAATGCTTAGCTTGAATGAACCAACACCAACTATGAGCACTGTGCTACTAAACATGGCAATGTAAGTCAAGTTCAAGCACAGCACATTCATGTGCTATATACGTGTGCTCTTGATTGTAGGTAAGATAAATAAAAGGAAGGCATGTTAATAAGAATGGTCCTTGATGTGCTATGCAGAAGTGCTCTCCTATTTGGACAGAAGTTAAGCGCAACCGCAATGAACAAGAAGACAACTTATACAGCATTTCAAATCTAGGGACTCAATGTGCTGGAGATTTTTCTGAATTCATGGTAAAAAATCTAGATGCTAAAGACGACACATATATAAACAGGTCTCTGCTCAAACTGGTAATGCCATGTGTAGCTTAGTTTTACAAAATGTGCCCTACCACTGGTCTCCCAAGCTGAGGCTGCAGTCCAGTTGCAACTGCAAATCACTCAATTATGTCTAGGGCACACTTGAGCAAAATGCAGACAAAAATTACTGCACCACTGAGAATGTACCAGAGGCTTCAACAAAGCAGCTGACAGCCTGCATGGACTGGAGCAAGAGAAGCGCATTTTGGGTCTAGGTGTGCACAGCTTGCAGTTGCTCCATGGACGCTATTTAATATATTTACATATTTCACTTACTTGTTGGTTTCAGACAAGAAATATAATGTATTTTGTATCCTTTCCACTGTTAAATACTCAAACCCAGGATACCACAGGTCTGTTTCTGGCATCTGATTTCTTCTCAGAAAACTACCCCTCTAAAAAAATTTCACAGGTACTTAACCCCAACCTCTCTTGAGTAGAGCCTGGTTTTTTAACATGACAAGGTCACTAATTACACAGTGACTCCTTGCGATGTGATGTACGTAAGCACTTTAAAAGGAAAGGAAAATTTAATAGCAGTATGACAGGTACACAACAAAGCAAAGTGCCTGTTTTCACCCACGTATTCAATGTTTGCTTGTCTACTGGCGTTTACCCTACAAAAATGCAACAGGCGAAGCTGACTGCACTGTTTAAATCAGGGGACAGAAATGACATGTCAAATTATCGGCCGGTGTCAGTGCTCCCTGTCATTTCAAAAGGCTTAGAGAATGTTATCTGTAAAAGAGTTGTGTCATCACCAACAGCCAACAAAAGTTGTCGAAACGTCATCCTGGCGCAAAAATGAGCTTTGTTGAGACTAGAACGTTGAGACTGGTAGGGTTCGTCGCTGGCTGAAACCCTACACTCCCGATTCGCGTGACCCCTACCCACTATCGGTATGCTTCACCGCAATACACAAACTGCGGTGATATAACAGTGGTCGAACAGGCTGGTGCAAACGTTTCGACAAGAGAGCTTGCCTTAACCAGCTTTTCTTGGCAGTTTTCATATATGTGAGTACACCTGCCAATACACTTATTACGCTCCTGGGCGCGCGTAATGTGATGGGCGAAGGCGAGTGCGCGCGTACATAGTTAAGGAACATATACATGTCCCGTGATAGCGGCCCCTTTTCACTTTTGGTATGCTTCACTGCAATAATTTTTGGGTAAGCTTCACCGCGTAACACGTCTACTGCGGCGAAGCTGACTTTAGAAAGCCGATTCATTCAACGCATCTTACGAGGCAGGTCCGCTTATCACGCTTGGCAACGTTTGAACACCACACTTACTACATTAATTTCTTTAGTTATTTTAATTGTATTGTCACCGTGATCCTGCAGCCCGCAGTAGCAGGCTGATACTGCGTCATAATCGTTCCAACTGCATCAGGACAGCGTGTAGCTGGTAAGCGTGCATGCAACAGGCACGGCGGCATTGGCTGTTGTTGGGAAACTTCCGAGACGCTCTTTCGCGCAGTAATGCCATTTGTCTTATTAAAAAGAATGCAGGTGGTGATTAAATGAAATGCAGCAAAGCTGTAGAAAAGCAGTAGCAAAGCTGTTCGACCATCTCGCGCAAAAACGCGATTCAACACGATCTGGCGGAACAGCTCACCATGCCAGGATTTTCTTGCGTCCTCGTTTTTTCACGCATCATTCACTGAACCACACTACTGGATGGTTCTGTACACGTACTAACGATCCTGACGGAGGATCAGCTTTATAGCTTTATATGGGATGCCACGGCCCATTCCACGGGCCGGCTGCAATTTGACGCGGCCACGAGGCAAAATATGCGCGCAAGATAACTGACGGCAACACATCAAGCAGCTGACAGCCCCAACCTTTTATTACATGCATATAGAGTGGAAAAATGGATTACTTACTCTGTAAGAAGGCACGGAATACGGACCGCTTCACAACGCGACCGGCCCCGAAAAACAGCCGCCATGAAAATAAACGGACGTGACATCATTGGTTATAGCGGACGTGACGTCATGGGTCGCACCAAACGTTTTGGGCACCTTTTGTTTGCTGCGACCGGGTCGCAGGAATGCCGGCCACGATTTTATTAACTTAATACGATACTGAGGCTGTGACCGCTTTTCGACTCTGTCACTCGTCTGAACTTGTGCGGTGGTTCGTGCCGCGCGCGCTTTGTTGGAAGCATTTTTCTTTTGTTTTTGGACATCATGACGCAAGTTTTAGTGAAATTGCTCTATGATGATAAGTGGGATGTTTATCCGTTGAAGACGTTTGCTGACGCAGCTACTGGTCTTCGGGTGATGTTCGAGCCTGGCAGTTTTGATGAGTTGCGCGGCAGAATTCATGATGGAAGGAAGGCGAACAAAGCCGCAGCCTGACTTCTGCACACAGGTAAGTGATTTCGTTTTCTTGAGCACATAGCCGCGTTTTTTTTTTTTTTCACTTGGACGATCGTCAGATGTTAAGCACACCGTTCACTTTCTGCAGGCAAACCGCATGCCCTGGAGCGAAAGCGCGCGAAGCTAGCGCTTGCTGCCGCCGCTGCTTCGATTGAAATGTTCGTAATATTATCTACTAATTTGCTATCGCAATCGATGCTTCGCCTTTGGAGCGACACTGCGATATTAAAAAAAATATTCTTAATCTGTAGTGGCTCATCGTATACCTTAAGGCTAGTGTGCACATTTTCTCGCGTAGTCGTTAACTGCGCCTCTATTTGCGTTGTGGCTAATGTCGCGGTGTGCTGCAAAATATATTTCGCCTTTTCGGTATGTGCGGAGAACAGCCTACCGATAAGTCCTGCATCGGCGCGATGATTACACGGATACACATCGTAAATGAACAGAGGCGTGGTGGCGACGTCGGCAAAGCCGCCGACGGGCTTGCCTTATCACACATCGCCACCCCAACCGCAGTAAGCATATTTATCAAACGTGACGTGTTGCCGTTTAAGGCGTACTGCACGCTTTTAATAGGCGATAACTCAAGCGCGCCGCCGTTCTCTGATACCTCTTTGAGCTGGGCCGACTCGAATGTGCGTTGCTTGCAGAAACGAAAGGAACGCCAGACGGCTCATCGGCGCCTCAAGCTAAGCGCCGCACTCGAGCACCGTTAGCGCGGCGAGGAATGGCACGTTCATGAAGATAGCTCACTGCACAGACGCAAGCGTGCAATGCGCACAGGACGCGTACGCAACGCGCGGCACACAAATCGCGCGGAATGTTCTTAGCCACGCAGCAGCGGATACTAAGCTTCAAAGAAGCGGTGCCGGTTCTCACTAGCACGCTCGCGCGCGCATTGCTCTCGGCGAATTTTTAGGTCTGCCCTGCTGCTCCCGAAGATTCGGACTGCTGCTTGGTATCGGCTGTGTACTATAGCATGGTCTTTCGTGTTGTGAGAGAGCCGGGAATATATTTCACCGGTGTGAAACAAACATCGCTGTGCGTATCTTTGGTAACATTTACTGTAACAATCCATTTCATCATTTTCGCGACGGCCCTCTTGAAAGAGACGCAAATTTTTAATTGCCAGTGTAGTGCGTACTAATATTTAGTGCGTGGTTATGTATATTGTGTGACAGATTTTTAATTTGCATTATCTAATTCTGTCTACATTCCCTTCTCTACAGGTTACACATGCACCAAATGCCCAGGTGCTAACGTGTCGTTCGTCAAGAACAGCTTGGCGTCGTTTCTCGCAAGAGACATCCATTGATCTGCGGCTGATTCACCAGGAAGCTCGCATCTCTGTTGCCACTCTGCGTCAAGTGGGATTTTTAACTATTTTTTATTCTGCCCTGTGGTGTACGCTGTGACGCTGTGAAGACTTACTTTCATGGACGCTGTGAAGGCTTACTTTCGATGTGTTCTGCCTTTTAGTTGTAAAGAATTGGCTACCTTGTGAGTGGAGGTAGTTCCTTTTTCTTGTGAGAATGTTTATCAGCCTAACCAAGTGGTACATGCGTACTTGAAACAGCAGCACAGACGAGGATAATGAAATAAGTAGGAACACATACAAGCGCCGACTCAACTAGAAGTTTATTCTTGAAGACAGGTTGTAAACACATTGGAACTTGACAAAGATAAGAAACCATGTATGCGTGGCCTTTGTGATTAAACAAAATTGTGTTTTCTGCTGTAAGGGGTAGAACGAACAATTGTTTCATCACAAAGACCAGAACACAAGAGAAATTATGGAAGCCTTATTTATTGATTGCAAAGAAGACAAATGCATAAGCTATCTGTTGCTCTTAATGGGAAAGAGTTGGGATTTTTAAAAGAGCTCTCCTTGTTTGGTGGTATCACTTATAGGACATCTTTCACTGTTTTTTTTTACCTGCATATTTATACTACAAAACACGTCTTTCGTTCCTTTTTTTTTGTTGCACCGGGCTGTCTGCCACGCATGCATGGCTATTTCTTTGTCAAGTTGGCCAGTGTGCTTAATATCTTTGTCGTCACGAACAAACTTCTAGTTGAGTCAGCATTATTGTGTGTTCCTACCTTATTTCACCGTTCTCATCTTTGTTTGAGCTGTTTGTAAAGTATGTACACACACCAAATTACCAAAGTATCCGTAAAATTGAGATACATGAAGTTATTTGCACTATTCATTTCTGCAAGAATGGTATAGCTTCTCATCTCGTTTGTTCTTAACGTTGTTGTACAGTTTTTGTAATATATAGCTTGGAAAGACGTTTTCTGTCAGATTAAATATGCATGTATGTCACTTTCGATATTTTTTTTCAACATGGGTAGTGCAGCTCCTTCCGTCTTTCAGTTACTGCTTTGTCGCAACTTTTATATATTTTATGCAGCGAAATGCTGGTGGAATTATATATATTTATGTGCGCAAGTGTGGTAAATGGTGTTTTGTATGTGCATTTATTTGCGTTTTTTACTAGCTCTCCAATCTGGCTGTACAGTTATTGAAACCTTTTCTCATGCTTTATAATGAGTCGTTCTAGGCTCTTTGATGATGCAGGTGACCATTTATTTCACTGTTGGGAATTGCGTTAGCTGTGTGTCACTCCAGTTGTCTGTGTATTTTATGTCACTTCATTATATCATTGAAAGTATTAGCCTTGCATTAGCTTTTTATTGGACCGAGGTACCAGTTAGTTGCTGTGTAGGGTGAAAAAGGCCCAAAGAAATGATTTCATTAGCTTTGTTCAAGTCCAGAAAAAAATTCACTGATGAGCTCACTAAATTAGAAAATGCGACCAGGAAACTCTTACGCACCCAAAAGTAACACAAGAAATTAAATACTGTTCACACTCGAGAGGGAAACAGCGCGAAAAAACTCGACAAGAAGGGAGACACACACCAGCGCTTCTTGTCCCTTCTTGTCTTGTGTTTTTTTTGCGTTGTTTCCCTCTCAAGTATGCCCGACTAGCCCAAGCCTCCATACTGTCTTGAAATACTGTGCAGTTCTTGACTTATGCCAGGGAGGTAAGCTGCTTTTACAGCCCAAATGTTTTAGAGTTTACCTCTGAAAAACACGATTCAGGTGTTTTTGTATATATATACATGAAGTCTTGTTTCCAGTTTACTTGTTATTTTGCCTACTCACAGGCAGCCGTAAACCCTTCTGTGAGTGTTACTGGGTGGGGAAGCCATTTACTGTAAGGTATCCAGTGGTCTTCATTTTTGTATTTATGCATGCAAGCCAAGAGTTCATGTGTTTTGTTCAAAGTTAGTTACAAGGGTATGCTTAAGGTCTGCCTTTGAGTTC